>NC_086446.1:616705326-617011326 GCF_028390025.1 Pseudophryne corroboree
GTGTGGGCCAGTGTTTTTGTAGCTTTTTCATAAATATTCCAAACTCCAGCAATAGAATTTAGGCTGTTGAGTGTCTTTAGAAAATATCACTATACAGTATTTACTATAAAAATGATTTCTCTCAGTTATACCAGCAATGAAAAGACGGCTGTGACTACCGACACCTACTTAAATAGCCCTTGGCTAGCAAGCCCATACTAAGTACATGACGAGCTATTCATGGCCTGAATTGTCGTCTCTTTATATCCAGGACCTTGCTTGGCATAAGGTTCCCTTATGAGACTTTGGTGGCCTCTTTGACCTCTCTTCATCAAGGTCACTTTCATTCTACCAATATGTTTGTTATCATTGTTTACTTGATCACATTTTTCTTTTGTTTTCATTATAACACATTCATTTTATAAACTTTATTTTGTTGTTTTACTTCTGTTGGGAATCAAAGCATTATAACTCAAATCCATAACTAAATACTCATAAAGGCGTAAGAGTTGCCATATTTTACAGTTGTTTCTTGCATAACATTAAACAGATTTAATTGCCTGTTTTGTCAAGGACAGAAAGTGGCAACTAAAATTTCTTGCCGAGGCCACAATCTACCTTTACTAAGAAATTGAACAAAATATTTAAGTTTTTTACTTTATCTTTTTTTTTTTACCCTAAGATTAAATAATCCAAGTTAAATACAATTTGACTTATGCATAGCAGGCAGTAGTCAACTATATCAATATACTCCTTTTTTGGTCATTCTATTTGACAACTTCTGGTAGAGAAACTTTATTAAGCAACAAAAAATCCCAGTGATCTGGAAAAAAATCAGATATGGAGGAACACTTTTCATCTGTGCTGTTATCAATTAGTACAGTCTATTTGCCTAATTATTTTAGAGATCAAAGTATAGTGACCTCTATACACCTGCTTTCAACAAAATACCTCTTGTAGTTAGGGGGCACAGTCAAGATACATGCTCCTTTACTTTGTAAATGGCACACAAAAGCGTAAACTATGCCTTCTTGCAGATGACACAAAGGTATGCAACAGGGTAAACACACCAGGAGTTGGGTGATCGGCAGTCGGAATCCCGGTGGACAGCATACCGACGTGGGGATCCTGGCCGCCACGCTGGTGGCTCGCTATGCTCGCCCCAGGTTCTATTCTCACTCTATGGGTGTTGTGGACACCTATGAGTGGGAATAGGCCTGGGCCCCCTGACGGAATCCTGGCGGCCGGGATCCCGTCGTCTGTATACTGTCCAGCGGGATTCCGTCCGCCGGTCACCTGACTACATTCCCCACACTAGGAGCGGTAAAAAAAAAATATTGATCTAGGTAGACTAGAGAAATGGTTATGAGCGTGGCAATTACAGTTTATTGCCAAAAAATGCAAAATCATGAACTTGGGTCTCAAAAATCCAAGGGCTTAATATAGTATTAATGGCACTATAATGGAAACTACTGAGGAGGAAAGGGATCTAGGAGTCACTATTTCAGGTGACTTAAAGCTGGTAAGCAACGTTGCAAAGCAATGAGGTATTAGCAGCAGAAAGAAAGAAGTAATAATGCCACTGTATAGGTCATTGGTATGGCCTCATCTAGAATACTGTGTTCAATTCTGGGGGCCATATCTTCAGAAGGAGAGTAATACATTAGAGACTGTACAAAGTAGGGCAATTAAAATGTTACATGGCCTACATCACAAAACATACCCAGAAACACTAAAAATCTCAATACAGGTTGAGTATTCCATATCCAAATATTCCAAAATACAGAGTATTCCGAAATACGGAATTTTTTGAGTGAGACTGAGATAGTGAAACCTTTTTCTGATTGCTCAATGTACACAAACTTTGTTTAATACACATTAGATGACCTTCAGGCTGTGTGTATAAGGTGTATATGAAACATAAATTAATTGTGTGAATGTACACACACTTTGTTTAATACACAAAGTTATTAAAAATATTGGCTAAAATTACCTTCAGGCTGTGTGTATAAGTTGTACATGAAACATAAATGCATTCTGTGCTTAGACTTGGGTCCCATCTCCATGATATCTCATTATGTTATGCAATTATTCCAAAATATGGAAAAATCCGATATCCAAAATACTTCTGGTCCCAAGCATTTTGGATAAGGGATACTCAACCTATACGTATAGTTTGGAGCAGAGCAGAGAAGGGAAAGGGGGGACATGATAGAAACTTTCAAATATATCATGGGTTTTAACAAAGTCCAGGAGGGAAACATTCTTCAAATAAAGAGAAATATTAAAACACTGGCACATGCACTGAAACTGGAGGGGAGGTAGGTTCAGGGGAAATTTGAGGAAAAATTACCTCACAGAAAGGGTAGTGGACAAGTGGAATAGCCTCCCATCAGAGGTGGTAGAGGCAAAGGCAGTAGAGCAATTTAAACATGCATGGGATAGACATAAGGATATCCTTACAAAGAAATAAGGATCAAATAAGGTTTGAAGTAAAAATATGGTAAAAAAGGGGCAGACTACATGGGCCAAGTGGTTCTTATCTGCCGTCAAATTCTTTGACTAAAATTAAAGATTGTCTGGCTATGAATTTAGTAATGCTAGCAAGTGAAATGAGCACACACACACACACACACACACACAATTTCATAAACTTATGCTTGGTACACACTGGTCGATAATATCGTTAGTTATTATCGAGCGGACGATTTGGGAAGTGTATATAGCTTACCTAATTGCCAAATCTGTTTGTGTGATTGTTGGTATGCAGATACATTTTTCTAATGTGTACTCAGCCGTACTTTGTTTTGAATATATAGTTTGTACCACAATGAAATTGTTTACAAGCATAATGTCACGATCCGGGTATCTGGACGCCATTTCTTACCCATCAGATGCCTCCTAAGGCTGGCTCAGCGCTCCAGGACCGGATCCCATCTGTTATCCTGATGTGTACATTCCTGTATCCTCTCCTGTCACTCTGGGACGCTGTCACAGTAAACGCCATATTACACCTGGCATGGCGTCTCCCGCGGCCTCCGCCGCCGTCCCTGAACTTCTGCATGCAGAGTGTCTGAGTGGCGATTACATCAGCCGCGGCCTCCGCTGTGTCCGCGTGGTTGGATGTGCATCTGTCAGCCTGGCGCCTCCTGTCTCCGGTGGCCGGCGCCGCCATTACTGTTTTCATTACCACATGGATTACAAACCAAACTTCCCTCCAAGTGTCTGCATGGGCGCAGCCATCTTGGATTCTGTCAGCTGATCATTTCCACCAATCTGTTCTCAGTATTGATAATCTGCATAATTGCCTAGCCAATCCCTTCCTTGCTGCAGGTATAAATACACTGTGCCTGAGCAAGGAAGGCGTCAGTGCTTTGGTTGTCAAACCTAGTTCCTGTTTGTCTCTCTCCTGTGATTGTCTTCCAGGTTCCAGCTCCTGTCTCAAGACTTCCACCATAGAGACCCGCACCAGCATTCCACCTGCGGTGTAGCCTGACTCTCCGATCCATTTTGGATTCATCTGTTTCCAGCTACAACATTACCAGCTTCCAGCCCAGCTTCCAGCAGAGTACAGCTTCTCTTAAAGGGCCGGTGTCCTTTTTACAGTTTACCACTCTCCACCGGTATTATAATTTCACCGCTCTCTAACTCCTAACTTCAGCTCATATTTCATCGCTCCCAAGTTCATTTATTATTTAACTGGTTCCAGCCAGTATCCACTCCGTGCCAACAACAGTCTGGTTCCAGCCAGTATCCACAGCAGCCGTTTTATCTTCAGCAGCCCAGCTTTTCCTGGAACACCAGCTGGTACAATCCTGGGTTATCTCCATTGCTACAGTCGGGCCTGGTAAGGACTTTCCATCTAGAAGATTATAAGAACTATCTCACACTACCAGTGCCCTGTGGCTCCTGCCACCCTGTAGTTCCCAGGAACTGTATTTATTCTTTGCTGACTTTTATGTTTCTTTTACTGCTACTGTGATGCATGGAGTTTGTCATAAATAAACATCATTGACTTTTATTCAAGTTGTCGTGGTCACGCCTTCGGGCGGTTCTTCTTCATGTTACTTACATGTCCAGGGGTCTGATACAACCTCCCAGGTTCCGGTACATCTCAGCCCCTACAACTGAGGCTGCCTCCCGTCAGCTCAGGCCCTCAGTTGTGACACATAATTATAAATAGTTAAACACTGTAGGAAGGGAACTCAGAAATGCTATTGTTGCTGCTATGTTAAAAGTATAGAATAATTTCAGAGTAAAAATAACAAAGATGTAAATAAGTATATTATAATACAACTAATTTACATATGTTCTTTGGGTTGTGACAATGGTTGGAAAGACTTGAACTAACCCCACCTGGTCCTGATGAATTAAGGATGGCAATAGCAGGCTGAGCCTATTAGCTATAAGTTTAGCATATAATTTAACATCTGTATTTAGGAGGGCAATCGGATGGTAATTAGCTAGGCACAAATTTAAAGATGTAATATTGTAAAGAGAATCCTAATGAGGAAACCTTTGTTCATGGATTACGTTGGATATTTATTATTATTTAGATATATATTATTTTTAAGAAACTGTTTTGTTTCCATCAGCAATGTACTACAAAACCGGATGATTTAAACAGTGACAGGAAAGTTATGCAATGTCTGGTGTAGAGCATTGCGAGCAAATATCATGCTTGGGTAGTTTGTAGTAACATAATTAACTAAAACGACATGATTTTGGAAATAAGTGAATTCTCTGCAATTTAATCCTATAAGAATAATATAATAACTAATATTTATTAACAGTTTCTTATATAGCGCAGCATATTCTGTTGCGCTTTATAGTTGGATCAACAGTAATAGAACAAAACAGGTTAATAACAGACAGAGGTAACAAGATCCTGCTCACAAGCTTACAATCTATAGGGAAATAGACATTGATACACGTTACCTGTTACATAATGGTCCTACCAGATTGTAAAGGTTCTTAATGGGCGGCATGGTCATACAGCACTGTTGGCTTGGGGTCAGGAGGATGTGAACGTGAAGAAGTGGGTCCAATAAGTTTTGTGTGAGTTAAGAAATATTATCAACAATATTATCAATATTCAGTTATTAGTATTCACCTCAGGATAACATTGAGGTGCAAGAAAAGGGGACGTGACCAGCCAGGAAGGGGTCGCAACCCTGCCTATGTCACAGTTGGGGGAGATCCAGCCCCCTCAACATCACTAATGTGGGCGTGCCCAAACTGTGGCTTCCCCCAAGCTCTCCATTTAATGTGAATTATGCTGTGCGCGTGTGCGGCAACGGTGACTGCGGCAACGGCAGGCTGTTTTAGCAGGGCGATGCTAAAGAGGCAGGGGGCATTTTGCCCTTTAAACAGCCTAAGGTGAAGACTAGTTATGGATAATGATCACATCTCTATGCAAAGATTATACTGTAATACTTGCCAATACCACAGTATGGTTTTAATGTGCTTGTACAGTATATATATTCTACCTATTGCATAGTTTGATGCATACTTGCCTACTTTTGAAAACTAGTTTCAGGGAGATTCCAGGCGGCAGCAAAATGCGCCGTTGAGGGGCGTCTCTCGCTCCGCCCAGGGGTTGTGTCTAGCTCCACCCATGTGCGTATTTATTGCAATCAGGGGTGTGTTCTGCAATGGCAGGTGAAAACTACAGTATAGTACTAAAAGCAGAAAAAGGCAGCATTATACCCAGCACTTTACATTATAACATTCCACCCAACTTGTTGAATCCTCCAGGAGGGACATCTGTGCGCGCTGTAGGTGCGTGCCCGGAATTAGGGGCATGTCCTCATGGATAGGGATGTAGCCTCACAGGAAGTGCCGCGATTACGAGCCATGCCCCTGTTTTTTTGACTATGGGGGCGAGAACAGCGCTCTGTGAGCTACTGGCCATGCCCTGTGTCCTCTCTGCCGGTGAATAGATGTTGTGCGCATGCGCACAGAGTGTCTACACACTGCTGCTCTGCTAAGGTCTGCCAACTGCCCCTCCCCCCAACTGCGGGACACTGATGCCTGCAGGTGAGACAGCGGTACAGTCAGTGAAAAAAACGGGACTGTCTTGCCAAAATCAGGACAGCTAGGATGTATGACATAAATAACATACACAGCGCCCCTCACCCATATTACACCCAGTACCAGATTACGTTGCATTATACACAGCCCCCCCATAGTACACCCTGTACCACATTACACACTGCATACACAGCCCCTCCATATGGGATGTAATCATGTTACAGTCAGGATCCCAACCGCTAGAAATCCCGACAGTTGGCATTGCGACTAACAGGGACTATTCCCACTTGTGGCTGTCGATGACACCGATACAGTGGGAATAGAACCTGTGGTGAGCGCAGCAGCGAGCCACCGAGCCCACAAGGGGCTTTGTTGCACTCGTCCCCCCTGCAGACAATCTGGCGGCTGGGATCCCAGCGTCGGTATGCTGACCGAAGGGATACCGACCGCCAATCATCCAATCCCAACCCCCCCCATATTACACCCAGCACATTACATTATACATAGCCCCCCTCCCCCATATTACACCCAGCACATTAAATTATACACAGCCCCCCGTATTACACCCAACACATGACATTATACACAGCCCTCCCATATTACACCCAGCACATTACATTATACACAGCCTCCCCGTATTACACCAAGCACATGACATTGTACACCCCCCCATATTACACCCAGTACATTACATTATACACAGCCCCGACATATTACACCCAGCACATTAAATTATACACAGCCCCCCATATTACACCCAGCACATGACATTATACACAGGCCCCCCATATTAAACCCAGCACATTACATTATACACAGCCCCCCATATTACACCCAGCACATTACATTATACACAGCCCCCCATATTACACCCAGCACATTACATTATACACAGCCTCCCCGTATTACACCCAGCACATGACATTATATACAGCCCCCCCACATATTACACCCAGCACATTACATTATACACAGCCCCCCCTGTATTACACCCAGCACATTAAATTATACACAGCCCCCCAATATTACACCCAGCACATGACATTATACACAGCCTCCCCCATATTACACCCAGCACATTACATTATACACAGCCCCCACACATTACACCCAGCACATGACATTATACACCCCCCCATATTACACCCAGCACATGACATTATACACAGCCTTCCCGTATTACACCCAGCACATTACATTATACACCGCCCCCCCGTATTACACCCAGCACATGACATTATACACAGCCCCCCATATTACACCCATCACATGACATTATACACAGCCCCCCCATATTACAGCCAGCACATGACATTATGCACAGCCTCCCTGTATTTCACCCAGCACATCACATTATACACAGCTCCCCCATATTACACCCAGCACGTGACATTATACACCGCATACATTCCCCCCTCCCCTATATTACACTCTCTACCAGATTACCCCCCCTTCATATTATTACCCAGTGCCACAGTACATATACCCCCCCATTACACTCTGTACCGAGCTGGCTCTGTTGCTCCTACCTGTATGGACTTGGAGCTGACCTCAGGACAGTGTGGGAGGGAACATACACAGAGAGCCGAGGAGCAGAGCGAGGAAAGCTGCTGCTGGGCAGATACACGCTGCTGAGTGTGGTGGGAGGGGCCAGCCACAGGGAAGCAATGCCCTTCTTCAGACGGCATCTCAGTGTGCACAGCAGGATAGCTGCTGCTGCACACAACACTCCAGTGGCTGCCCTGAAGTCTCCCGAGTAGGCCCCACCCCCGGCCTCTCCGGACTTGCGTACGCGCAGTCTAGGGTTTCAGTGTTCGACCTTAATATCCAGGAGGGCTGACGAGGTTTGCGGGGCAGCGGGAGGCTCTTTTAAAAACCGAGAGCCTCCCGCTGAATGTGGGAGGGTAGGCAAGACTGGTTTGATGACTGATTGGCAGTAATAGCTGTTTGTATTTTGAATATGTGTTTTTTATACACATCAGTTGTATTACGATTTGATGTAAGCATCAATTAATAGGAAATATGTTTGACTTCCCCTTTCTGGACGATTTTTATGATTTGACAAATATATAATAAAAAACGTAGAAAAACACCAATGTGTTTATTAGGTTTTATCAAGCTTGACAAAGAGCAAAGCTATGCCGAAACATTGCTGATATCTTTGGCTATTTTTTACCCTAATAAACACATTGGCATTCTTCTACAAACGCTGGAGTGCCATCTTTATATTTAATTTAGGTTAATAAATAGACTGATACACTTTTTTCAGATTGGCAGAGCATCTGGGAATTTGATCATCTCCAAGCGCTGCCGACTCCAATGCAGAGAACGTGTGCTGGGTCGCCTTGACCCGGCTTACCGTTAACACTGCACCGCATTCTGGGTTGATTCTGGCTTCAAACCAGGTCGCGACCTGGGATGAAATACTGGGACGCTCTACCCGGGCTATTCCTTCAGGAGCCTTTCGGTCTAAAACTTGGCATACACTATACAATTATCTGTCAGATAATCTGTGGTTGGAACAAAAATCTGGTAATGGATGAGAGCAATTGATAATTGACCATTTGCTACCAAACAGTGGAAAATGGACAAAACCTGTCCGTGATTCAACCAATTTGTGTAAACGACAGGTTTTGTCCATTTTCCAGTGTTTGGTAGCAAATGGTCGATTGTCAGTTGCTCTCATCTATTACAAGGTTTTCATTCCAACCACAGATTATCTGACAGATAATTGTATAGTGTATGTCCAATTTAAGGCAAAACCTGGGGGGCTTTAAGTCTAAAAGGAGTATGACTTACTCAGTTTGGAACGTGGCATCTACTGTATGTTGATGGATTAGTATTGTTTGTATAGAAAGGAATTTTTTACTGATTTTTTTGTTTAAGGTTGCTTAATTTTAAGATATACTGATTGGGTTCTTTGTAATGTACACTGAGTCTCTTCCACTCGGGTTTCAATGTAGGTTTGATGGTATATTGTATGCTAGTTAAATTATACACATGTTGCTTACCATTTAACCACCTTTATATCACATATTCCTCCTCCAGAACTTGGATTTGGAAAGACAGACAATATTTCCAGTTTGCATAATGTAAATTATTTTATCTAGTAGCGCATACTGTATATGTAGATGTTCATATGTTTTATATTCCTTTTTGTGTCTGGAAGGTTATGTAGTGCTGCACTTCCTCTTCTGAGTCACAGAACAGACTTTTATTGGGGGAGGTGGGTAATTCGACCTTGTCACTAGCGAGCCAAATGCATTTCTTCTTCTGGCTTATACAAAGCATGTGAGTTATGCATTTGGCCATAGTTTGCAGCCTAAATCTGAGCAGCTGCTACCTGACAGTTAGTGTGGACAAGTGCAGCATGCTGTCATTCAGGGACGCTCGGACCACACTACCTGTTCATCCTGGATTTTAGAAAGATATGACTCTTCAGTGGAAGGTACATTGACAGGTAAGACACATACATCTAATTGTGTATAACTGTTGGCGAGCAGGGAAATAGCACTGCCAAGAACTGGATAAGTATTTTCTTACATTGTACAGTCTTGGGTATCATGTTCAGCTTTCCTAAACAGACACATTGAACGTTGCCATCACTGTTTTGTAAATACTCAACGACTAGCAACAAATCACATTTCACTGGGTCTATGTATTTTTACAGTTATAAGTCAAACTGAGACACCACAGACAGATGATGGCTTTTACGCTTGAATATAACTGTTGTACTAATATTTCTTTTTTTGTGGCTTGTCACAGTTCAGTGTATGTGTAAAGGCTTATTTACATGTACATACACTACTACATATATTGTGTGTTTTCAGCAGCACACGTGTTCTATTCCATTTGGAAGATTGAAAGTGCATATTCATAGAGCGAGCCTTCACATACTGCAGTGGTGACTGGCGTGTTACTTAAGTAAATGCCAAGGAAAGCAGTGTCTCAGCCAAGTTTTTATTTTGTATAAAAGTAATAGAGCAAGTGTTGTGGCTATTACTTCATAATGTTATATTAAGACATTCTCTTTGATTTTCCATGTATTCAGAGTAACTTGGCACATTGAGAATGTGTATATCTTATATGTGTTTTTACCCTGTTATTTTGGCAAATAGCTTACAGCCCTCTGATTAAAAGAAGGCAGACAATATGATTGATATATTCAGACAAAATAGGCTGTTTTTCATCACGCTAGCCTAGACGTGTTTCTAAACTTGCTATAAACTATTTGTGTTAATTATATTTGTGTTAATTACTAATTGAAAGCAATTCATATTTTGTTCCTGTTTGTTTCCTTCGTTGTGGTGCATTTTCAATTGACTGTATCACTTGTCTTTCAGTATAACCTGTCTGTCCACTGCTATGTTTATTGTGGTTAGTATTGTTTTTGAAGTGCCAGGCATTGTATATCATCAGTCTGTTGGCTACATTCATACATGTGTAATATATATTTTAAACCCAGGAAGGTTCTCATGAATTACAGGAACCATTTATTGCATTTTGTTTACTAACTTAATCCAGGTATTCCCACACAGTCAATATAATTGTTTGCCAATCTAGTAACCATGACAGCTAGGCATACTGTACATGTACTGTTATAATTGTATTGAGTTGTTGTTGTTTTTTGTAGAAATACTTTTTCTCTCGCATAACCACTGTCAATAAGATGGGGAAGAAAAGTAAATAAATATATATATATATATATATATATATATATATATATATACATAAGATCGGTATGCAGGCTTCCGTGCATTGGCCAATCCACTAACTAAACCCCCATCATTTATTTATTGAATTGTTGAGGATAAGTGAGCTTACTTTGGTGAGTGCTGGGTTTTTTGTTTGTATATATATATATATATATATATATATACACAATGTATAAAGTGCAAGTAGCGCTACAACCTTATATTCAAAAGAACTAAAGTGCAATAAATAGTGACCATTACAACTCGTGGTTAATTAGACATAAAAACACTATATACAGTGGCAGCAAGCAGATTTCAAATTAGTCCAGTTTCCATTAGGACAAATTTTAAAAATGTTTTTGGTGGTAAATCAGCTGCGCCTTCAGTGTTCAAAATCAAAACGTGACTGTTCAAAATATCCAAAAATGATCATCAAATGTGCATACCAGACAAATGAAGAATGTTGGCTTGTAGTAAGTGTCTTTAAAGCAGTTTCTTTCCTCTTAGTATTCTCCTCCTCCCACAGCCGTTCAGATGTTACGTGGTATTTTACGTTTGTAGAGGTTGGAGAGAATATATCAAAAAAGTGCACTATTCGTAATATAAAGTGACACTGTGCTTACATGTAAAAGTGCAAAAAAAGTGCTATAGTGCTTAAAGTGCAATAAAGAATAAAAAATAAAAATAAAAAATCACCTTCTGGTAATGTGATTATAAACCAATCAGAAAGGTGCAACACCAAGTGAGTTTTGTTAGTAAGATTCTGAGACAACACTCACTTTTTTCAAAATGTAATGTAACCAGATGGGAGCCTCAGCGCCATCCATCAAACCAGAGAACCTTAAAACAAAAAAAAATCTCCCAAAGGGGAAGAAACTGCTTATAGTGTAATTTTGTTTCTCTAACGTCCTAAGTGGATGCTGGGACTCCGTAAGGACCATGGGGAATAGCGGCTCCGCAGGAGACTGGGCACAACTAAAAGAAAGCTTTAGACTAACTGGTGTGCACTGGCTCCTCCCACTATGACCCTCCTCCAGACTTCAGTTAGAATCTTGTGCCCGGCTGAGCTGGATGCACACTAGGGGCTCTCCTGAGCTCCTAGAAAGAAAGTATATTTTAGGTTTTTTATTTTACAGTGAGATCTGCTGGGAACAGACTCACTGCAGCGAGGGACTAAGGGGAGAAGAAGCGAACCTACCTGACTGGAGATAGCTTGGGCTTCTTAGGCTACTGGACACCATTAGCTCCAGAGGGATCGAACACAGGACCCGACCTCGATCGTTCGGTCCCGGAGCCGCGCCGCAGTCCCCCTTACAGAGCCAGAAGTAAGAAGTGGTCCGGAAAATCGGCGGCAGAAGACTTCTGTCTTCAACAAGGTAGCGCACAGCACTGCAGCTGTGCGCCATTGCTCCTCATGCACACCTCACACACCGGTCACTGATGGGTGCAGGGCGCCGGGGGGGGGGGGCGCCCTGAGGGCAATATAATACACCTTGGCTGGCAAATCTACACCATATATAGTCAGGAAGGCTATATAGGTGTAAAAATACCCCGGCCAGAATTCCAGAAAAAGCGGGAGAAGTCCGCCGGAAAAGGGGCAGGGCTATCTCCCTCAGCACACTGGCGCCATTTTTCCCTCACAGCTCCGCTGGAAGGACGCTCCCTGGCTCTCCCCTGCAGTGTCAAGCTTACATAAGGGTAATAAAGAGAGGGGGGGTACTAAATTTAGGTGCAGTATATGTAATATAAGCAGCTATAAGGGAAAAAACACTCATTTATAGTGGGATCCCTGTGTTATATAGCGCTCTGGTGTGTGCTGGCATACTCTCTCTCTGTCTCCCCAAAGGGCTTTGTGGGGTCCTGTCCTCTGTCAGAGCATTCCCTGTGTGTATGTGGTGTGTCGGTACGGCTGTGTCGACATGTTTGATGAGGAGGCTTATGTGGAGGCGGAGCAGATGCCTATAAATGTGATGTCACCCCCTGCGGCGCCGACACCTGAGTGGATGGTTATGTGGAAGGAATTACGTGACAGTGTCGACTCCTTACATAAAAGGTTTGACGACATACCGAATATGGGACAGCCGGCTTCTCAGCCTGTGCCTGCCCAGGCGTCTCAAAAGCCATCAGGGGCTCTAAAACGCCCGCTACCTCAGATGGCAGACACAGATGTCGACACGGATACTGACTCCAGTGTCGACGACGATGAGACTAATGTAACTTCCAATAGGGCCACACGTTACATGATTGAGGCTATGAAAAATGTGTTGCACATTTCTGATGTTACCCCAGGTACCACAAAAAAGGGTATTATGTTTGGAGAGAAAAAACTACCAGTAGTTTTTCCTCCATCTGAGGAGTTAAATGAAGTGTGTGAAGAAGCGTGGGCTTCCCCCGATAAGAAACTAGTAATTTCTAAAAGGTTATTAATGACGTACCCTTTCCCGCCAGAGGATAGGTCACGTTGGGAAACATCCCCTAGGGTGGATAAAGCGCTCACACGCTTGTCAAAGAAGGTGGCACTACCGTCTCCGGATACGGCCGCCCTAAAGGAACCTGCTGATAGAAAGCAGGAGGCTATCCTGAAGTCTGTATATACACACACAGGTATTATACTGAGACCAGCTATTGCTTCAGCATGGATGTGCAGTGCTGCAGCTGCGTGGTCAGATTCCCTGTCGGAAAATATTGATACCCTAGACAGGGACACTATATTGCTAACCGTAGAGCATATTAAAGACGCAGTCTTATACATGAGAGATGCACAGAGGGATATTTGCCGGCTGGCATCTAAAATAAGTGCATTGTCCATTTCTGCCAGGAGAGGGTTATGGACTCGGCAGTGGACAGGTGATGCAGACTCTAAAAGGCACATGGAAGTTTTGCCTTATAAAGGTGAGGAGTTGTTCGGGGATGGTCTCTCGGACCTAGTTTCCACAGCAACAGCTGGGAAGTCTGCATTTTTACCCCATGTTCCCTCACAGCCAAAGAAAGCACCGTATTATCAGGTACAGTCCTTTCGGCCCCATAAGGGCAAGCGGGTTAGAGGCGCGTCCTATCTGCCCAGAGGCAGAGGTAGAGGGAAAAAGCTGCAGCATACAGCCAGTTCCCAGGAGCAAAAGTCCTCCCCCGCTTCCTCTAAGTCCACCGCATGACGCTGGGGCTCCACAGGCGGAGCCAGGTACGGTGGGGGCCCGTCTCAAAAATTTCAGCGATCAGTGGGCTCGCTCACGGGTGGATCCCTGGATCTTTCAAGTAGTATCTCAGGGGTACAAGCTGGAATTCGAGACGTCTCCCCCCCGCCGTTTCCTCAAATCTGCCTTGCCAACAACTCCCTCAGGCAGGGAGGCAGTGATAGAGGCAATTCACAAGCTGTATTCCCAGCAGGTGATAGTAAAGGTGCCCCTACTTCAACAAGGACGGGGTTACTACTCCACAATGTTTGTGGTACCGAAACCGGACGGTTCGGTGAGACCCATTTTAAATTTGAAATCCTTGAACACATATATAAAAAAATTCAAGTTCAAGATGGAATCGCTCAGGGCGGTTATTGCAAGCCTGGACGAGGGGGATTACATGGTATCACTGGACATCAAGGATGCTTACCTGCATGTCCCCATTTACCATCCTCACCAGGAGTACCTCAGATTTGTGGTACAGGATTGTCATTACCAATTCCAGACGTTGCCGTTCGGTCTCTCCACGGCTCCGAGGGTCTTTACCAAGGTAATGGCCGAAATGATGGTACTCCTTCGAAAGAAGGGAGTTTTAATTATCCCGTACTTGGACGATCTCCTGATAAAGGCGAGGTCCAGGGAGCAGTTGTTAGTCGGGTTAGCACTATCTCGGGAGGTGCTACAACAGCACGGCTGGATTCTAAATATTCCAAAGTCACAGCTGGTCCCTACGACACGTCTACTGTTCCTGGGGATGGTTCTGGACACAGAACAGAAAAAAGTGTTTCTCCCGGAGGAGAAGGCCAAGGAGCTGTCATCTCTAGTCAGAGGCCTCCTAAAACCAAAACAGGTGTCGGTGCATCACTGCACGCGGATCCTGGGAAAGATGGTAGCTTCCTACGAAGCAATTCCATTCGGCAGGTTCCATGCAAGTACTTTTCAGTGGGATCTGTTGGACAAGTGGTCCGGATCGCATCTTCAGATGCATCGGCTGATAACCCTGTCTCCAAGGACCAGGGTATCTCTGCTGTGGTGGCTGCAAAGTGCTCATCTTCAAGAGGGCCGCAGATTCGGCATACAGGACTGGGTCCTGGTGACCACGGATGCCAGCCTTCGAGGCTGGGGGGCAGTCACACAGGGAAGAAACTTCCAAGGACTTTGGTCAAGTCAGGAGACTTCCCTACACATAAATATTCTGGAACTGAGGGCCATTTACAATGCCCTAAGTCAGGCAAAACCCCTGCTTCAATACCAGCCGGTACTGATCCAGTCAGACAACATCACGGCGGTCGCCCATGTAAACCGACAGGGCGGCACGAGAAGCAGGACGGCGATGGCAGAAGCCACAAGGATTCTCCGATGGGCGGAAAATCACGTGTTAGCACTGTCAGCAGTGTTCATTCCGGGAGTGGACAACTGGGAAGCAGACTTCCTCAGCAGGCACGACCTCCACCCGGGAGAGTGGGGACTTCATCCAGAAGTCTTCCAACTGATTGTAAACCGTTGGGAAAGGCCACAGGTGGACATGATGGCGTCCCGCCTAAACAAAAAGCTAGAAAGATATTGCGCCAGGTCAAGAGACCCGCAGGCGATAGCTGTGGACCCATAGTGACACCGTGGGTGTACCGGTCGGTTTATGTGTTCCCTCCTCTTCCTCTCATACCAAAGGTACTGAGGATAATAAGGAGAAGAGGAGTAAGAACTATACTCATTGTTCCGGATTGGCCAAGAAGAGCTTGGTACCCGGAACTTCAAGAAATGATCTCAGAGGACCCATGGCCTCTGCCGCTCAGACAGGACCTGCTGCAGCAGGGGCCCTGTCTGTTCCAAGACTTACCGCGGCTACGTTTGACGGCATGGCGGTTGAACACCGGATCCTGAAGGAAAAGGGCATTCCGGAGGAAGTCATTCCTACGCTGATTAAAGCTAGGAAAGAAGTAACCGCAAACCATTATCACCGCATATGGCGAAAATATGTTGCGTGGTGTGAGGCCAGGAAGGCCCCAACGGAGGAATTTCAGCTGGGCCGTTTCCTGCACTTCCTACAGTCAGGGGTGACTATGGGCCTAAAATTGGGTTCCATTAAGGTCCAGATTTCGGCTCTATCGATTTTCTTCCAGAGAGAACTGGCTTCACTACCTGAAGTTCAGACTTTTGTTAAGGGAGTGCTACATATTCAGCCCCCTTTTGTGCCTCCAGTGGCACCTTGGGATCTCAACGTGGTGTTGGATTTCCTAAAGTCACATTGGTTTGAGCCACTTAAAACCGTGGAATTGAAGTATCTCACGTGGAAAGTGGTCATGTTGTTGGCCTTGGCTTCGGCCAGGCGTGTATCAGAATTGGCGGCTTTGTCATGTAAAAGCCCTTATCTATTTTTCCATGTGGATAGGGCAGAATTGAGGACTCGTCCCCAATTTCTCCCTAAGGTGGCATCAGCCTTTCATCTGAACCAACCTATCGTGGTGCCTGCGGCTACTAAAGACTTGGAGGCTTCCAAGTTGTTGGACGTAGTCAGGGCCCTGAAAATTTATGTTTTCAGGACAGCTGGGGTCAGAAAGACTGACTCGCTATTTATCCTGTATGCGCCCAACAAGTTGGGTGCACCTGCTTCAAAGCAGACTATTGCTCGCTGGATCTGTAGTACGATTCAGCTTGCACATTCTGCGGCTAGACTGCCGCATCCTAAATCAGTGAAAGCCCATTCCACGAGGAAGGTGGGCTCTTCTTGGGCAGCTGCCCGAGGGGTCTCGGCTCTACAACTTTGGCGAGCAGCTACTTGGTCAGGGTCAAACACATTTGCTAAATTCTACAAGTTTGACACCCTGGCTGAGGAGGACCTAGAGTTTGCCCATTCGGTGCTGCAGAGTCATCCGCACTCTCCCGCCCGTTTGGGAGCTTTGGTATAATCCCCATGGTCCTTACGGAGTCCCAGCATCCACTTAGGACCTTAGAGAAAATAAGAATTTACTCACCGGTAATTCTATTTCTCGTAGTCCGTAGTGGATGCTGGGCGTCCATCCCAAGTGCGGATTGTCTGCAATACTTGTATATAGTTATTGTTTAACTAAAGGGTTATTGTTGAGCCATCTGTTGAGAGGCTCAGTTGTTATCATACTGTTAACTGGGTATTGTATCACGAGTTATACGGTGTGATTGGTGTGGCTGGTATGAGTCTTACCCGGGATTCAAAATCCTTCCTTATTGTGTCAGCTCTTCCGGGCACAGTATCCTAACTGAAGTCTGGAGGAAGGTCATAGTGGGAGGAGCCAGTGCACACCAGTTAGTCTAAAGCTTTCTTTTAGTTGTGCCCAGTCTCCTGCGGAGCCGCTATTCCCCATGGTCCTTACGGAGTCCCAGCATCCACTACGGACTACGAGAAATAGAATTACCGGTGAGTAAATTCTTATTTTTTACACATTTAATTAAACACATAAAATAAAAAATGGACTCGTACAATTTGCTAACAATATTCTTATCTGTAAATCACATGAGAGAGCGGAGAACCAGTGACTGCCCAATACGTTTCGTCCCTTTCAATATGCTGGAACTTCCTCAGGGGTCATAGATGGAGAGCCATGCACTTACAAGATATTTATGGATGCGCGGTTGTGATTTCCGGACACCAGCCGTGGCGCAGTCTTCCTGTGAGTCCTCCCTCCTCTAATAAATATCTGCGGATGCAGAATCCAAGAAAAGTGTGGAGAACCTACCCTTCACAGGACAGGCTCTGTTTGAGGAAGCATTAGATGCGTGGATCTCCATGCGGGTAAGTCAACCTTTCTTCCCTCAGCAACACCACCGACTAGGAAATCTTATCCTACGTCTACAATGCAGTCCTTTCGGACCGCGAAAGTTAAAGTCCAAACCCCCTTCCACTTTCTTTAGAGGAGGTTGAGGGAAATCCAGAAAACTTGCACCAACAGGTTCCCAGGAACAGAAACCTGGTTCTGCTTCCTCAAAATCCTCCGCATGATAGTGGACCTCCCAGCCTGGAGATTGGGCAGGTGGGAGCAAGACTAAGAAATTTCAGTCACGTCTGGGCGTCATCATGCCTGAACCCCTGGGTTACAAGATATTGTTGCCCAGGGGTACAAACTGGAGTTGCAAGAACTCCCACCTCACAGATTCTTCAAATCAGGCTTACCAGCTTCACTGAGAGAAAGTGCTATCCTACAGGAAGTCATTCAAAAATTGCTAAAGTCAAATGTCATTGTTCCATTTCCACCTCAGCTAACAAACAAGGGTTATTACTCAAACCTGTTTGTGGTACTGAAACTGGATGGTTCGGTCAGGCCGATATTGAACCTAAAGTCATTGAACACTTATTTGAGGGAATTCAAGATGGAGTCTCTAAGAGTGGTGATCTCCGGTCTAGTGGAGGGGGAATTTCTAGTATCCCTAGATATCAAGGGTGCGTACCTTCACATTCCGATCTGGCCGCCTCACCAGGCTTATACAAGATTTGCGCTGCTGGACTGTCACTATCATTTCCAGGCACTGCCATTTGGCCTCTCCACGGCACCTAGGGTGTTCACCAAGGTCACGGCAGAGATGATGCTAATCCTCCGCAAGCAGGGAGTGAACATTGTTCCATATCTGGACGATCTGATAAAAACATCTTCCAGGGAGGAGCTGTTACAGATCATTGCTCTCTCAACTCGACTACTCCAGGACCACGGGTGGATCCTGAACCTTCCAAAATCACATTTAAAACCGACAAGGAGACTGTCCTTCCTGGGGATGATCCTCGACACAGAAGTACAGAGGTTGTTTCTCCCGGTGGAGAAAGCGTTGGTGATCCAGTCAATGATCCGGGTTGTCCTGAAGCCTGCCCGGGTATCGGTTCATCAGTGCATTCGCCTTCTGGGAAAGATGGTTGCCTGTCGCCGAAAGTCAGAATCTCACTCCTCTGGTGGCTGCAAACCTCTCACCTACTAGAGGGCCAAAGGTTCTGGATTCAGAATTGGATCCGCCTAACCACGGATGCAAGTCTCAGAGGTTGGGGAGCAGTCACCCAAGGGGAAAACTTCCAAGGAAGGTGGTCAAGTCTGGAATCCATCCTTCCGATAAACATTCTGGAACTAAGGGCCGTATACAACGGCCTTCTACAAGCGGCACATCTTCTACAAGATCAGGCTATTCAGGTTCAGTCGGACAATGTAATGACGGTGTCCTACATAAACCGACAGGGCGGAGCGAAGAGCAGAGCCGCAATGTCAGAGGTAACAAGAATCCTCCTCTGGGCAGAAAAGCATGCGGTGGCGCTATCAGCAATCTTTATTCCTGGAGTGGACAACTGGAAAGTGGACTTCCTCAGCAGACACAATCTACATCCAGGACAGGAGAATGGGGCCTCCACCTGGAGGTGTTCGAGGAGGTAACAAGTCATTGGGGTGTACCTCAAATAGACATGATGGCCCCCCCACCTCCATAAGAAGCTTCGGAGGTAATGTTCCAGGTCCAGAGACCCACAGGTAGTGGCGGAGGATGTCCAAGTGACTCCGTGGGTGTTCCAGTCAGTGTATGTGTTCCCTCCACTTCCGCTCATCCCAAGGTTTCTCAAACTAATAAAAAGAACAAGAGTTCAGGCGATCCTCATTGCTCCGGACAGGCCAAGAAGGGCTTGGTACGCGGATCTTCTGTAATTACTGCTGGAGGATCAGAGGCCTCTTCCTCTTCGCGAGGACCTTCTGCAACAGGGGCCGTTCGCTTATCAAAACTTACCGCGGCTACGTTTGACGGCATGGAGGTTGAACGCCTGATTTTAACTCTGAAGGGCATTCCGAGAAAGGTCATTCCTACCCTGATTCAGGCTAGGAAGGAAGTAACGTCTAAACATTTCCATCGGATTTGGAAAAAGTTTGTGTCTTGGTGTGAAACCAAGAAGTTTCCTACAGTGGAGTTTCAACTGGGACGGTTTCTCCTCTTTCTGCAAGCAGGTGTGGATGTGGGCTTACACTTGGGCTCCATAAAAGTCCAGATTTCGGCCTTGTCCATTTTCTTCCAGAAACAATTGGCTGCTCTCCCTGAGGTTCAGACATTCTTGACAGAGGTTCTGCACATCCAACCACCTTTTGTGCCTCCTACGGCACTGTGGGATCTTAATGTGGTGCTGCAGTTCCTGTAAACGGATTGGTTCGAACCTCTACAGGAGGCTGAGATCAAGTTTCTTACTTGGAAGGCTGTCGCACTGTTGGCATTGACATCTACTAGGCGTGTGTCCCAATTGGGGGCATTGTCCTACAAGAGCTCCTATTTGATTTTCCATGAAGATAGGGCTGAGCTCAGAATGCGTCAGCAATTTCTTCCAAAGGTTGTGTCAGCTTTTCATATCAACCAACCTATTGTGGTGCCAGTGGTTACTGACTCCTCAATCACATCCAAGTCCTTGGATGTTGTGAGGGCTTTGAAGATTTATGTGAAGAGAACTTCTCATCACAGGAAGTCATAGTCATAGTTTGTCCTTTATGCTCCCAACAAAGTTGGGTGTCCTGCTTCTAAGCAGACGATTTCTCACTGGATTAGATTCACTATCCAGCATGCTTATTCTATGGCAGACTTGCCATATCCAAATTCTGTTAAGGCTCACTCTACCCGTAAAGTGGGTTCTTCCTGGGCGGCTGCCCGTGGTGTCTCGGCTCTGCAGCTTTTCCGGGCAGCTACTTCGTCAGGTTCGAACACATTTGCTAAGTTCTACAAGTTCGATACCTTGGCCTCTGAGGACCTTCGGTTTGGTCAATCTGTTCTGCAGGAGCCTCCCAGCATCCTCTATGGACTACGAGAAAAGGATTTACCGTTAGGTAATTAAAATACTTTTTTTTTGCATGTAAGCACAGTGTCACTTTATTTTACGAATTGTGCACCTTATTGATTATTCTCTCTCCATCCTCTACACATGTGAAATACCACGTAACATCTGAACAGCTGTAGGAGGAGGAGAATACTAAGAGGACAGAAACTGCTTTAAAGACGCTTATTACAAGCCAACATTCTTCATTTGTCTGGTACGCACATTTGGTTATCATTTTTGGATATTTTGAACAGTCACGTTTTGATTTTGAACACTGAAGGCACAGCTGATTTACCACCCAAAAAATAATAAAACAATATATATATATATATATATATATATATTTATATTTATGTTCGTGGAAGAAAAGGAGAACGTCCATTTGTTTATAATAGTCTGATTGTAAGATGACTTGCTATACTACAGATCAGTCAGCACAAGCAGATTCTGATCACGTTTAACTATTTCTGTTGTCTGTGTGTGTGAGGTTAGAATGCAGTGGCTATTGGATGAATATTGTCTTTAAGTATGAGACTAGCGTTGACTTTATAAATATGTTACATTTTTATAATCTGTGTACATATATTTTCATTGTTAGTAAGCTTCAGATCAAGTCACTGGGACTTCCATCTAAAGACACACACCACTGGTCTGGCTATAGTATAATTTAATAAGTTATTTGTTAATGTAATAGCTTAGTCTGTGTAAAACAGATGTGTTCTCTGGTCTGTGTGTATAGTCAGTTTGATCTCTTATATAAAAATAAATTAATGTTCACTGTACTTATGAAATGTCTAAAGGTAGTGTCTCTCTTTGTGTTGCAAAATTCATTATAAGTTATATACTGTAATATGTTTTGTACTATTCTGGGTGCAGTATTAATTGGGGTCTGACTGGCAACTTTCACTGTGAGGTGCAGACAAGCAACTGGTGCGGCTTTACTACCATCCAATGCAACAGAGAAGTGGGTGTGTCAAAAACTATGTAGGTGTGGTTTGTCTGATTGTGGGTGTGTTTTCAGAAGCCTGTGAAGTACATATATGCAAAAATGTCATGAAAAGAGCTATAAATGCAACACCTACCAGCTCCATATGACAAAGCGAAGACCATTCTAATGACCTCTCTACACAATACAGCCTTTAAGTGACTTGATATACAGTGCTGCTAGGAACCACTAACTAATGGGTACAACAGGAAAAATGTGTGGAAAGCCGGACAGGAGGGGGCGAGTAGAAATAAATTGGCACCTGTGGTATTCACACACGAATGGAACAACAATTAAATTGCTTTGTTGGCCTCAGGGTGCCCAAAAAACAATTGAATACCTCCCCCTCCCCTCCCCCCCATCCATAAACATAATACATATACTGTATAGTGGATTGGAAACAACATATTTGTGTCTATTACAATGACACGGCACAATGGGGCAGATGTATTAACCTGGAGAAGGCATAAGGAAGTGATAAACCAGTGATATGTGCAAGGTGATAAAGGCACCAGCCAATCAGCTTCAATATGTAAATTAACATAGGATCTGATTGGCTGGTGCCTTTATCACCTTGCACATATCACTGGTTTATCACTTCCTTATGCCTTCTCCCGGTTAATACATCTGCCCCAATATTTTTATTTCAAACCTGTAAGCTCTTAAAGTAAATCTTCAAACTCATAATACATTTTTTTAATGCAGATTTAAAAAAAAATAAAATCCATAAAAATAATATTGTTTGCACAAGCATTCACACCCCGCTGACTAATACTTGGTAGAACCAGATTTAAGTCTGTTGGGGAAAGTTTCTACCAGGTTTACACACTCTTTGGGAGTGATTGCTACCCATCCTTCCTGGCAGATTTGCTCCTGGTTGTTCATATTTGTTGGGTGATTCGATGCTTGTGGACTGCAGTAATCAAATAGTGCCACAGATTCACAATTGTATTGAGGTCTCAACTTGTGCTTTGTGCTTTCCTCTGAAATGGGCTTTGGGATGCACTTTTTCTAAGATTGATTTGATAAGTACAGGTACACCACCGATAATCCAGTAGCCTCGGTTCCTGCACTGTGCCAGATTATCGGTTTTGCCTGGATTATCAGTGGCATCGTTGATGGTGGTGGCGGCGGCATCCTGACACCACCCCCAGCAGCCTAATTTTATCCAGTGTGTCTCCCACATCCCTTCTGCGCCCACACAGGCAGACTCCCTGCCCGCAGTGCAACTACCTGCCGCAGACCGACTACCTACCCCAGCCAGACTCACCCACCCGCAGCCTATCTAAGCCTCCTGCTGCCAATCTAAGACCTCCCACAGCCTATCTAAGCACCTCCCGCAGCCTATCTTGATCCTCCTGCATTCTCATGCCCACCTGCAGCCTTAATTTCCCCGGCACCTGATGTGTCTGGATTAAAAGAGGTGCCTGATCATCTGTGGTGTATCGGTATATTGCATCTAAATAATTAATGAATATTATGGCTTGATAGTTTTCTGCTAGAATCTACTTATATTCAATATTTCCTTATTAGCTTTTATGGATTTAGACTGTCTGCTGAAACTTTGATCCCAGCACTTTGGTCGGGGTTAGCTGCTTTATACGGCACGACCTCTGTGGGCGCAATCAGTGCAACAAAACCCAAAAAAACTATTGAATTGCACCCCGCAATCTCCCATTCACTTTAGATGGGATCTTGGGCATGCAAAACATTACTGCTATGGAAGACTTCAGCATTTTTCGGGGAAACTGAGGAGGACAGTGCTGGCAGAAGGCAAGTAATTATGGGCCAATTAAGCTTAATGGAAACTTCCAATTGCTTAATTAATGGTGGCAGGGGGTGTCCAAGGAGTTCCAATGCATGTACTGGCAATATTTCCTTTAAAACATTTTTTTAGGAAAATTTTTACTTATTCTGGGACTGCAGGAAAAAAGCAGCAGTAATTTCTATTGAAATCACTGTGCCTCATTTTCTCTCCATCATACAGTATGAATAGGAAAAACACTGAGCACAACTGAATAGGCTCCTTTTGTGTAAATGTTGCAAACTGAATTGATTTTTACGATTGAGTCTCATCACACAGACTTCTTTACAATTTTGTGACTTGGAAAACACGGAGCTGCTCATGTAGAGTTGGACTTAAAGGCATTTTATTGTAAAATGTGTTTTTTCTGCACTGAACGTATATACCAAATTGCTGGATGCTTGCTATCTGTGTCACATTTCACACTTACTACTCCTTGAATGAAGAGACTGGATGGGTGTGGGAGGGGACATGCAACTGTGACCAAAATAAGGGCATTTCATGCTAAATGAAGCCCGGTCCTCAGCTCGGGTCACAACCAGGGTTTTTCCCGGGACCAACCCGCATGTTCTGCGGTTTGTAAGCTGCGACCTGGGTTATGTTTAAAAGCTGCTTATTGGCTGTGTATGCAGAGGCCTGCCTCCAGGGATTGACATGCAGGACAGACACCGGTGCAGTGTCAAAGGTAGTGACCCGGGAATAACCTGTGTGCAACGTGTACTTGTGTTCAAGGTCTATTCACATGCTGTATGTTCTATGTGTAGGACTACTATAATATCCCCTTTAATTAGGAACACCAATGAATAACACAAGTACTGAAGGCTGCACACTTATATCCGCTATCTAAAGAACCAGAATAAAATTATAAGTGTCCCTGATTAAAGGGAGATTTTAGCAATGCTACCCGTATGAGAGTACTTTTAGTATATGTCCAGTGATGCACAGCCTTACAAATCAACAACAATAAAGCTAGAGTTGTTTTTTAGCCACCAGTTCGCAATATGATGTCTTGGATGGTAGAAATCTTCAGTAGTCTCCTTGTGGATATGAAACTAAATTAATGTTCGCAATAAAGCTGACCACAGTCCTCCAGATATTTTCCAAAGCATTAACCACAAGTGTTTTGTGGAACGGCTAAACAACTACTGTAATTGGCATTGGTTTACTTACACATTTGGGGAAACCATTTAGAGATGAAACCGTGATCTGTTCCTTGCACAGTGGGATTTAGTATTCTATTCTAAAAGAAAAAGTGCAGTACAGTATGTGTGATAAGACTTACCATCTCTGGTTGTGGAGAGATAGAATTTAATTTACTGAAATTTACTGGTCCTACGCCGCCAGTATGTATAATAGATTATTATACAATATAACATTACTCATGTTCTCTTTACAGTAATTTACTTTCTAAAGAAATGTGCCTTACATACACTATCAGAAAGCAAGAAGAAAAACCATGAGGTCAATTCAATGCTGCAGCGCTGATTGAATAGCGCCGGGAATTAACTCCCGGTGCTGTTCAATTCAGCATGCAGTTATGTCGGAGAAGGCCGGTTCTCACGGACTAAACAGGGTGCGCCGAGCGTGATGTGGTTTCTGGTGTTCTACGGCTTTTTTCAGATTTCTGCTCGCACCCCCAGAGGGGTACAAGAAGAAATCCTCTCGTTGGGCATTGCATCGCGCTTAATTGAATAGCATCGGCAGCTTATTCCCGATTAAATCCATTTGGTCACAGGAACGTCACTGTCTTAAAGACAGTAGCCTCAGAGCAAATTAGTAGGTAAAGTGTCACACATACAGTATGTTTTACTTTGTTAAAAATGTGTCTGCTAAAATGTAGGTAAATATTTGACTTGCATGCCGCCTTGTTTGTTGCTGCAGAATTCTGTGTAAGTTTTTGTGTGGTATATAGTATGGATAGTCATAATGTAGACATTCATCATGTGGGCACGGATTAAATATTGACATGTTAGCACATCGACGTATCATCCCTTGTGGCCCAGAGAGGATTTACCTGATCCTGACAGCTGCAGTTGCTTTCATGTCCTGTGACTGTGGCCGCCACTTTTGGGTCAGACCACCGATCCTCCAGCATTCTGTTAAATCTACCCTAACCCTAATCCATACTCCTCTCTCTAATGCCCCCCCCGCATACTAACTCTAACTTCCGCCTAACCCTAATGTTGACATTCTGACAATGTTGACACGTTGCCTGTTAAGATTTTGACAAATCGCGAAAAACACCAGTTTTTCGCTCCCAATGTATTTTCACCTGCAATTTGATGCCGGTATCCAATTAGAGCCGATCCACTTTTGGATGATGAAAAGAGAAAGATATCGCAATTAATGATCGATGGTCATTACGGCGGTATCCTATTAAAGGCCGATAACAGACCTGCGATCATGAGAAAACACATGATATTGGGGATAAATCCTTGATCCTATGTGTTATCGCGACTCTGGCAGCTCGCTTATCACGGTTTTTGCTTCGTGTACTATAAGTGCTGGTATCAGGGCTAATAGGATAGCCACGGCGATACAATTGTCCGTGGGTAATTGGATACCCCCCTTAGCGTAGTTTAGCTCCTATTTTCATGCTTGGGTATGGTTAGATATCCAGAGTGGTGCAGTAAAAATAAATTGCCTAAAAGGTAATAATATCAATATTATAAATCTAAACAATTCTTTTAATATGAAAAATTAATCAATGAAAAATAAGTAATTCAATTGAAATGTAAAGAATAGAACTGTTTCACCAATGTCTCTGCCTTCCATTGCAGCAAATGGCTGTGATAAGGATTCTGAGAGGTTTTTTTTTATATCCACAATGTATGTTCCTGTTGTTTACTGTAGAAATGATATTGATTTGTAGTCTATTTTGGGAATTTTGATAAGGCTTAGATTTGTAAGGATTTCTGAGCCACATTTCCCTGTTTTTGAGGACTTTTTCAGAACCAACCTCTTTGAAAAAGTAGAAAAAAAACAAACAAAACTGTGGACACTCACTTTGCTCGAATCTAGTTTTACAACAGATGGAGCCACAAGATTTCAGTACACATGCACTTACCATAGATGGCTTGCATCAAGAATGAAGGTGGACCAATGATCCTTACTCCAAATTACGCCCATCAAACTATCATAGCTGTGATTTGTTTGTTTTTATATTGCCATACTGTAACTTTATATGCCACAGCTCAACGCTGGTCTTTCTTTAATTTTGGGTAGGCCTATTCAATAATTGGAAGAATATGGATCCATACAACTGAAATGATATTATGGCAGTAAAATTGCCTTTTAAGACAGCTACATACCATAAACTACACACCATGACTATTACTTTGATTAATACTGTACCTCCATGAGGTAAGCAGTCTTGCTATTATTTTACATAAGACTTACAAGAGCACCCCCACCTCTTTTTTTGTTTTATTTTTTTATTTTCTTTAAAATACGTACATTGTAATGAATGTTTTCTGATACCTCCCAACCATCCCTATTTCTGTAGACAAGATGGTTCTGATTTGGGGGAGGTGCCTCCACTGCTTACAGCATAAAAATAGTATTCTTTTTGTAAATGCACCTCCCCCCTCCAGCCTGTGTTCCATAAAAGTCAGGGTTGATTTTGGAATTAGAACGTACATTGGAAGCTTTAATCCCAGCATAATAATTACTTTGTTTCTTTAAGTAAAAACCACACAATCGCTCCTGGCTCAAAAACTACATTAGACTAAAAAAAAGTACCCATACTTGAGAGAACTAAGCAATAACATGGTATTTACATCAGATAGGAAACGTAGGATTTTGACGGCAGTTAAGAACCAATTAACACGTCTAGTCTGCCCTAAATCATTTATTTTACCCAGCTAAATGTGTACAGAAGTTCTAATCTTTAGGACATTACTTATAAGTTTTGAGAAATCCCATTGTTTCGGTAGACATGAGTAGAAGAGTTGTGCAACAGACTGATGCGTCATCAAAGGCTCTGTAAGGGTTGACAGAGGAGATTGTGAGATGTGATACTAACATATTGGTAAAAAGAGCATACAGCACTTATTTGAAAGGCAGTGAAAGAGAAGAGGGACAAAAATACAGAAGTAATATTCCCAGGCATTGTTCCATAGTTTGTTATGCTATGATATATAAGACTTTTCAGAGCCTTTGCTGGTTTTATAAAGCTTTATGATAGTTCTCCTTTAAAGTACCATTTGATAGGAACTTTGCACCACTACTGTATTGGGGTTACTGCTGCTGGGTACCCTGCTCTTCTCACTATCTGCTTTCTCTTTATCCTCCATTTGCCTGACTAAAAACAAAAAGATGCAAGTCGCACAAAACCAATTTATAGAAGTGAAAGCAAGTGTGTGCTGATGAAGATGACTATTTCTACAAACAGATGGATTGAGGCAGTGCAGGCTCCGTTCAGGCCATGTGTACAAAAATGTGTGAAGTTGAATATTGCTACAGTATTGTAACCAGTATTTGCAATATTTTTCTTTCTAGGCAAAAGTTTTGGTATATTTTAACGCTTTACTAAATATGCAATGATTAATATAAGCTCAATATGTAATGTAAACTTGTTACAGTGCTTGGAATGTTCTTTGAGCTTGCTATGATATAAAGGTTATCAGTACTCAAAGATAAGGTATGGTACTGACCTACAGATATACCATAAATTGATGCAGTGTTGGACTGAGGCATGCAGGGCCCACAGGGCGAATGCAATGGTATGGGCCCACTGAAGGGAGGCGGCGCAAAGCTAAAGAGGTGTAGCCAGACGATTGAAGGGGTGTGTCAGAAAGCGCCGTAATGCCTGCCATATTATGAATAAAATGTTGCAGTGATCACCATATAGTGCAGGGAGCATCACAATGCGTGTCATAAAATACAGAGGGTAAAGCAATGAATGCCATATAATTCAGGAAGCGTTGCGGTGCCCGCCGTTTCATGCAGAAAGCATCACAGTGGCCCACATGTAAAACCGCTAATATTAATGTCCCCCCCCCCCAAAAAAAAAATTAAAAAAAATTACACACAACATTATTACATTTTACATATAAATGTTAGCAACCCTATTGCAGACTTGCCTATTCTCCCGGAACGGCTGAGAGGCTCCTGAATCTCAGGTGGTGCTTCAGGCCGCCAGGAAGAGTAGTCAGATCTCCCTGTTCGAAGCTGCTTTTACATGCGCCACTTTGGTGCCCACATGTATGCCCTATTGATTACTTTGACTGAAGTAAAATAAGATTTTAAATCTACCGGTAAATCTTTTTCTCGTAGTCCGTAGAGGATGCTGGGACTCCGTAAGGACCATGGGGATAGACGGGCTCCGCAGGAAACATGGGCACTTTAAGAAAGACTTTGACTCTGGGTGTGCACTGGCTCCTCCCTCTATGCCCCTCCTCCAGACCTCAGTTAGAGAAACTGTGCCCAGAGGAGACGGACAGTACAAGGAAAGGATTTTTGTAATCCAAGGGCAAGATTCATACCAGCCACACCAATCACACCGTATAACTTGTGATATACTACCCAGTTAACAGTATGAAAAACAACATAGCATCAGTCCAAGACCGATGAAACTATAACATAACCCTTATGTAAGCAATAACTATATACAAGTCTTGCAGAAGTAGTCTGCACTTGGGACGGGCGCCCAGCATCCTCTACGGACTACGAGAAAAAGATTTACCGATAGGTTTAAAATCTTATTTTCTCTAACGTCCTAGAGGATGCTGGGACTCCGTAAGGACCATGGGGATTATACCAAAGCTCCCAAACGGGCGGGAGAGTGTGGATGACTCTGCAGCACCGATTGAGCAAACAGGAGGTCCTCCTCAGCCAGGGTATCAAACTTATAGAACTTTGCAAAGGTGTTTGACCCCGACCAAGTAGCAGCTCGGCACAGCTGTAGTGCCGAGACCCCTCGGGCAGCCGCCCAAGAAGAGCCCACCTTCCTAGTGGAATGGGCCTTAACCGATTTTGGTAACGGCAATCCTGCCGTAGAATGCGCCTGCTGAATCGTGTTACAGATCCAGCGAGCAATAGTCTGCTTTGAAGCAGGGCCGCCAATTTTGTTGGCTGCATACAGGACAAACAGTGCTTCTGTTTTTCTGATCCTAGCCGTTCTGGCCACGTAAATTTTCAAAGCCCTGACCACATCAAGGGACTCGGAATCCTCCAAGTCACGTGTAGCCACAGGCACGACAATAGGTTGGTTCATATGAAAGGATGAGACCACCTTAGGCATGAATTGAGGACGGGTCCTTAATTCCGCTCTATCCATATGGAAAACCAGATAGGGGCTTTTATGTGATAAAGCCGCCAATTCCGAAACTCGCCTAGCCGAGGCCAAGGCTAACAACATGACCACCTTCCAGGTGAGATATTTCCACTCCATTGTCTTAAGTGGTTCAAACCAATGTGACTTAAGGAAACTTAACACCACGTTAAGGTCCCAAGGCGCCACCGGAGGTACAAAAGGAGGCTGAATATGCAGTACTTCCTTCACAAAAGTCTGTACTTCAGGTAATGAGGCCAATTCCTTTTGAAAGAAAATGGATAAGGCCGAAATCTGAACTTTTAATGGAGCCTAATTTTAGGCCCAAATTCACTCCAGTTTGTAGGAAGTGAAGAAAACGGGCCAGGTGGAATTCTTCCGTAGGAGCATTCCTGGCCTCACACCAAGAAATATATTTTCTCCATATTCGGTGATAATGTTTAGATGTCATGTCCTTCCTAGCCTTTATTAGCGTAGGAATGACCTCATCCGGAATACCTTTTTCCACTAGGATCCGGCCGTCAAACGCAGCCGCTGTAAGTCTTGGAACAGACAGGGACCTTGTTGTAACAAGTCCTGCCTAAGAGGAAGAGGCCACAGATCTTCTGTGAGCATTTCTTGCAGATCCGGATACCAGGTCCTTCGTGGCCAATCTAAAACAATGAGAATTGTTCTCACTCCTCTTTTTCTTATTATCCTCAACACCTTGGGTATGAGAGGAAGAGGAGGAAACACATATACCGACTGGAACACCCACGGTGTCACTATGGCGTCCACAGCTACCGCCTGAGGGTCTCTTGACCTGGCGCAATACCTTTGTAGCTTTTTGTTGAGACGGGATGCCATCATGTCTATTTGGGGTAGTCCCCACCGACTTGCAATCTGCGCGAAGACTTCCTGACGAAGTCCCCACTCTCCCGGATGCAGATCGTGTCTGCTGAGTAAGTCTGCTTCCGAGTTGTCCACTCCCAGAATGAACACTGCTGACAGAGCGCTTACATGATTCTCCGCCCAGAGAAGAACTCTGGTGGCTTCCGCCATTGCCACTCTGCTCCTTGTGCCGCCTTGGCGGTTTACATGAGCTACTGCGGTGATGTTGTCTGACTGGATCAGAACTGGTCAATTGCAAAGTAAGATCTCCGCTTGACGTAGGGCGTTGTATATGGCCCTTAGTTCCAGGATTTTGATGTGAAGACAAGTCTCTTGACTTGACCAAAGTCCTTGGAAATTTCTTCCCTGTGTGATCGCTCCCCAACCTCGGGGGCTCGCGTCCGTGGTCACCAGAATCCAGTTCTGAATGCCGAACCTGCGGCCCTTTAGAAGGTGAGCGCTGTTTAGCCACCACAGGAGAGATACTCTGGCCCTGGGGGACAGGGTGATCCGCTGATGCAATTGCAGATACGACCCGGACCATTTGGCCAATAGGTCCCATTGGAAGGCCCTTGCATGGAATCTGCCGTATGGAATGGCTTAGTATGTTGCCACCATCTTTCCCAGAACTTGAGTGCAATGATGTACTGACACTTGTTTTGGTTTCAACAAGTTCATGACTAGAGTCATGAGTTCCTGCGCTTTTTCCTTCGGAAGAAAAACCCTTTTCTGGTCTGTGTCCAGAATCATGCCCAAGAAGGGCAGACGAGTTGTAGGATTCAGCTGCGACTTTGGAATATCGAGAATCCAGCCGTGTCGCTGTAACACATTCAGTGAAAGTGATACGCTGCTCAGCAACTTCACCCGTGATCTCGCTTTTATGAGGAGATCGTCCAAGTACGGGATAATTGTGACACCCTGCTTGCGCAGGAGCACCATCATTGCCGCCATTACCTTGGTGAAAATTCTCGGGGCCGTGGAAAGCCCAAACGGCAACGTCTGAAATTGGTAATGACAATTCTGTACCGCCAATCCCCCTTCTAGGCTGGCGATGACCGCCCTGAGTGATTCCATCTTGAACTTGAACCGTTTTAAGTAAAGGTTCAGGGATTTTAAATTTATAATGGGTCTGACCAAACTGTCCGGTTTCGGAACCACAAACAGAGTTGAGTAGTACCCCTGCCCTCTTTGAAGCAGGGGAACCTCTACCACCACTTGTTGCATACACAATTTGTGAATCGCATGTAACACTATATCCCTTTCCAGGGGTTGTTTCGGTAGGGCCGATTTGAAAAACCGGTGAGGAGGCACTTCTTCGAATTCCAGCTTGTAACCCTGGGAAACAATTTCTATTGCCCATGGATCCACCTGTGAGTGGACCCAGACATGGCTGAACAGTCGAAGACGTGCCCCCACAGGAGCTGACTCCCTCAGGGGAGCCCCAGCGTCATACGGTGGGTTTAGCAGAGGCCGGGGAGGACTTCTGTTCCTGGGAACTAGCTGTGTTGTGCAGTTTTTTCCCTTTGCTCTTACCTCTGGCAAGAAAGGACGATCCACGTGCTCTCTTGCTTTTTTTTGGAACGAAAGGACTGCATTCGATAATGAGGCGCTTTCTTAGATTGTGAGGGAATATATGGCAAAAAATTTGATTTACCTGCCGTAGCCGTGGAGACGAGATCCGAGAGGCCCTCTCCGAACAATTCCTCACCCTTGTAAGGCAACAACTCCATATGCCTCTTTTAGTCGGCATCACCTGTCCATTGCATGTTCCACAGGACACGTCTAGCAGAAATCGACATAGCGTTGACTCTAGAACCCAGTAGACTATCGTCTCTTTGGGCATGTCATATATATATATATATATATATAAGACAACATCTTTTACATATATATATATATATATATATATATATATATATTAGTGATGAGCGGATTCGGTTTTACTTGGTTTTACTCGGTTCTCAAAACGGCATCTTATTGGCTCACGGATGTCACGTGTTTTGGATAGCCAATAAGATGCCGTTTTGAGAACCGAGTAAAACCGAATCCGCTCATCACTAATAAATATTACATGGTATCCTTATCTAGGGTTTCACTCTCCGCTGATAAGGTTTCTGTCTATAAACCCATGCCGACACAATCGCCGGTCTGAGTAGTATACCAGAATGTGTGTAAATGGACTTCAAAGTACTTTTACTGCATGCTATCCGCAGGATCCCTGAGGATAGCTGTAAAGTCAGCGCTACCTTTTTTGGGTAAACGTGTCAATGCCTTGTACACCCTAGGGGAAGATTCCCATCGTATCCTGGCCCCATTAGGGAAAGGATACTCTCTGAGAATTCTTTTTGGGAAGCTGCAGCTTCTTGTCTGGAGATTCACGCTCTTTTTCTTCATGAGAGGAGGGAAATTTACCTCAGCTTTCTTCCCCTTAAACATGTGTACCCTCGTGTCAGGGACAGATGAGTCATCAGTGATATGCAAAACATCTTTTATTACAATAATCATATATTGAATACTTTTCTGCCAGTTTTGGCTGTACTTTGCATTATCGTAGTCGACACTGGAGTCAGACTCCGTGTCGATATCAGTGTCTATTATTTTGGATAGTGAGCGTTGTGAGACCCTGAAGATCTCTGTGACATAGGGACAGACATGGGTAGATTCCCTGTCTGTTCTCTAATCTTTTGTGTAATAAATTCATCTTAGCACTTAATTTCACATATCCAATCAGGCGTCGGCGTTGTCGACGGAGACACCACCCACACACATTTGCTCCATCTCCTCCTTAGGAGAGCCTTTTACCTCAGACATGTCGACACACACGTACCGACACACCACACACTCAGGGAATGCTCTTCTGAAGACAGTTCCCCCACAAGGCCCTTTGGAGAGACAGAGAGAGAGAGTATGCCAGCACACACCCCAGCGCAATATGACCCAGGAAAAACACAGCAATTTAATGTTTACCCTGTAGCGCTGTTATTATTATCTGCGCCGAATTATGTGCCCCCCCTCTTCTTTAAAACCCTCTCTTCTACCGTGGTATAAGCAGGGGAGAGTCCGGGGAGCTTCCTCTCAGCGGTGCTGTGGAGAAAAACATGGCGCTGGTGAGTGCTGAGGGAGAAGCCCCGCCCCCTCGGCGGCGGAAGTGTAAAATTGGCGGGGGCTCATGCATATATACAGTGTCCAGCTGTATGTATGCTCTCTTTTGCCAAATAAGAGGTTTATATTGCTGCCCAGGGCGCCCCCCCCTGCGCCCTGCACCCTTACAGTGACTGCCGTTTGTGAGGTGTATGGGAGCAATGGCGCACAGCTGCAGTGCTGTGCGTTACCTCAGTGAAGATCAATGAAGTCTTCTGCCACCTCTGAAGATCTTTTCCTCTCATACTCACCCGGCTTCTATCTTCCGGCACTGTGAGGAGGACGGCGGCGGGGCTCCGGGACGAACTCCAGGGTGAGACCTGCGTACCGATCCCTCTGGAGCTAATGGTGTCCAGTAGCCTAAGAAACAGAGCCCTGAAACTCAGAAGTGGCTCTGTTTCTCTCTCCTCAGTCCCTCGATGCAGGGAGTCTGTTGCCAGCAGGCTCCCTGAAAATAAAAAACCTAACAAAAATGCTCTCTTACAGGAAACTCAGGAGAGCTCCTGAAATGCACCCAGCTCCTCTGGGCACAGTATCAAACTGAGGTCTGGAGGAGGGGCATAGAGGGAGGAGCCAGTGCACACCCAGAGTCAAAGTCTTTCTTAAAGTACCCATGTCTCCTGCGGAGCCCGTCTATCCCCATGGTCCTTACGGAGTCCCAGCATCCTCTAGGACGTTAGAGAAATAGGACTTACACACGAATTGTATTTACAGCCACCAAAAAAACCTGTGTCTTTTGTCTTTGGATACTATCCAAACATTCTATTATGATTTCTGGTAGCACAAAAACCCAAGACAAATATATATATACAGGTACACCACCGATAATTCGGCACCCTCTGTTCCAGCACTGTGCCGGATTATTGGTTTTGCCGGATTATCGGTGGTATCATTGACGGTGGTGTCGACGGCATCCTGACCCCCCCCCCCCCCACACACACACAGCCTAATTCTATCCAGCGTGTACCCCACAACCTAATTCCAGCCTCGCAACCCAACTACCTGCCGCAGCCGGACTACCCGCCCGCAGTCAGACTCTCCCATCTGCAGCCTAACTAAGCCTCCCGCTGCCTACCTAAGCACCTTCCGCAGCCTATCTAGACCCTCTCGCATTCTAATTCGCACCTGCAGCCTAACTTCCCCGGCACCTGATGTGTCCGGATTAAAAGAGGTGCCGGACCATCAGGTGCTGGATAATTTGTGGTGTACCTCTATAGGTCTATGTAAACACTGCTATTGCAATATAAGAGCCTTCTAGAACTAGACTCTATAGTTTATTATATGTAAAGTTTGTGAGTAGATTGCATTGACTGAACACTCTGATGCATGTGCACTCGCATATAATTTAGTATTAAAATGTGGATGTATTTTGACATTGCTGTGCCCAGATGACTATATTTAACGTTCATTTAAAGAATCTGAATGAAAATATATTCTTGTGTTGCTGAGTCCAGTGAGAGAAATGAGCAGAAAGGAATTCTAGTAATCATGGTGGTATTGGCTGTAACTCAGACTACAGTGTGTGAGGCCACCGTTGGATTCCTTTTTTGGAATTTCATATCTATGAAATACTGTTCATGGTCCAGCTCCTTTCCGAAGAGTTGTCTGGGGGACAACCTTAATCCTTTAGGCTGGTGCCATTTTCTGCAATTTGTCAAACAATTTTATGTTATGTAATATTTTAGGTTGGTGCTTTATGAAGGTAGATATATTTCTAATCACACAATTTGTTAGAAATTATGTTGCACAATCTTTTTTTTTTTCTTACAATAACCAATTCCTTTTTAGCGTGAATATGTTTTAAAGTGAGTGTAAAATGTAAACCACCTCTGCATTTCTCACCACCCAGCTGCTTTTGTTCCACTAGACATGGAGATCATTTGTTTAATCTGATGAATAAAGGAAACTTTTATACTGGCGTGCTCAGTTGCTAGTGTACACAGGGCAAAAAATTGTTCCATGTTAATTTGTGCATTAACACTGATTTATATGGAAATGTCTGTATGGGCAGAAATTATGTTCTCAGTATAAGGAAAGCTCTGTTCGCATACTGTACTAACAGTAATAACATTGACGTGCTGCCATCTACATCGCTCCACACGCTCTCACCTTAAGGCTACCGATATTGTGGACTGTCCTATAATGCAGGCCAGATATAGATATCCTTCAGGAGGAAAAAGCCTGAAATCCAGACCCTGAAAAGGAAGACAGACTAGCTGAATGTGGATGATCTCCACTGGGGTCAGTGTAAGATCATCTTTGGCACTTTTGGCCTCAGATTTAGCTACACCCCAGGGTAAAACACCAGGATGCAGCCACTGAAAATTCCTGGCGAAGGTAATTGTTTGGAATCGCAGACAAAGATTACGCTCTTGTTACTTTGATGGACGGTTGGTTACAATCTCAGTACCTGCAAATAAGCACAAAGAAGCTGCCCTCCCACACTGCTGTACTGCACTGCCCTTTTCTTCTGGACATGTGCCATCCTCAACAGACTGACTATAGCATAAATGTCAGGGTACTACAATACCAACTGACCCCGCGAAACTACAACAATAGCCACAGGTTGTCTGTAGTGCTCCAAGCTATCTTAACACACTGACATAAGCAGGTACCTAACCAGCAGCACACCTTCAAAGGGGCCCTGGCTGTGAGAGATTTAGTGAGGTGGCAATTCAGCCAGGGATGCTGCACAGACACACACATGCGCATGCGCTATACTGTATACAGCGGCGCCTATTGGCCTCACACTGGTTACTTAGAAATTGCAGCATTGCTCCAGTAAGTTGAGTGGTGAAACCCAGGGGTTTCCTTCTAAGAAGATGATTTTAGCATGGGTGGTACTGGACAGCACCTTTACACCAACTTCTATGGGTAGGGCCTAATGAACTAATGTTGTCCTCAGTCCTGGTGCCTACTTTCTCTGAACCAATTCCCACTTTAGGGCCTAGCTCCGTTTTTGTAGGCTCTGTCCTAGTTCCTGTCTTACTATAGGGGCCAGTTTCTAGTTTTTGACCTAATGACCTTTTGTAGTCTCAAGCTTAGTGCCTGCCTACCATGGCCCATATATAGGAGTGTGTTATATGGTTCAGCACCTGAGAAACCTTGGGCCTAGTGCCTCTTGCACCACAGACCCAATACCTGAAGTGGGAGACAGTCCCTGGTGGCCTAGTAGAAAAGATTGTGCCCCACTATGACCTTACCTGCTGCTAATTGTGCCTACAGTCACAAGGCGCTGTTTCTACACTTTCAAAGTCACCCTGCACAGGCCCTTTCCTGAGTAGGGCAGCACTAACTCCTCAGCCTGCCCCACACAGTCTTCTCGGTGTCGTCTTCTCTCCTTCCGGCGTCTTCTCTCTTCCACCTTTTCCTGCCTTCTCTCTTCTTCCCACCATGTCTTTTCTCTTCTGCAACATCTTCTTTAATATTTGGGAGCTCTTCTATTCTTCTATACTGGGTTGGTTGTAATGGAGTGTGAGGTGGTCAGAGCGTCAAGATTCCGTCGAACTTGGAAGTTTTTGCAAAACAGCAAACATTTACAAGGCAAAACCAATGTGGTTTTGCCTTGTAAATGTTTGCTGCATTTAAAAAATATAGCGAGTTTGTCCGGAATCTCAGAGCTCCGATCGTCTTGCACTCCATTACATCCGGCCCACTACCATCGGACTGGTTTCCAGCCACTCTCAACAGTTAATACAAACTGCCAAGACAGGGCATAACTATGATGACATGAGTCGCAGTGGGCACATTGTGTCCCACTCTGATTGGCAAGTAGCATGTATGCTCAGCAAGTGCATCATCAAACATCTGAGTGCTTTCAGAGTAGAATGAGAGGTGGGAAAATAATCAGGATAGGGTGAATGCTCATCATCAAACATGTTTATTGTAATGTGCCCCAAAACTCTGCAGTGCGGAAACAGTGGGGCATATTTGTTATTCACATTTACACTAATAACTTGTGAAAATGGGAAGGGTTTTTGGAGGAGATTTTGCAAAATTGTCTTTCTTGCCTAAAAATCAGATCCGTTTTGACTGCTGATAGTCTTTCCTTACCTCTGATGGGAAATGCAATAAATCTGTATTTACTTTGCTGGGGCCTGGACCCTAACTTTCCTCTACAGCTGTGCACCACCTTCTGGCAGGTGCAGTTTCTATGTCTGACCAAGTCTGGGAACACAGCCGTTTCCATTGACATTATTTATTATTTATTTATTTATTACCAGTTATTTATATAGCGCACACATATTCCGCAGCGCTTTACAAAGAATATTTGCTCATTCACATTGGTCCCTGCCCCAGTAGAGCTTACAATCTATACTCACTATCACATGTACACACATTCACGCTAGGGTTAATTTTGTTGGGAGCCAATTAACCTACCTGTATATTTTTGGATTGTGGGAGGAAACCGGTGTACCCGGAGGAAACCCACGCAAGTACGGGGAGAATATACAAACTCCACACAGTTAGGGCCATGGTGGGAATCGAACCCATGACCTCAGTGCTGTGAGGCAGTAATGCTAACCATTACACCATCCGTACTGCCAAAAATCCCATAATACTTCCAGTGAATGGACCATATTTGTGTGTACTACCAGCCACCACCCAGGAACACACATCTCTTTTCCGCCGTCTTTCTGATAACATTTGAATCAATCACAGTAGCACCTCTGTGTAACGCATGCGCCGTATGAGTTGCAAAGTTGCAAATAATCGCTCAACTATGTGAACACCGGGATTGTGTGTGCGACTCAGAATCATGCCCTAAGATAGAAAGGTATTCAGATGGTACAATGTTGGATGTGCACTAAGACTTAATTTGTTTCTCATGCTCATTGCTCCCATCTAATGTGATGGGGAGCTATTCAATTGTTTGCGTGCCCAGCCTGCATTCTCATGCCCAAATGCACCAGGATTAGCTGCATAATTAGCTGTTTTCCCCATGCAAATTACTGGGCATGCTGCAATAAAGGGGCCTAAATGCCATAATTTAGACTGATGGCACCTCAGGAGGGTGCCAGCAGAAATCCACTATAAGTGATGGGCGCCCAAAAACAATTGAATTGCCCCCCCAAGAACATCTTTAATCACATTGTATTATTTTGAGCCCTGCAAAAATGTTGTGCCAAAATGGCATTAACATAGAAATTGTACTGAATTTATAGGTTGTTAGCATTTCATTGTTTCTAGTATAACTGTATAAACAAGTTTTCTTAAAAGACCGTTTCTTTATTGCTTAATTGTTTTCCAACGAGATGCTTACAGCAATTACGGTTAATTTGTTCTCAGAATCGGAATGTATTCGACATCATAATATTGACGTTTTATGGCATTTCAATACTATTTTTGTCGTTTTTCTCTTTTTTGTTTGATTACAACATAAAAACAGACACACATATCTATTTTGTTATACCTGGAGGAAGAAAATATCAGAAAATTTATTCAACAATTCCTTTTTGTATTGTTCAATTGTTAAAATTTATTATACAATTTGCAATAAAAACACTTTTGAAAAAAAAAATGTTCTCAGAATCGGCATACATTTAGAGAGCACTTACTCACAGTAGAGTCTATGCTTACCCATGGTCTATGTGCTAAAACACAAACATTTTTCAAAAGTACAGAAAATATGTGAATGACCGCAGCCCCCCTCCCCCCTTCCCGTAGCACCAATCGTCTCCATGTTCCCCTCTTTTTTTTCCCCCAATTTTTTTTTTTTTTATTATTGGAAATTATATTACTTGTTCTGTTTTATTGTATACTACCTTTTTGCTCGCATAGAAATCTTAACACAATAAGACTGTTTTCATGGCATTTTGGAAATTTTATGTTTCACCCCTTCTCACACCCCATGCTGATGGGGGCTGAACTTGGACTGAAACGGCATCGGGAGTGTCATTATTCATCTCAGCGACCCCGAAGACTATGTATTTTTACATGTCACCCCCTTCCCACCCCTAGGGGTGTCTTAACCTCACAGTATATTTTTCCAGATTGTAAGTCATACATTATGTGTACCAAGTTTGATGTAAATTGCTCCAGCCATTCCAGAGTTATGCTGGAACATACGTACATACACACATACATCCATTTTTATATACAGTATATAGATTGTGAATTTACAGTAATATATTTGGATATAAAAATTGAGCTATATAAACATAATAGATATTAATATAATAACAAGTAAATTATAATGTACAGTATATCTGTTTTATCAGCGAAAATAACTAGGTCTAATGATTCACATTTTTATGTTCATTTTGTTTTAATTCAGAGGTTACAGGAAATGGATTTAAGCCTATTGGTTGGGTTGTTATGGGATTTGTTGATTTCATACCATAGCGACACAAAAGCTGCTTTGCTGGTAAGCTTTAGCTTATATGGATTTCAGTGTATTATTTGAAAGATCTCCTGTTTTGTTTAATTAACATCTTTTATTCTTGTTAATGAGCAAGATTTTTTTTTTCATGTGCCCATAACCCTTGAAGTTCTCAGTGCTTATTTGTTTTGGGCAGCACAGTTAGTGTAATGGGTTCATTTTCTTCCATGGCACTAATGCTGGTTATACATTAGGACGTCAAGTATCGTCTCACGATTTCCCCTGCAGCTCCTGGAGTATGATATCATTAGGTCAGACAAAGTACCTAATGATCTGTCATACGACCTGTAAGTCACCGCTAACCAGATCGCTTGATCATATGGGCTGCACGTATAATCAGAATATACAACATTCGATCCGCGGGACTGGATCGTAAACGTTCCCAAATAATGTACGATTTTCACACAATACTTCGTACAAGGCGTCCAAATTGTGCATTCGGACCTAAAATTGTTCTAGTGTATGGCAAGTTTAACTGTTGGGAGTTTGTTCTCCTTGAGTTTACGTGGTTTCCTCCAAGTACTCTTGTCTCCTCCCACAATCCAGAAGCATACTGGTAGGTTTAACTATAGCTTGTAAGCTGTGGAATATACAGTATATACACACTAAATTATATAAATAGCTGTTATTAAATAGTAAGTAATGTATTTATTAACCGTTATTTATATAGCACCTACATATTACACAGCGCTTTACTGATCATTTTAATCACTCACATTAGCCTTACCCCAGTGGAGCTTACAATCTATATTCCCTATCTTCTTCCACCTTACACACACACACACACACACACACACACACACACACACACACACACACACACACACACACACACACACACTTTCATTTTCAAAGGAACCAATTAAAAGATACATGTGTAAATAAGTGTCCACAGCACTCTCACTGATATACCAGCTTTTCCATTGGTCATACTAATTCATATGTTTGCCGTTATATTTGCTTATTGTCTAACCTTAGTCCAGTGAACAGGATTAAGTTGGTGTCTGTCTTCAAATAGCCTTTGGCACACCACCATGGATCGTCTTACATAGTTAAATATCTTAATTGTTTTATTGCTTATTCATAATGATTTATTTTTTCTGTTTCTAATTGATATTATAGATGGGACATATGTACAGTACTGTGAAAAGTGGCATAATTTATGTGCAATATAACGGACGATGAGAGTAATAATAATTATGATTTTAGTTGTATAATGCTGTTCCCTCAAATGTGCATCTTAATTGCAATGCAATTTGACAAAACCGCTTCACAAGACTCTGCTGATTAATTTGATTTGCCACACTTGTACATCAGTGTGCGACTGAGCCAGAGTCTGTATACAAACTACAATAGAAATTGGTATGAAAAACAGCCGAGGCCGCTGCATGGTAGCACTTTATATACAGATTCATTCTATCTGTGTACACGCTAAAAAGGCGCCCGGTGCAGGCCGAGTCGCCATGGGACAGTGTGCGACTGCAGCAATAGTGTATGAGGACACATCTGTACAGTGCATCTTTTTTTTTTCTTTTAATACTAAAGTTTTGATTTGGTTTTATTTTAGAACGCCAGCCGTGTTCAACAATGGCAACATCAAATTCCCAGACGGCTAGCGCAGCTGGACTAAGCAAAGAGTTGGTGGATCTGCAGCATCTCATTCAGTTTCCAGAAGAGATTGCAAGCATTCTTACTGACCAAGAACAGGAGATTTATCGGAAAGTGTTGCCCATTGATTACCTCTGTTTCTTGACAAAAGATCTTGGAAGTATTAAATGTGAGACTAACTTTCCAGATATAAAAACATCACTGTCTGCATCTCTGTTGAAACTAAAGAATGGGGAACACAACACTGTGGAAGGTCTTGTGGCACGGTTTAATGAGGTAAGCCTTTCATTTGTGCTTATTCAGTTTATTGAATAAATTATTTTGTAGTGTCTTTGGCTCCGTTTTTCTTCACCCTGAAACATCTTAGCTTAGGGTGCTGATTTTTCATACTGGCAGTTTCAAGTTTTTAATGGACCATTATATCAAAAGATTATTTAAGGAACTGTTGTGGTTTATTTTACGGATTGCTTGAACAAAAGGATACTCTTATTTTGTGCAAATGTTTAGTACAAATGCTATTTGTCTAATCCCAAGCAAGAATTCTGCCATTTTTATTCTAATTTGGATGTGTAAATACAGTTAATATGCCACTACCCACTGGTATTAAATCCAATTCAAATTGAAAGCCAAAAATATCCAAACTAAGAGAACCTACAGTATGTCGAGCTTTTTCTATACTCCTAGTGCATTCATGTGATGTGGTCTCCATAGCAGCCTAGAGTTTCCAAACCTGTTTGGTTGAAACTGTATGGGTTCTTCATCTTGCCTAGTCAGATTCTGCTGACATACTTGACACTGATTAGAACTGTAAAGCTCCTTTTAAAACTGCGTACCCATATAGGTTTTTGTTGATAGAAGGCAAGGTATGTTAGCATGGCTGCCAGAGACCTTGGGGACCATTTATTAGTAATCAGGTTTTTGACCTGATTGCTATTCGTGGCAATAAAATATTAAGTACAACGGCATGTTCACATCCAGGGACGGGTCTTCCGGTAGGAGCCCATCCTTGTGATGTTTAAAAGTGATGAGATTAGCATTCACTGAACTTTCAGTTTCCAGGTGCCTCTCCCGATACTTTTTATGAACTGTAGCCTAAGGCTACAATGGCTAACGCCATCATTATATGCCTTTAGCTTTAGCTGGGGCTAAGGCTACAATGGCTAACGCCATCATTATATGCCTTTAGCTTTAGCCGGGGGCTAAGCTTGGTTAATTTGTCAAAAAATCAACTCCCATAGAAACCTAAGGGGGCTGATATAGCAGATATATCCGAGATCTGTTTTTCCCCTGCATGTACGTTCAGAGGATACTGTAATATTTGTGGGTACCCCCGAATACAGATGTTTTCAGGGAATTATATGCCAATATTAATTGATAAAAAGACTCCCTTAAGTCTTCCACGCAGCTACAGATTCTCAACATGTTATGTGATCAGTGAGGAGGATGAGGATTTTAGATTGAAACACTCAGAGGGCATTCCAAAGCTTCACTGCTCACTGTGAAACATGACTGTGATAGCCCTGGAAGTAACATGACTCTGAAAAATCTACAGCATTAACTATTATCGATTGCAATCTGATGAAATAAAGGGAAAAAAGCGGTAGTTACCAAGTACTGCCACAGTGATTTATGTGAAAAAAGCACGCTAAGTTTCATGTAATTATTGCTTTAATAATGTAACTATGAACGTGTAAGTTCTGTATAAAATTGCCCTTGACCATATGATTTACTGTACATTAACCAGAAAATGTATGATTCTTGTAAAATTCATGTACAGTTGTAGCTGTAAGAACTGATTTTGTTTTTGTAAATTACAGTGTTACATTTTCTAAGGTTTTGCATACAGTGGGCCTAATTCAGCATGGATTGCTATTGCTACTAAAAGTGCAATTTTTTGCAAACTCAATTGCAAAGAATCGTACAGGTAGTTGCCGTCCAGAAATGGAAAAAGACATCCACTGCAGAGTTTGCAATACATATACAATCCATACGCAAAATCGATAGGGTAAATTCAGTCTGCGCCAAGCCAGAGCATCTGTTGCATGAAGTGATCGTAGATGACATCAGAGACCCGCTCACCAAACTGCCATGACACACCTGTGTTTTTGCCACCCCTCCCAAAAAACGCCATGTTATCACAGCTAAATGCTCACTTCCTGTCAGTCACTGTGCGATTGCTTCACTTTAATATTACAAATTCACAGCGATCGCAATGCGGCTTGGTCTTTTGATAATTGGCCGAATTGCAAAAAATCTCTATTGCGATCTATGCTGAATTAGGCCCAGTATACAGAGAGTCTCTTAACTTGAAATGTTTGACAACATTTGACCTAGTTGGTGGTGTGCTGCCATATCTATTTTAGTTTCAAAGCGTATCAGTGTGAGTGGTTAATGTCAACAAATTTATTTGATATTGTGACATCCAGTACACCTACTGTGAGGGACAATATATGTGGCTACTGTCCAACCTTGCAAAGCTTCAAACGGGTGAAAACCCACCTATTCATCAAAGCGTACCCTTCCAATGCATAGCCTAGTCCTGAGGCTGCTCCTCCATCCCCCTGCCTCATGCCTTGAACATCTCTGCTTTGCTTACATACTGCCATTAGGCTACCTACCGCTTGCTTGCACCTCATGTCATCTGTCTGTCGCCCCTTCCCACTAGATTGTTAGCTCTTCAGAGCTGGACCCTCTTTCCTCTTGTTGTCAAAGCCCTCGTCTCGACACATTTCACTCGCAGCTCTCTCCTGCTCAGCGACTATCTTTACCTGCTTTTTCTCCTGCTGGTAAAGGCTCATCTCCATCTATGGCCACCAGCCCCTTGTAATACAATGATCACTCCCTCACTACTTACATCTTAGCTGTGTTATGTTTTGAGAATTGTGGTGCTCTTTGTTACCTGTACTCTAGTTTTGTTATTTATTTACTGTAATGTTAAGTTTTGTCTCCCCGTACTGTCTTTTGTACGGTGCTGCAAAACACTTGTGGCGCCTTATAAATAAAATGTAATAACAATAATTATAGTAATACTGTGTAATCAAATAGGCCTTTACTGTCACTGATCACGTGATGCCTATAGAAAGGTCAATCTGTACTGTAGATTATGTTGGAAATGAGAAGTTAAAAAATATGAAAAGATTTTGGCTAGGCCCATTCCCTCCTTACTGTAGAAGGAGTCATTTTTATCAAAAAACAGTCATGTCTGCAGTCATATGTTCAGGGTTAAATCCTCTTTCCTGGTATTTAGATGAAAATTCCTATACCCTAACAGAAGAAATATTTTGTTATAGTATTTACATTTGCTATATACAGTTGCTGAATGCAAGCTATTTGCGCGAGCCACTTTGGCTAAAAGATGATGACTGCACTATTCTCCATTCATATTACTGGCAGGGGTTACTGTATATCTTCTACTCATTCCGGGGCTCTCTGTGGATTTCTTCCAGGCCTCTTTTGTCCCTGACCTCTTTATCCTGTTATTGTGTAAAGCAGATATGGCACTTTTATTTCCCAACCTGCCCTCCATTGAATTACATCATCAAGGACCCACAAACTTCAAAAAAGTGGAATCCAGTAATGTGACCTACAGTACTCTGCCGGGAGACTGGGGAGAGTAGGCCTAAATCACACATAGTAAATATATGCCATTACTCCAGAGCAGGGATATGCTTTTCTCTAACATTATTGCCCCATTCTCCTTCCTCAGCTTGATATTCATGTAGCTGTCTTAGCTAAAAGAGAGCTTACTTATGATTGGTGTAGGGGGCTCAACAATACTAATACCCCTTCCTGCATGTTCCTAACCCCTGAAGGGGATCTGATCAGGATCCCGGCGGTTGAGATCCTGGGAGTCAGAATACCGACGCTGGAATCCTGACACTAATCACAATGCTGAAACCCGCATCCTGCATAGGGGCTTCAGCCCAGCACTGGAATCCCGACAGCCAGGATCCCGAACAACCAGCCACCACTACCACATCGGAGAGGTAAGCCAGTAAGATGGGGGTTAGGGTTAGGCTGCACCCCGGGGAGGTTTAGGTAAAGGCTGTAGGGAGAAGGGGGGTTAGGTTTAGGCCCCCCCCCAGATTGGGCTTAGGCTTCGGGGAGGGGGTGGGGGAGGGTTAGGTTTAGGCTACAGAAAGGCAGGATTAGGGAGCTGGGGTGGGGTGGGGGGGTAAGTATACTTACTTACCCTGTCAGGTTTTTTATCATCGGGCATGCCGCGTGCGGAATTCTGACCGCCGGAAAATCATACCCAACCACTCTGAACTTTTTCCTGATTAGCAGTTCTAGCTCTGTGTTCATTATACCATGAAACAAACACACTCTGCAATTCCTACACCTAGAAATTATAAAGGCTGCTTCATGCTTTCCTTTGTGTATCTTCCACAAGGGTTTAGACAGATTATCTTCCTCCTGGCTATATAAGAAGTGATTTGGTGCCCTGTAATAAATATATAAGTTCAGTAAAATATCTGCAGTGTGGGAAATTTCTCTTTTATGTTGTGTTTTTGCTTCCACTGCTTTGGCTGTGGTGGTGGTGCCTTGTGATTGAACTTGTAGTTGTAGCAGGCAAAGGGTAAGCAGTCTACAGGGCTCCATGGTTTCCAAAACACAATTGCTGCCTGAATATATTTTGGGGTTTATTCATGAAGCAGTGAAAAGAGTGGAGAAGTTGCCAATGGCAACCAATCAGCATCACCCATTTTATAGAATGTACTTGATAAAGGCTTCCTTCAAAGCTGTTTGGTTGCCATAGGCAACTTCTCCATTGGTCCTTTTCTCAACTCTTTTCACGGCAAAGGGAATAGGAAGCATATCCACAGCAACAGAAGATAATTCAGATCAAAACCAAATAATAATAGGCAGAGAGAAGAACATAGCTAGGAACAGAAAAAGCACAAACAAAACTCTAAAAGCTATGTGTGCAAATGCTAGGAGCTTAGGAAATAAAATCCCAGAACTAACTGCAATAATGACAAGGGATGATCTAGACATTGTGGCAATTACAGAGTCATGGTACAATGAAAATCATGACTGGGACATAGCTATACCGGGATATACTTTATTTAGGAAGGACAGAATTGGAAAAATCGGAGGAGGGGTAGCAATGTATGTAAAAAATGCCATAAATACTACATTAATACAAAGTATTGAAGAAAAAACTGAGGCCCTTTGGGTGACCATAGAAACAGGGGAAAAGTTGATTATTCGTATTGGCGTGATATACAGGCCACCAGGTCAGGAAGAGGAACTTGACAAGAACCTATTGCAGGACATAACTAAAATGGCATTAAAAGGAGAGGTAATAATCATGGGAGACTTTAATCTTCCTGATGTAAACTGGGAGGTGTCTGTTGCTAGTTCCACTAGAAGTAGGAACATTTTAAATTCCCTTCAGGGAGCATCCCTCCACCAATTGGTGAGGGAGCCCACTCGGAAAGACGCAATATTAGACTTAATACTTACAAATGGAGACAGATTATCGGACGTAAAAGTGGGTGAAAACCTGGGATCCAGTGATGATCAAGCAGTATGGTTCAGCATTAAGACAGAGACTGACTCGTCCCATACAAAAACAAAGGTGTTGGATTTTAGGAAGGCTGATTTTGTAGGGATGGGAAAATGTGTAAGCGATTCTTTGGCAGAGTGGAGGAACTTGGAAACAGTGCAGGAGAGGTGGGAAACATTAAAATGTGCAATATTGAAGGCAACAGACCTTTGTATCAAAACTGTTAGGAAAAACACAAGGAAAAGGAAGCCAGTGTGGTTTGGAAAAGAAGTAGCAAATATTGTGAGAGCAAAAAAGATAGCTTTTAGGAAATATAAGCAGACACAAAATAATGAAGACAAAAAGATATATCTTGTTAGACAGAAGGAGACAAAGGAGGTAATCAGATGTGCAAAGGCACAAGCTGAGGAGAAAATGGCCCAGTCAGTGGGTAAAGGAGGCAAAACTTTTTTTAGGTATATAAGCGAAAGGAGAAAAACAAAAGGCGGAATTATAAAACTAAAGACGGACACTGGGAGTCTTGTTGAAGGAGACAATTTAATAGCAGATCATCTTAATGATTATTTTTGCTCAGTATTTACTACTGAAAGAGAGGGGAAGGGGCCACAGTTAAGTTGCAGGGATATTCAAGAAAATGAAACAAGTACATTTACAGAGGAGAAGGTCCTAACAGAACTCTCAAAGCTGAAAGTGGACAAATCTATGGGGCCAGATGGGATACATCCAAGGATACTAAAAGAACTTAAAGAGGTGCTGGTAGCACCATTGACAGAATTATTCAACCAGTCATTAGCTACAGGAGTAATTCCAGGGGACTGGAAAAGAGCAAACGTAGTCCCACTGCACAAAAGTGGAAGCAAGGAAGAGGCAAACAACTACAGACCAGTGAGTCTTACATCAGTAGTAGGGAAATTGATGGAAACACTCTTAAAAGAAAGAGTTGTAGATTATCTCAAATCCGGCAATTTACTGGATCCCAAACAGCATGGATTCACTGGGGGGAGATCATGTCAAACAAATCTTATTGACTTTTTTGATTGTGTGACTAAAGTGATGGATAAAGGTGGAGCCATGGATATAGCTTATCTAGACTTTAGTAAGGCTTTTGACACAGTTCCACATCGCAGACTGCTAAATAAACTTGAAAGTTTGGGATTGGATATTAGGATTATTGAATGGATAAGATCTTGGTTGAAGGATAGAAAACAGAGAGTTGTGGTAAATGGAGTGCATTCACAGGAGGGAAATGTTACCAGTGGAGTACCCCAGGGATCTGTACTTGGACCAGTGCTTTTTAATATCTTTATTGGTGACATTGCAAATGGCATTAAAGGGAAAGTATGCCTTTTTGCAGATGACACAAAGGTATGCAACAGGGTAGACACACCAGGTGGGGTAAAACAAATGATTGAGGATCTAGGTAGACTAGAGGAATGGTCAAGAGTCTGGCAATTACAGTTTAATGCCAAAAAATGCAAAATCATGCACTTGGGTCTCAAAAATCCTAAAGCTAAATACAGTATTAATGGCACTATACTGGAAACTACTGAGGAGGACAGGATCTAGGAGTCACTATTTCAGATGACTTAAAGGCAGGTAAGCAATGTAACAAGGCAATGAGGAAGGCTAATCAGATGCTTGGCTGCATTGGGAGAGGAATCAGCAGCAGAAAGAAAGAAGTAAAAATGCCACTGTGTAGGTCATTGGTACGGCCTCATCTAGAATACTGTATTCAGTTCTGGAGGCCATATCTTCAAAAGGATATTAATACATTAGAAACTGTACAAAGGAGGGCAACTAAAATGGTGCATGGCCTACATCACAAAACATACCCAGAAAGACTAAGAAATCTCAATATGTAGAGTTTGGAGCAGAGAAGGGAAAGGGGGGACATGATAGAAACTTTCAAATATATCAAGGGTTTTAACAAAGTCCAGGAGGGAAACATTCTCCAAATGAAGAGAAGCAATAAGACACGAGACTGGAGGGGGGGAGGTTCAGGGGAAATTTGCGGAAAAATAATTTCACAGAAAGGGTAGTGGACAAGTGGAATAGCCTCCCATCAGAGGTGGTAGAGGCTAAGACAGTAGAGCAATTTAAACATGCACGGGATAGACATAAGGATATCCTTACAAAGAAATAAGGACCAAATAAGGTTAGAGATAAAAATAATATATAAAAAAAAAAAAAAAAGGGGCAGACTAGATGGGCCAAGTGGTTCTTATCTGCCGACAAATTCTATGTTTCTATGTTTTTTTTGCTTCATGAATAGACCGCTTAGTATGGTATGTAGAATTGCCTCCAAAGCATGAGTCCTTACAAATATTTGCCATTGCTGCCACACAGTTTAGCCTGTGTTTTTTATTGGTTCCCCAGTGCCATTAGAGAATGTGGTGGCAACCAGCACTTGTGGTTTGGAGGGAGAGCAATGGTAGACTGACTCTCCATTGACTTTTCTTCACTTGCAGTGAAAGTGAGTGCATTATCCAGGCTGCTGCTCCTGACCTATTCACTTGCTTTTACATGTGCTAAAATAGACTAGTAAGTGCACAATTATTGTTGACACCAGTGGATATGGAGCCTTCTGTGTTAATAGAAACTATTCATGTGTTAATTCTCTCAAATGCTGCAAAATGGTTTTCATTACATTTGCTGCACAACAGTTATTAACATTCACATTCTTCTACCCCTTTCACATTGCACAAATAACTCGGTATCGATCCGGCATATTGCTGGGTCGACACGGGTCAGTGTGCGGTGTGAAAGCGCCAAGTCCAAATTCCCGGGTCGCCTGACCCTGTAATACAACCTGGGTCATAAGCAGGGTTATTCCCGGGTTTAATACCGAGTCAGTGGCTGCGTAAACGGATTCCCGAGTCGATGCGACCCGTGACCTGTTTACTAGATGGGGAGAGGCGACGCGGAGGTGAACTCATCTCCCAGTGCCGCCTCCACCTCCGCCCCCGCTGCCGGCTCTGGGCCCCCCTTCCCCCCCGCTATGGCAATCGACCCGGCATATTGCCGGGTTAGACAGACAGCCAAAAGGGGTAGGAGAGTCTCCAATGCCGGTGCCCACCCGAGAAGGACCCGTTTCCAAATCCCGGGAAGGATCCGGCATTGGAGCTGTGAAAGGGGTATTAGAAAGGTAATGTATACCTCCTACAGCTACAGTTCTCTTGAATTCTGTCTCTCATGTGTTTTATTTTAAGACATGTTAGAGGATATCAAAACACAGCTCTGGCCCTATCTTCCAAAGTGTGGCAGATGACTGCGCCATGACTAGAAAAACTTTAGGCTTTCTGAGCCTACACAACTTTTGATTTTGCAGACATTGGGGGGAATGCAAATGTTTTACACGCCCGCAGCCACTAGATGTCACCCAATGAAACAATTAAATTGTTGCTCTGTATGGGGCAAACAACTGCCTGCGCCTGCATTTCGGCTCATAACCCCCCATTCTGGCGAGCTGAAATGAGCGAAAAGTGACCCGTTTGGGTGCCCAAATGGTACTTTTCTCTTCGCACCGAGCACTTTGTTCGGGTTTTGCCATTTTAAGCACCCGGTCTGTCTGGACGTGATCAGTGCAGGAAAAAACACAATTGAATTGCGCCCCGTGGTCTCCTGTCACTATAGATGGAAGATTGGGCGCACATAAACAATTGAATTACCCCCCCTATTTAGCCTGATTCTGATTTGTAAGCAAAGCAAAAAGAAAAAAAAAGGCAAGTAACTGTATCTGTAGCAAACCATATTGCAATGCAAGGGGAGCAAATTGCCCAGGTGCTCAGTTACATGGGCCCTCATTCCGAGTCGTTCGCTCGGTAATTTTCTTCGCATCGCAGTGAAATTCCGCTTAGTACGCATGCGCAATATTCGCACTGCGACTGCGCCAAGTAATTTTACAATGGAGATAGTATTTTTACTCCCGGCTTTTTCTTCGCTCCGGCGATCGTAGTGTGATTGACAGGAAATGGGTGTTACTGGGCGGAAACACGGCGTTTTAGGGGCGTGTGGATAAAAACGCTACCGTTTCCGGAAAAAACGCAGGAGTGGCCGGAGAAACGGGGGAGTGTCTGGGCGAACGCTGGGTGTGTTTATGACGTCAAACCAGGAACGACAAGCACTGAACTGAACGCAGATGCCGAGTAAGTCTGAAGCTACTCTGAAACTGCTAAGTAGTTTGTAATCGCAATATTGCGAATACATCGGTCGCAATTTTAAGAAGCTAAGATACACTCCCAGTAGGCGTAGGCTTAGCGTGAGCAACTCTGCTAAATTCGCCTTGCGAGCGATCAACTCGGAATGAGGGCCCTGGTTTTTTTTTTGCTTTAGTTCCAAATCGAACTCGGGCCCATTGCTATTATTTTTTCTGTGTAAACCCCAGTTTCCTTTCTTATGCATGTAAGGACAACAGCACAGTATCGCTACTGTTGTAAGTCAGAGAAATAAGTGGAAAGCATTTTTTTTTTTAAATATTAGCTTAAAGAAAAATGCTTTATTTAAATATTACCCCTTTCACATCGCACAAATAACCGGGTGTCGACACGGTATATTGCCGGGTCGACACAGGTCACTGTGCAATGTCAAAGGGGTCATGGAGAATTCCCGGGTTCCCTGACCTAGTAATTCAACCCGGGTTATAAGAATGGTTATTCCCGGGTTGAATACCGGGTCAGTGGCTGCGTGAACTGGTCCCGGGTCATGCGACCTGGGACCCGTTTACTACATAGGAAGAGGCGGCGCGGAGATGAGCTCATCTCCCAGCGCTGCCTCCGCTGCCGGCTCCGCCCCCCGCTGCTATGGCAACCCGACCTGGCATATTGCTAGGTTGGGAAGCCTGCTATTAGGGTCCAATGCCGGATCCCACCCGGGGAGGTCCCGTTTCCAATTCCCAGGTGGGATCTGCCATTGGAGATGTCAGTAGGGTATAAGTGTTCTCTGCTATTACCATCCTAAATGGCAATAGCGACTGACTGTAGGCTGTGCTTATCTTCACCAGTTAAAAATGGGCTATCCCCACATAATAAATAACTTGGTTGGACTGAAGGATTACAGTTTTATATATAACTTGTACATTCTCTACTTCTACACTGTTAGTGAGTACAACTTTTCACATTTTATTTTTATTTTTCTCTTGCATGCTGTATGTAACTTTTTGAGTTTTTAATCTGCAGGAACTGCCTTTTGATAGTAAAAGTAGCAATTAGTTGTGCTCTCTATAACTCAAAGGATAAGCCACTCCAGAACCGACAAAGCACTATCATCCAGCCATTTTTGCATGATGAGGAAATATTTTCCTTTTGCTCTAATATTTACGGAATGTTTATTATTTTCCTTTGCTATATGATATTATTTTAGGTGCGAGACTTGTAAAGTCTGTTTTATATAACTGAAGAATTGTGTGTATATGAATAGGTACTTCCTTTTGAAGGGAATAGCATTTCTAAATGTCCTTGTTTATAAACTTTCAGGAGAATTCTTAAACAGAGAGTCATGCTTTTGTTGGCCTCTGCTAGTGAGTGCCTGATGATTTTCTGGCTATTCTAAGAAAAAAAAATATAAACTGTATTTACATTGAGGAAGCCAGGGTGAATTTTGGGATGACAGGACTGTAATCGGCAGTACAGATATTTAACTTGGTTGTTTTATCTTGACCATAATTGTTTTAGCTGTGCACATGCTGAAAGGGTTTTTAATAAATTCTAGTCAATTGTATTGAATTTGTAAACTGAAAGAAAAACAAACAATACAAGACAATCATGCAGTCGCTGATGAATTGTAGACCCAAGTTGCGGATCAATGGCATGAGATTAATATATTTAATTTATATAATACAGTATACTTTAAAAAAGAATTTGTGGACAAAAAATAAAGTAAAAAAAAATAAAATAAGATGAAATGTTAGCATGTGAAGGCAGTGGGACAAATAAAACAATAATAGGAGGGTGGAAGAAGGTAAGGAGATACTGTAGTGAAGTCTACCTAGTGGACCTTTGGAGACCCAAGGAAATCGAGACCACCTATCCCATAACTTGTGACATTTTGGGAGGTCCTTTTAGCTAGTATAAACATACCTCTCATGATCTGTGGTGATATTAACAAGCGTCTACCACTTGTAAATATCAGAGATCTTGGTTGGAACATAAATGAACAATGATCACTTTGGCAAGAGTGGACAGGCACAGGACATATCCGTAAATAGTATTTTAAAAAAATGCATATACATCCAAGCCAAATATAGGGAGTTTGGCCTCAGCAGGTGGCAATGTCAGATTAAACCTGTAGCCAGAAATCGTGAACTGTAGTACAGTCCCATAACAAATGGCAATAATAATAGTCAAAGGCTCGACATTTAGGACAATTAATTGAGGAGCTAACAGCAGGTACGGTACCATCTGTGCTTAATAAAAGTAGTGTATTTGTTGAAATTGGACAAAAGGTCATTTATAGCAGATAGATAAAAAAGTCCAGTGGTCATTATGAAGAGGACCCAATAATTATTCCTAAGGGGGAGAAGGGCAATTGGCAGATAATGAGAAGTAAGATCACAATAAAGATAAGAATTAACTTTCTTAAAGGGTAGTTTGAGGAGTGTGGTTTTAAGAATAGAATGGGACACCAAAAGATGGCCATTTCCAAACTGAGCATACACAGCATGGTGGAGCTGAGGATATCTATAGAATGCCGGTTGAGGAAGGTCAAACTCTTGACTGCAAATGTTCAAAGGAATGAAAAACACCTACAGCTGACCAATAGTATAGACACTATAGGAAAGCCACACATTTTTGGACCTAAGCATGCCCAACTTGGAAAAATCACCATTTACCAAAGGGAAACATCTGGATATAGACCTCCCCTCCCCCCACCAAATAAATACTGTGTAAAGTACCAGACCGACAATTCCTGATGTAACAAGAGAGGTTGACCACCGGGAGACATTTAGAGATCAGATCCTGCGAAGGAGATAAAGCAGAAGCCCGTGTGCTCACCAATGGGGATCCAGTAAGGATCCCGGCAGTCTGAATCTCAACACTGCTCGGAAAACCGACCCCGGGGTCCCAACATGGCCAAAGTTTGCCAGGACTGCTGAGAGGTAAACTGTGGAGGCAGGGTGGGGATAGGTTTATGCTCTGGGGGAAGGGTTAGGGTTAGGCTGCGGGGAGGGAGGGTTAGGCATCACCAGGGTGGTTTAGGGTTAGGCTGCGGACAGTGGTGCAGAGAGAGGGGGGGAGAGGGTACAAATTGCCAGGTCCAGGTCTGATGGAGGGGCCCAGTGAGGGTCCAGTAGAGGGGCCCAGGACCCCTCTCCCTTACCTAGCAGCTGCAGCTCTTTACTTTAGCCCAGAACACGCTGCTTAGAATACAATTTTTTTCAGTATTTTTTTCTAAGGGTACATGACTGCACCTCCTGTGATTAGGCCGCACCCCTTGAAAAGTACCTGGGCCCTTCCCGGCTCTCGACTGCCCTGGCTGCGGGGGAGGGGGGGGGGGCTTAGGCACCACTTGGGAGGATTAGGATTATGCTGTGGGAGAAGGGGGTTAGGGATTAGGGGTAGCATTCTTACCTAGTAAGTGTCAGAATGCTGCTGTGGGTATTCTGACTACCAGCATCCCAAGCACCGGAATCCCGATACCATCCCTACTAATGAACCCTGCCAAAGTAGAATCAGAACCAGCATATGTAGCCAGGAGACCAGACTGAAAGGGGTTTTAAGAGACATTTAGGAAATGTACATATCTGTATGAATAACTAGTTCGGCTGATGTTATTACCCTGAAATAATGAGGATGGAGTTGTTTGCTTAAAACTGTTGTACAACGATGACGGAAATGTAGCGGTTTTTAATTCCATTAAGGGCACAATATTTATTTCACTATATAATAGGAAGTATATAATTTTTGGTTATTGATATCTGAAATTCTACTAAGACTCTGACTTTTTAATTTGGCTGAGTAGGAAACGCAACAGCTAATAACATTACAAAGCTTGCTATGTTACCAGGAGAAATTGCATGCCATGCTCTCTTTTCTATTTCATTTATTAAACTTAAGTGCAGGCTCTGACAGAAATGGAAAATGTTGTTATTTTAATGCAATACACTGTTATACAATATATACTTGGCTGCTGTAAAATTAGCAGTCTATAAAGAATTATTAGGCCAAGGCTACATATACACTGAAGTTTGAAATGACATGATAAACTGTTGGTTGTTGGGAGTGATTTACACTACAAAAAAAAAAAGAAAATTTCAGCCAGCGTGCATATTACGCCAGGCTCACATCAAATATTCTTGTGCCAATGCATTTAACCATTTAGTTTTACCTGCATAAGACATTTCTGCTGTTAGATATCTAATAAAATGTAACAAAACCTCTCTAATATAGTTGGAGCCGAAAACACTCTCCATTTCATATACCTAAAATAGAAATAGCCAAAACATACACACATACACACAAAAGTGTAGTATATTCCCAAGCTACTAGGAAAGCACCTGTCAGCGTGAGCAATGCATGTGCAATCAGCCAATCACAAGCAATTCGAAAGTGCTGGCTGCCGGCATCTAGAATTTATATGCATGTCTGTGCCAGTCTGCATTTGTTTCCAATGTTCTCATTGTATCCTGCCAACATACTCTGTCCCTCCTCTTCAAACGCAGGAGAGTGCTACCGTTACCTGGCTGAGCACACAACCATTCATTGTAAGATGCACTAAGGGTCTAATTCAGTAAATATGTTAGCTAACTGGCAAAACCATGTGCACTGCAGGTGTGACAGATATAACATGTGCAGAGAGAGTAAGATTTCGGTGGGTTATATTGTTTCTGTGCAGGGTAAATACTGGCTGCTTTATTATTACACTGCAATATAGATTTCAGTTTTAACACACCCACCCAAATCTAACTCTCTCTGCAAATGTTATATCTGCCTCACCTGCAGTGCACATGGTTTTGTCCATTAGCTAACAAATGTGCTGCTGCTATCAGGTCTGAATTAGGCCCTGAGTGATTTGGTGCACTGCTTACTCTACCTGAGCCACATTGACTGTATATACCTATTTGATATATATATATATGTATATATATATTATAATGTTTGTATGTATTTGTATATATTTGGTACACACACACACACACACACACACACACACACACACACACACACACACACACACACACACACATATTATGATATGTCACAATTGTCCGTATGTCAACATCTCAAATCGAGCTGAACACCTGTAAACATCTATGCCTCATTTAGTTACATTGTTTTTCTTTGTATATCTGCATACACTTCACCAACAAAAAAGTAAATACATAATTTTAATGGCAGTGTGAATTATCTGACCATAACAATATCACAATGTCATACATATAAAAGTGTTTTTTTTTTAATTGTTACACTTGCACAGAAAACACACACACACACACACACACACACACACACACACACACACACACACACACACACACACACACACACACACACACACACACACACACACACACACCTTTATCATCTGCATCTAAAGTAGTGATCCTACACCATGGAAGGTTATGCCAAACACATAGAGAGGCAGAACATATACAATAACCTAAGCGTTCTGTGACAGTGGTGAAAAGGAGTGGAGATTTCAGACTGCATTAGATCTTAAGATAACAAGCATAACGCTTCTTGCATTTAAGTCCAGCAGCACAGGTATCAGTTTATAAATTGTATCTAAATCAGGTAATACAATAAATGGGAAGAGTCGGGTTTAGTAAATAACATATTATAAGTTTGCATATTGAAAACTATAGTGTCAGCAAATGATCAGTATCCATACATATCTGTCTGGCCATCTACTGACTCCATATAAAGACCACTGAGTAGACTAGTGAATAAATCTTCCTTGTACCTTTTAAAGGGTAACTTTACTAAGTAAAGATAAATACATTTATATTATTGTCTGATTAAATTGTTATGCTGAGAACTACACTTTACTAAATATATTGTATAATGCAGTTTATTTCCTTTTAGAGCAGACTCCGTAGAGACTTGCAGAGAGGCCATACCCCTCTTCCCTCTCTGGCTGCCTTCTAGGCACACCAGCCTCACCTCTCACCCAGTCAGTGCTGTCAGCGCCTCCCACATCTACCTATTGCCCCTGCGATGCCCCCGTCTCCCCTCCCCCCTTACTCGTGCTCAAATGTAGCTGAAGTTTTTTGGGTTTTTTTGCTACTGGTGCAAAGTGCTGGTCATAAGCTCAATGGCCCTGTCCTGACTTTAGTACTTTGTAAAGTATTTGCAGTATATAAGTAGACGTATGCTTGTTCATCAGTTTTTACATTATACCTCTCTATTGGAAATATTACTTGGCTTAAATGACAGATATATCATTAAAATGTTTGGTTTTGTTGGAATAACAATACATTTAAATATTTTGTAGCTAATTGCAATCTATATATAAAGGGCCCTACACACTTAAAGATAAAACTGAGCGAGATGAACGTTCGCGTTCATTAATGAACGAGAACTCGTTCATACTGTTCAGTGTGTAGGCACCAACGATGAACGATGCGCGGCCCCGCGCTCGTTCATCGTTGGTGCCGGGTCCCTTATGCATTCAGGCCAATATGGACAATCTCGTCCGTATTAGCATGCATTGCTAGGGAGCCGGGTAACGGGAGGAGTGAAGAAACTTCACTCCCCCCCCCCCCTCCTGCGCCGCCCGTCGGCCGTATCCAGTGTCGTGGGCGGGTCGCTCAATGTGTAGGGGGCACTAGTGTATCACATTCTTGGAGCCTTTACTGCTTGACTATTTTTTATTTAATTTGATATTTTAGTATGCAAAAAGAATACAGTTTCATGTTAAGAAAATCTGCGATGCTGCCTGTTATATGTACAAGTAGCACCCAAGTGATACAGGTTAACTTATTATTTGTTCTACTTCATAAGTAGCAGTGTGTTTTGCTGGAGCCTTTTTTCAGTAGTGTCTATATCTCTGTTATGGTCCATTGAAATAATGTAGTTCGCAGTGTCAGGAAATTGTCTATGGTTGAAACCATTTTTCAGTCGATACAGTATGTGACTGCTGTACATACTGTACAGTATTATGGCTTATCCATAAGTAGATTTGTGGAAGAGCCATAAAGGCTTCAGTGTTGTCATTTGCAAGATGAGACTGCACTGTAATTGGATTGATATTCCTCCTGTGTATTATTTACTCTCCCAAGTCCTCTGTGGCTCAGGGTATGTCAAGGCTCCTTTGCCTGAAATTTAGTAGCCAAAGCATTGGCAGGTCTTCTTTTTATTTCCACTTACAGACCTAAATAACCTCCTCGGCAATAATAGTTATAGAACATAGTTCCCCTAAACACCTTATAAAGTGTTTAGAAATATTAATTCCTGCCAGGTAATACATTTCACGCACTGTACTGGGCCTGGTTTGTGGTTGCACGGTCATTTCTGATATCTGAATACTATTGACTGCTGGAACACAGTAGAGAAGAGGTTGATGTAAGTATATCCAGTCTATAGATCTACACTAAAAAGGTCTACTGTCAATAGGTCGACCACTAATGGTTAGGGTCAAAAGGTCGACATGTAAAAGGTAAGCAGTTCAACAGGTCGATAGGATCAAAAGGTTTACATGAGAATGGTCAACACAAGTTTTTTTTAAATCATTTTTTTCAACTTTTTTATACTTTACCATCCACAAGGACTATGATTGGGAATAGTATTGCGAGGCATCTTGTCTGAAGCGTAGTAATCGAAGACGATACACTAATGGGACTTGTTTGTGGCAGAAAAGTGACAAAACCCCCCCCCCCCCCCAAAGGTAAATATGTCTACCTTTCTGTGTTGACCATTTCCGTGTTGACCTTTTGACTTTTTTTACATTTTCTACCGTCTACCTATTCCTTGTTGAACATTTGACCCTGTTGACCTAATGTATGTCAGCCATTAATGGTCGACCTATTGACTGTAGACCTTTTTAGTGTATATCTAATAATCCACACCCGATTTACGCTACCTACAGGACCTAATGCATTTTGTGTATACACCTGTTAAGAAACTTTCTGTGTGTATATTCATAAAGAGGAAGCCTGATGCGCTCATACAATTTTTTTCCTATGACCAGGCCATATGAATGCGTTTTTATACTATTTTAGATACAGTATGTTTGTGAATGGCATTACTAGTATAGTTCCAGTGGCTAATCTAAGTAGAGGATTTCTGCATTTAGAATGTTGCTTGATTTACGCAAACGAGTTTGGAGTTAAAAAATACTTAATAAAAAAAGTCATGATTTTTATGCACTTTATACATAGGGTTCGCTGTCAAATTCAACGTTTTGTTGTTTGAGTCAGACTGGGTGATCTTGTGCGAAAGTTCCTTGCCTGCTTCTAGACAGATGTAACCACATGTATGGTAAGCCTAATTGATGAATAGGTTTTTGTTGTTGACGAAGGTTACATCACATTTGGATAGTTCAGAACAATCACTTGGCTGGCCTTACACATTGAAAAGATGGGTCGATAGACTAACCATGTTTGCATGTGTTGGGCTAGTATTATTGTTTGTATACCTATTAGAGATAAAAGGAAGAAAAACCATTTGCAGCCTATAATTACTGTTCACATGGCAGTGGCTCACACTGTGCAAAATAACTAGGGCACACACAATATAAAATATTGCAAAGCTTTCATGCCTCAAAATGTTCTGATTGTGCCTTTTAGGCATAGTTTTATGTAATGTCTGTAGGCACAAGTTTGTGTATGCTTTTTTTTTTTGTCTGCTTTTCCCACTTTATAGTGATCAGTAATGCCAAAATATACACAGTAACTAGGCCACCAAACGGTTTTAATTTGAGAGGATTATCTCACGATTTAGATTTTTAGATTGAGCAAATAAGGAGATTTTATGTCAAAGACAAAACTATCTATAAACTGTAACCCATTTTTAAAGCCAGAGAAAATTCTGCAACAGCTCTCAAAACAAAGGAACGAGCACACACAAACTAACTGCCATCTCTTCATTAATTCATTCTATTTATTAACCGTAAAGGTCCCCACACACTAAACGACTCGCAAATGATGCAATGTTGTTAACAATTTCCCTTGAACTCTCTGGCGGCTCCCCTGCAGTACTGGACAAACAATAACGTGCAAAGTGTTGATTTTTTACAAACAACCTAATGAATGATCTGCACCAAATCACTAACGAGATTTCCAAATTTTCCCTGAAATAGGGAAGATCTGAAGATACGACAAATAACACGCGGGGCGGTGCACACGGGCCATTATCGTTCCTGGAAACTGCACGATTTGTACAATTTTTTTATGATTTATCATTCATATGCGTTGAAATCGTGCATAATATTGTCTAGAGTGTGGGCACCTTTACTTTATATAGGGTCTTATACAGATGTGGTTGAAGTTGCTACCACTGCTGCTTGGAAGCAGCAGCGGTAGCGCTGTATGATAATGCAGCAGGAGGTGCCTGTTACAAGCAGACGCCTCCTGCTGCAGTAGTGATTCCAGCTGCATTGTAGGACGCAGCATCGGATCACTCGCTCACCATCTAGTGGCTTCTGCTCCCTTCCTCTGGAATTCTTTACCTCTCCCCCTCAGACTCTCCACCTCTCTACAAAACTTAAAACGGGCTCTTAAGACCCATTTCTTTACCAAACCCAGCCAAATCTCATCCTAACCCTCTATTCCACGCTCTCTATGTACCCCATCTGTGTCACCCCTGTCTGTCTACCCCTCCCCTTAGAATGTAAGCTCTCACGAGTAGGGCCCTCTTCCCTCATGTGCTTATCCTTTTCTTACTTTAATAATCCTCAACTGCCCAAATCATGCAGTTTTTTGGCCACCTGGAACTTATCTCTGTCATTTACTAGTGTAGTTATGCTTAGTTACCCTGTACTTGTCCTAAATTGTCTTCAACTGTAAGTCACTGTTTTCCTGTTTTGATTATGTGCATATGTACTCTGTAATTGGGCGCTGCGGAACCCTTGTGGCGCCATATAAATAAAGGATAATAATAAAAATAATAAATGGTGCCCCACAAGCTGCCCGTCGCAGAGGCCAGGTAATCTCCATGCAACCATGGAGATAGCTGGCCTCTCTGCTCCCCCTAAATAGCGGCGACACACCTCAGTTTAGAGAAATGGGGGCTGACACTGCACCCCCCTCCCCCAAATGACATCAGACTGTCAATAACAGACCGTCTGATGCCAGACCGTGTCCAGTGTCACAGGAACTGTTGCTGCATGTGCAGAACCGGTCCTGCGTATGTGCAATGTACTCTACCGGCCACATCTGAATCAGGCCTATAGTGCCAGCATTTTCTGATTTGCTTTACAATGCCATTTTTACACAATTTCTCATTCCCTCTATGGCTTATAGAAGCATACATGTGGGCAGTAATACATTGCATGTTTGGGATGATAAGCGAATATTCACTTGTATTCAGACTTGTATGTACCTATGCGATGGCACTACCGTTCTCCGTGCGTTTGAATTCATAGCAGACATTATTATCAGTGTACTCATCCACCAGCCCTATACATGTTTCAAGAGATGTATCTGAATTCAGATGGATCTTTTTATATGCCCTCAGTAGAATTGTCTACATACAGATGGAGCCACACTCATCTAGTGCGGCTCCATTGCATACGTGCACTCCCGGTGGGACTAGGCGATCCGTCTGCCTAGCCCCAGCCGGGAGTGCACAGAGACGCTCTCCCATTCTAGTGAATGGGGCATGTGCGCCGCAGACTTAGACGCTCTGCCATTTTAGTGAATGGGGTGCGTGTGTGTCACGAACGCGTGCACCCCAGACGCAGCGATAGGCATGACCAGGCACAGACAGAGCCACAATTAGCGTGGCTCCATCTATGCACACCATTAGCACCGTGTGATGACCATTCAGCTGCAAGTGGCGACAGGGCTGGTGCAAGGTCTCTCTGCACCCTAGGCAAAGCTTCAGCCTAGCAGCCCGTAACCTGCAACCCCCCCAACCACCACCTCTCGGAGGGGAGATGCAAGTGACCACTAAGTTGGCTGAATGAATTGCATCATTTTATATATACAGAGAAAAGGGACAACACTCAAGGACTTCTTAAGTGATAAATATATTGTAAACAGTCACAAAATGTTGTGACTTTGTTCACAACATACTTTAACTTAAAAAGTCCTTGAGTGATGTCTATTGTGTATATACTGTTTAATACTGTATATGGGATCTGGTGGGGATATTTAATTGGGGTTGGGTATGGGATGCCGCCAGTCAGAATACAGACGACATATATTTGTATGCTCCTTATTGTGTAGCATGCCTTCATCTGAAATTTTATTACTGACCCGCATACAGAAACAACCTTCATTTCTCCGACGTCCTAAGTGGATGCTGGGACTCCGTAAGGACCATGGGGAATAGCGGCTCCGCAGGAGACAGGGCACAAAAGTAAAGCTTTAGGATCAGGTGGTGTGCACTGGCTCCTCCCCCTATGACCCTCCTCCAAGCCTCAGTTAGATTTTTGTGCCCGAACGAGAAGGGTGCTCTCCTGAGCTGCTTAGAAGTAAAGTTTAAATAGGTTTTTTATTTTCAGTGAGACCTGCTGGCAACAGGCTCACTGCATCGAGGGACTAAGGGGAGAAGAAGCGAACTCACCTGCGTGCAGAGTGGATTGGGCTTCTTGGCTACTGGACATTAGCTCCAGAGGGACGATCACAGGTACAGCCTGGATGGGTCCCGGAGCCGCGCCGCCGGCCCCCTTACAGATGCTGAAGAGTGAAGAGGTCCAGAAATCGGCGGCAGAAGACGTTCCTGTCTTCATTAAGGTAGCGCACAGCACTGCAGCTGTGCGCCATTGCTCCCAGCACACTTCACACTGCGGTCACTGAGGGTGCAGGGCGCTGGGGGGGGGGCGCCCTGGGCAGCAATGTAAATACCTCCTATGGCAAAAAATGCATCACATATAGCCGCTGGGCTATATGGATGTATTTAACCCCTGCCAGTTTTCCAGATAAAAGCGGGAGAAGAGCCCGCCGAGAAGGAGGCGGGGCCTATCTCCTCCGCACACGGCGCCATTTTCCCACACAGCTCCGCTGGTAGGAAGGCTCCCAGACTCTCCCCTGCACTGCACTACAGAAACAGGGTACAACAGAGAGGGGGGGGCACTTATTTGGCTAAAAATATATATAAGCAGCTATAAGGGATAGACACTTATTATAAGGTTGTCCCTATACAGTTTATAGCGCTTTGGTGTGTGCTGGCAAACTCTCCCTCTGTCTCCCCAAAGGGCTAGTGGGGTCCTGTCCTCTATCAGAGCATTCCCTGTGTGTGTGCTGTGTGTCGGTACGTTTGTGTCGACATGTATGAGGAGAAAAATGATGTGGAGACGGAGCAGATTGTCTGTAATAGTGATGTCACCCCCTAGGGGGTCGCCACCTGAGTGGATGTACTGTTGAAAATTACGTGACAGTGTCAGCTCTGTATAAAAGACAGTGGTTGACATGAGACAGCCGGCTACTCAGCTTGTGCCTGTCCAAACGTCTCATAGGCCGTCAGGGGCTCTAAAGCGCCCGTTACCTCAGATGGCAGATACAGACGCCGACACGGATACTGACTCCTGTGTCGACGGTGGAGAGACAACCGTGATTTCCAATAGGGCCACACGTTACATGATTGAGGCAAGGGAAAATGTTTACACATTTCTGATAATATGAGTACCACCAAAAAGGGGTATTATGTTTGGTGAGGAAAAACTACCTGTAGTTTTCCTGAATCTGAGAAATAAAATGAGGTGTGTGATGATGCGTGGGTTTCCCCCCGATAACAATTGATAATTTCTAAAAAGTTATTGGCAGTATACCTTTTCCCGCCAGAGGTTAGGGTGCGTTGGGAAACACCCCCTAGGGGGGATAAGGCGCTCACACGCTTGTAAGAACAAGGGCTCTACCCTCTCCTGAGATGGCCGCCCTTAAGGATCCTGCTGATAGAAAGCAGGAGGGTATCCTAAAATGTATTTACACACATACTGGTGTTATACTGCGACCAGCAATCGCCTCAGCCTGGATGTGCAGTGCTGGGTTGGCGTGGTCGGATTCCCTGACTGGAAATATTGATATCCTAGATAAGGACAGTATATTATTGCCTATAGAGCATTTAAAATATATGCGAGATGCACAGCGGAATATTGCTGACTGGCATCAAGTATAAGTGCGTTGTCCAATTCTACCAGTAAAGTGGTCAGGTGAGGCGGATTCCAAACGGCATTTGGAAGTATTGTCTTAAAAAAGGGGACATTTGGGGTCGGTCTTTCAGACCTGGTGGCCGCGGCAACAGCTGGGATATCCACGTTTGTACCCCAGGTCGCCTCTCAAAATAAGACGCAGTCCTTTGTTGGCAAGCGGACAAAAGGTTCCTCTTTTCTGCTCGTGACAGAGGGAGAGGAAAAAGGCTACAGAGATGAGCCAGTTCCCAGGAACAGAAACCCTTTCCCGCCTCTGCCAAGCCCTCAGTATGATGCTAGGGCTTTACAAGCTCAGGCACGGTGGGGGCCCGTTCTCAATGAATTTCAGTGCGCAGTGGGCTCACTCGCAAGTAGACCCCTGGATCCTTCAGGTAATATTTCAGGGGTACAAATTGGAATTCGAGACGTCTCCCCCTCGCCGTTTCCAAAAGTCGGTTTTACCGACATCTCCCTCTGACAGGGAGGCAGTTTTGGAAGCCATTCACAAGCTGTATTCCCAGCAGGTGATAATCAAGGTACCCCTCCTGCAAAAGGAAACGGGGTATTATTCCACACTATTGTGGTACCGAAGCCAGACGGCTCGGTGAGACCGATTCTAAATCTAAAATCTTTGAATACAGAGGTTCAAATTCAAGATTGAGTCACTCAGAGCAGTGATTGCGAACCTGGAAGAAGGGGACTACATGATGTCTCGGGACATCAAGGATGCTTACCTTCATGTCAAAAAAAAAAAAAAATTTACCCTTCCCACCAAGGGTACCTCAGGTTATGGTACAGAACTGTCACTATCAGTTCAGACGCTGCCGTAGGGATGGTCCACGGCACCCCGGGTCTTTACTAAAGTAAGGACCGAAATGATGATATTCCTTCGAAGGAAGGGAATTTTAGTTATTCTTTACTTGAACGATTCCCTGATAAGGGTAAGATCCAGGGAACAGTTGGAGGTCAGTGTAGCACTATCTCAGGTAGTGTTGCGGCAGCACGATTGGATTCTCAATATTCCAAAATCGCAGCTGGTTCCGACGACTTGTCTTCTGTTCCTAGGGATGATCCTGGACACAGTCCAGAAAGAAGGTGTTTCTCCCGGAGGAGAAAGCCAGGGAGTTATCCGAGCTAGTCAGGAACCTCCTAAAACCGAGCCAAGTCTCAGTGCATCAATGCACAAGGGTTCTGTGTAAAAATGGTGGCTTCCTACGAAGCAATCCCATTAGGCAGATTCCACGCAAGGACTTTCCAGTGGGACCTACTGGAAAAATGGTCCGGGTCGCATCTTCAGATGCATCAGCGGATAACCCTGTCACCAAGGACAGGGGTATCCCTCCTGTGGTGGTTGCAGAGTGCTCATCTTCTAGAGGGCCGCAGATTCGGCATTCAGGACTGGGTCCTGGTGACCACGGATGCCAGCCTGCGAGGCTGGGGAGCAGTCACACAGGGAAGGAATATCCAGGGCTTATGGTCAAGCCTGGAGACATCACTTCACATAAATATCTGAAGCTAAGGGCCATTTACAATGCTCTAAGCTTAGCAAGACCTCTGCTTCAAGGTCAGCCGGTGTTGATCCAGTCGGACAACATTACGGCAGTCACCCGCGTAAACAGACAGGGTGCCACAAGAAGCAGGAGGGCAATGGCAGAAGCTGCAAGGATTCTTCGCTGGGCGGAAAACCATGTGATAGCACTGTCAACAGTATTCATTCCGGGAGTGGACAACTGGGAAGCAGATTTCCTCAGCACGACCTCCACCCGGGAGAGTGGGAACTTCACCCAGAAGTCCTCCACATGATTATAAACCGTTGGGAAAAACTCGACAGGTATTGCGCCAGGTCAAGGGACCCTCAGTCAATAGCTGTAAAGGCTCTGGTAACACCGTGGGTGTACCAATCAGTGTATGGGTTCCCTCCTCTGCCTCTCATACCCAAGGTACTGAGATTGATAAGATGGAGAGGAGTAAGCACTATATTCGTGGCTCCGGATTGGCCAAGAAGGACTTGGTAACCGGAACTTCAAGAGATGCTCACGGAGGATCCGTAGCCTCTACCTCTAAGAAGGGACCTGCTCCAGCAAGGACCCTGTCTGTTCCAAGACTTACCGCGGCTGCGTTTGACGGCATGGCGGTTGAACGCCGGATCCTGAAGGAAAAAGGCATTCCGGATGAAGTCATCCCTATCCTGATCAAAGCCAGGAAGGATGTAACCGCAAAACATTATCACCGCATTTGGCGAAAATATGTTGCGTGGTGCGAGGCCAGTAAGGCCCGACGGAGGAAATTCGACGATTCCTACATTTCCTGCAAACAGGAGTGTCTATGGGCCTGAAATTGGGGTCCATTAAGGTTCAAATTTCGGCTCTGTCAATTTTCTTCCAAAAAGAACTAGCTTCAGTCCCTGAAGTTCAGACGTTTGTAAAAGGGGTACTGCATATACAGTCTCCTTTGGTGCCTTCAGTGGCACCTTGGGATCTCAATGTAGTTTTTGGGTCCCAAAAGTCACATTGGTTTGACCCACTTAAATCTATGGAGTTAAAATATCTCACAGGAAAAGTGGTCATGCTGTTGGCTCTGGCCTGGGCCAGGCGCGTGTCAGAATTGGCGGCTTTATCCTGTAAAAGCCCTTATCTGATTTTCCATTCGGACAGGGCGGAATTGAGGACTCGTCCTCAGTTTCTCCCTAAGGTGGTTTCAGCGTCCACCTGAACCAACCTATTGTGGTGCCTGCGTCTACTAGGGACTTGGAGGACTCCAAGTTGCTAGACGTTGTCAAGGCTGGAAAATATGTTTCCAGGACGGCTGGAGTCAGAAAATCTGACTCGCTGTTCATCCTGTATGCACCCAACAAGCTGGGTGCTCCTGCTTCTAAGCAGACGATTGCTCGTTGGATTTGTAGTACAATTCAGCTTGCACACTCTGTGGCAGGCCTGCCACAGCCAAAATCTGTTAAAGCCCATCCCACAAGGAAAGTGGGCTCATCTTGGGCGGCTGCCCGAGGGGTCTCTGCTTTACAACTTTGCCGAGCAGCTACTTGGTCAGGGGCAAACACGTTTGCTAAATTCTACAAATTTGATACCCTGGCTGAGGAGGACCTGGAGTTCTCTCATTCGGTGCTGCAGAGTCATCCGCACTCTCCCGCCCGTTTGGGAGCTTTGGTATAATCCCCATGGTCCTTACGGAGTCCCAGCATCCACTTAGGACGTCAGAGAAAATAAGAATTTACTTACCGATAATTCTATTTCTCGTAGTCCGTAGTGGATGCTGGGCGCCCATCCCAAGTGCGGATTGTCTGCAATACTTGTATATAGTTATTGTTACAATAACATCGGGTTGTTTATTGTTGTGAGCCATCTTTCAGAGGCTCCTACGTTTTTATCATACTGTTAACTGGGTTCAGATCACAAGTTGTATGGTGTGATTGGTGTGGCTGGTATGAGTCTTACCCGGGATTCAAAATCCTTCCTTATTATGTACGCTCGTCCGGGCACAGTATCCTAACTGAGGCTTGGAGGAGGGTCATAGGGGGAGGAGCCAGTGCACACCACCTGATCCTAAAGCTTTACTTTTGTGCCCTGTCTCCTGCGGAGCCGCTATTCCCCATGGTCCTTACGGAGTCCCAGCATCCACTACGGACTACGAGAAATAGAATTATCGGTAAGTAAATTCTTATTTTTTTTGCTAGATGGATTCAACGGTGCCCTCCAATGGCCAGCGCCCGATGGCAGCCACCTAAAGCTACACAAAAAGAAAGAAAAAATAGCAGCGCTAAAATCAATTAATGCTAAAAAATGAGATGGATTGGATGAAAACAGATTAAAACATTTATTTAATAACTCTAATAAAATACCAATTAAAGTCAATATGACCACCGACAGAATTAATGAACCAGAAATGTCCGTTCCTTTTGAATAACTGGACACCAGTTTAGGCAGAATTATATAGGCTTAGGAGCTGATTGCACAGTCCCAAAAGGATTAATTACCGCTTCTTAAGCCGCTGGAGGGAGAAAGTCCCATTAGGAGATCCTTCAATTGGGAGTTGGTAACGTAGTCTCAATCCTCACCAGTATGCGTAGTTTAGCTTGCGGAAGGGTCCTTGGTATGCCTATTTGTATCCACCAAATTGTAGAATCTGGACGTCCAGTATGGTCCGGGCACCGATTCTGCAGCAAATCGACGGTGATCAGGATGGCAGCTGACGCGTTTCGCTGCAGGTCCTGCAGCTTTTTCAAAGCTTTTGAAAAAGCTGCAGGACCTGCAGCGAAACGCGTCAGCTGCCATCCTGCCCAGCAACCCCCCAAGCCTTAGGCAATCCTCCAGCATGATGAGAATGGGGGAGTGATACTTGGTCATGCCCCCAATGGCATGACCAAGGAGTGTGGCTTCATGGACATATGCCCCCTTCCCCTGGGGGTAACAGGGTGAGTAAGTGCAGTAGATGACATCAAACCTAGTGACGCCACTGGATATTATATAATAAAAGAACTTGATTCAGTCAGGTCAGTTTTTGGATATAGTTAAAGAATAAAGTACTACAAGCTGAGATGAATGTCTAAAGGTTACATCTACTGTCATTTAATAATGAGCGCACTTTAATGTGACAGGGAAACGGCTCTTAAATGAGTTTATGGGCTACTGATGGATGCAGAGCACCGTGGATTTTTGTCATGTTGCAGTTCCTGTGTGACATCACCTTGGGAGCTCTTAATTTACCTTTTTGCATCTACACACAGAAGCATATTTAGGAGACTGTTACCAGTCTGCAATGAAAAGTATGTTATAGAAAATCTGTTGTCATTCTAGTTTAGCAAGAAATTTGCGCTCCCCGGCAATACTGGCAAGCGGCGTTCAAAGGATGCAGCTTTGCCGTTCCACACATGCGCAGTGCAGAGGAACTCGTCTTTGCGATTTCAGTTAGCTTTTCAATAAAAATAGAAATAGTAGTAAAATATAAGAACATTTTTTATTTTATTTGGCTTTGATTTAATATTAAGCAGTTTTTCTTCTGACCCCCAGCTATTGTCATCTTGACAGATGACAGTGATCAGAAGACATTTTAGTGGTGTTTGTAGGACCACTGTCTTTAGGTTGTTTTGCCTGTGCTTTGCGTAGAAAAGCTATTGCCAGCAATACCCGGTTATAGCTATTGCTTACATCTATTTACGAATCCACCAGCAATAGCTATTACCGGGTATTGCTGGCATTAACTTTTCTATGCAAAGCACAGATAGAAGGTTTTAAAGAGGATGGTGAAGATGGCAATACAGTCTGACTATTACTTGTATTGTAAAGTATTTCAGTTAATAGTGTTCTGTGGGGTAGAAATATCAATGTGCATTTTTGTAGTGGGAAGTCCCTGAGAACTCAAGTTAGCATTGTTGAGGTTGTTTTTTCTCTCTGGTACTACGTTCCTTAATCATGTCCACTGCGCAGTTCTGCTTTCTTGCTTGTAAATCTAACGTCATATGACAGTGTCTGGTCCTTCTGCATTATGTACACTATAGAGTTTACTTCTGAAAACTTTTACAGCTGTTTAAAAAAAAAAAAATGTCGCTGCCCATATTTGATAATAAGATTTTAATACTCTTTATTGTAATTTTGTGTTTGCTAGAAGAAACCAAATATCTAATTGCTTGCTATAGGAAATGCTTCCCATTGAACATTGTTCATTCAGTAATTGTCCCTCCGTTTTCTCAGGGCCAGGATCCAATCAACACTGTTCCTTGGCACTGAGTGAGCATTTTCAATTAATATCAGTAATATTTTTGATAAGAAGCAGTTTTAAGTGATGCTGTCACTATGATTCCGCTTCAGTAATGGTTTTAAAGATGGAATTAATAGATGAGTCTTTTTTGATCTTTTTGGTGGCAATCTGACAAGTCCTTTATTTGTGTTTATAATACATATGTGATGACAGAAGTTTAATTTCTAACCGGGGATGATGGCACACCAGCAACACCCATAGAGTGGGAATAGATCCTATGGAGAGTGCAGCGAGCCACTGAGCATGCAAGGGGATTCAGTACGGACAATGTAATGGTTAGAATTACTGCCTCACAGCACTGAGGTCATGGGTTTGATTGCCACCATGGCCCTAACTGTGTGAAGTTTGTATATTCTCACTGTACTTTCGTGGGTTTCCTCTGGGTACTCTGGTTTCCTGCCACAATCCAAAAATATACTGGTAGGTTAATTGGATCCCAACAAAAATTACCCTAGCTTGAATGTGCTCATGTACATGTGGTAGGGAATATAGATTGTAAACTTCACTGGGGCAAAGACTGATGTGAATGGCCAAATATTCTCTGTAAAGCGCTATGGATTATGTGTGCGCTATATAAGTAACTGGTAATAATAATTCTTTGCGCTCGCCCCACTGACGGCATTCTGGCTGGTGTGATGCCGCTGTCGGAATATGGACAGCCGCCATCCCACCCGCCGGTAAATCAAACTGATTCCGGATCTATGTCCAGATTGGCCTCACACTTATGCAGCCAATTCATGAGCATACCGAACAGCCAGCTTTTTGATAGCACAATTAGCAGTCTGGTAATGGCCCCATAAACCTCAGGAGTACTCAGTGCTGCAGGCTGTACATCCTTTCTTATCCCTGTGTTCTGTGTTCACAACAGAAGACAGAGGAAGTGCATACGTTTTACCCATGAAGTGTCTGTTGTAGATTTGCAGTCACCAGGTAGTCAGTGGAGGAAAGGACATCTGATTCAGGGTGGCAAGCTAGGGGGTATGTGACATGGGACACGCACACTTCTGCTAGTCATTATATCATGTTCATATTGCAATGTGTAAGTAGTGAAATAGAAATCACAAGGGTGTAGTTTCCACAGTGCATAATGTTCTTAATACTGTATAATGTATTACATCGTGAGATTTTAGCTACAGTAATGCCGTTTTTAACAAGCTACTATTGTAGGAATGAATGACCATTCATATTCAGTCTGTGTGTTTTCTTACCTCGCATTAAAAGCACCAGGAACGGAGGAACCCTTGGGAAAGCAGCTGCATGTAACGTCCCTTGGGATCCCTCCATCCCTAGTACTTCTTCTTTGTTGTTCTTGTGGTCCTGCCGAAAGCTCAGAGGAGGGTTGTGGGAGTGTTTGAGCAACTTATTTATAAATCTCAAATATATTCATAGTATTTTTATTTGTGGAGACTCCATTGCCTCTTTTATCGGTTGAACAGGTAAACCGTTTAACATGTTTAGATCTCTTTGTTCACAGGACACAATAATTTTCTGTAATCGATAGATCTGTAAGTACTGTACATTAATGGGCCCTACACACTGGGTGATACCAGTGAAAGATATGAACGATCTCGTTCATTAATGAACGAGATACCGTTCATATCTTTCAGTGTGTAGGCTCCAGCGATGAACAATGCGCGACCCCGGCTCGTTTATACATGCAGGCCAATATGGACAATCTCGTCCATATTAGTATGCAGTGCTATGGAGCCGGGTGACAGGGGGAGTGAAGAAACTTAACTCCCCCTGTCACCTCCCCCCCGCCGCCGGGTCGCCCGACTGCCATATCGACTGTCGGGCAGCTCAGCGGCGGGTCGCTATGTGTGTAGGGCCCTTAAGATTAGTTCAAAGACAGCACAGACCAACACTTAAAATATCAGTAAGTAGAGAGTGCCTTGTACATAGAAGTACCTGCTCAAAAAGCAAAAGGACAACCAGCACATCCAATGGCAAAGATATATGAAAACGTGTATTTGTCATAAAAGCGCATATTCCAAAAGGATAACATGACATGTACAGTAGAAAAGAAACAACAAATGAAGCGCTGTACTACCAGAATCTTTAAATTAAAATTACATTTATTTATCCCACCATATCCTATAGCAAAAAATACATACAATAAAACCAAAAAAGACAAAAAACACACACGGCCGGTGTCAATAATTAAAATGTTACAATAAAAACACCAACAATGAATTATTAGTCATATAGTTGGAGAATTACAGACTTCTATATAGGAAATAATAAATTTATATTTAATCAGGGTAAAAAGATCACCCCAAATCCAACCATTGAAAAGAATCCAATCTTAATGACTAATATTCACTGCCACCATTTCAAATCTAGGATACTTAATTGAGCTTTTAAGCATAATTAATGTCAGACAAGTTAAAAATACATAATACCCCTACTGTTATTGGTCAAATTACGATTCTTAGAACAGTGATTCATCCAAAATTTAACTGCAATATTAATCTTTATTGATTATTTTAATCCTCCGTTTAGCCTGATACTTCCTTAGCTCAAGCTCAATTTGCTTCAGAGTATTGTGTTGGTATATATACTTTTGCCACTGTTCTAATTAGTGACTGTGATCCTTAATTAATTCCAGCAATCTTCTCCAATTGGACTTTTTGAAGCACAGTCCCTTCATTGAAATCCAGTCAGCTCTCGCTGGTGGATTTAATCAACACTGATATAATCAGCTCTCACTCAGGTAATTATTGGTCATAAATTAACCTTATTTCATGAGTCCCGCAGATGTTAATAAATCATTGATGAGAGTCCATGATTACTGTGTTAGTATTCAATGTATTCAACATTTTCAGCAATTATTATCCATGGTGTTAATGGCTAAGTCTCAAGTAAATCATCACCTCTTAAATAGGGTGTGGGGATCCGGACCCGAATATTCTCAATATTCTCCTGAGGAAGCCGCCGAGAATACAGGCGGAGAAACGCGTCGAGAAGGGATACACGGGTCCGGATCTGACGGCTAAGACTCTGAGGGGACACGATGGACTAACTTGCGGCACTTATATATTAAGGCTCCAAGGAGGGAACATCTTACGGTGAGAACAGCCAATTCCATTGGGAGTGCTCTAACTGCATTGGCAAGAAAATAAGGTCCGTTGAATTGTTGTGCCCCACACCCTATTTAAGAGGTGATGATTTACTTGAGACTTAGCCATTAACACCATGGATAATAATTGCTGAAAATGTTGAATACATTGAATACTAACACAGTAATCATGGACTCTCATCAATGATTTATTAACATCTGCGGGACTCATGAAATAAGGTTAATTTATGACCAATAATTACCTGAGTGAGAGCTGATTATATCAGTGTTGATTAAATCCACCAGCGAGAGCTGACTGGATTTCAATGAAGGGACTGTGCTTCAAAAAGTCCAATTGGAGAAGATTGCTGGAATTAATTAAGGATCACAGTCATTAATTAGAACAGTGGCAAAAGTATATATACCAACACAATACTCTGAAGCAAATTGAGCTTGAGCTAAGGAAGTATCAGGCTAAACGGAGGATTAAACTAATCAATAAAGATTAATATTGCAGTTAAATTTTGGATGAATCACTGTTCTAAGAATCGTAATTTGACCAATAACAGTAGGGGTATTATGTATTTTTAACTTGTCTGACATTAATTATGCTTAAAAGCTCAATTAAGTATCCTAGATTTGAAATGGTGGCAGTGAATATTAGTCATTAAGATTGGATTCTTTTCAATGGTTGGATTTGGGGTGATCTTTTTACCCTGATTAAATATAAATTTATTATTTCCTATATAGAAGTCTGTAATTCTCCAACTATATGACTAATAATTTATTGTTGGTGTTTTTATTGTAACATTTTAATTATTGACACCGGCCGTGTGTGTTATTTGTCTTTTTTGGTTTTATTGTATGTATTTTTTGCTATAGGATATGGTGGGATAAATAAATGTAATTTTAATTTAAAGATTCTGGTAGTACAGCGCTTCATTTGTTGTTTCTTTTCTTAGGTCTTTTGTGGAGATACAGTGATCTCCTTAGGAAGCAGCAGTACTCTAGAATCGATTAAATCCTAAAGAGAAAGACCAGATTGTCCCTGAAATAGTCAGCGCCCGGCACTTGTTTATATTCATGTACAGTAGAAGATTTAAATGAATGTAAACCGCCAGAAATACCGTGTAGACCAAATCCAGTGTGCTTTAACCTCGATAAAATGTAATAGACCTGATTATTTTATCTTTGTATTTGGATGTGCTAGATGTCCTTTTGTTTTCTGTAAATATCTTAAAATTTAAAATTTTTGGTGTGACATGCCCTGCCATATTTAACAGAGTCCTCTACTGTGAGCGCAAGATTTAATGGATAAGTTGCCAAGCACCTAACAATATTGAAAAGGTAAAATGCATTACAAACTTAATGAAACTATAATCCATATACATATTTTTGACATTACGTGTAAACCATTTTGTTAATGAGATGTATATTACAATGGTTATTCACAATATTATTACTATATCACTGGTGTATTTATAATGAGTGCAGTGTGTGCGGTGCACATGGGCCCCCGGGGTCCAGGGGGGCCCACACCACACACCCTGCACCCATTATTTCTAATACTTACCCTTCGGAGTCCTGCGGCGCAGCAGTAGCGCTGCAGAAATTACTGGTAAAATGGGGTTGCGCCATTTTCCCAGTGTTTTGCGAATGTGCAGTAGAAATATCACTTGTAAAATAGCACCTGCACCATTTTCCCAGAGATCTGCACATGCACTGTAGACTCTGGGATAGCACTAGGGTCCCCCTAAGCTGCCGGCTAGAGAGGAAGGGGCCCAGACGGAGCCTGCACACTCCTCCTTTCTAGAAATGCCCCTGTACTATATGCTTGCATAATGACAACATTTGCTGATTCAGAGTTGCACACAAGTCAGCTATAATTACAACTGCACAGCATGCGTGGAGTTAAATATGGATATTGGCCCATATGCAGTGCTGTAAACATTTCTGCTATCAATCCTCCCCTATCTGTATACTTGTGCAAATAGCTGTCATTATCAGCGCTCACTTGCACAAGCTCTGGGGAGAATTTAGGGGTCAGGTCGTCCCTAGGCCCGCTCTGAGCCGCTCATGCTGTTCTATGCAAGTTGAGACTGCTGCCAGCTCCAGTCTGGCAAACACAGCCACGCCAATAACGCGCGATGATGCATCTGGGGTATTAGCAGCACATAGGTGAATTACCACGCCCTATGCCTTGGATTATACTGAGGGATGAGCATACCTTTAATCTATTATATAAATCAGTACTATGGGCCTGAGTCAGAGAATGGGCGCAATGTCAATTTTGTATGCAGTGAACCGAATTTTCATGCCACTGCGCATGTGTTTGTCTCATGAAACGTGTGCCGTGATGGTCTTCCAATGGCACTTTTCATTTGTGGGAGGTAATGGGGGAGTGGCGACCCAAACACAGGCATACCATCACCATGTTGGGAGCATGTCACAGATTGTGACTGCGATCCTGTATGAAATGACAATGGCTTCGGCATCTTACAGTCGTCAGGCATGCTGTGCAACGATATGGGGGATCATTGCGAGTTGATCGCTCGCTGACGTTTTTCGCAGCATAGCGATCTGGATAAAAACCGTCAGTTCTGCGCATGCGTATGGGCTGCAGGGCGCACACGCCAAGTAATTTAACACAAAACTAAGCAATTTTACACAGGGGCGAGCAACGTTTTTCAGTCGCTCTGCTGATCGGTGTGTGATTGACAGGAAGTGGGTGTTTCTGGGCGGAAACTGACCGTTTTCCGGGAGTGTGCTAAAAAACGCAGGCGTGTCAGGCTAAAACGCAGGAGTGGCTGGGGAAACGGGCATGTGGCTGGCCCGAACGCAGGGCGTGTTTGTGACGTCAAAGCAGGAACTAAACGGACTGAGGTGATCGCAATCTAGGAGTAGGTCTGGAGTTACTCAGAAACTGCAGGAAAATTTTTTCTAGCAGTTCTGCTAATCTTTCGTTCGCTATTCTGCTAAGCTAAGATACACTCCCAGAGGGCGGCGGCCAAGCGTGTGCACTGCTGCTAAAAGCAGCTAGCGAGCGAACAACTCGGAATGAGGGCCATGGTTGCTTAGAAGGTCGATGTGTGATATACAATGTATTAAGAAACAGTGGGTGTCTTGCTACAATCCCTGCGGCTGCGATTTGCGTAGTTTTGCACAGCCGCTGAGTACTAATGTACAGCTTTGGTGTATACCTCTGAATCAGGCCAATATATTACACCTGTTCAGTCCTAAATCCACACAGGAGATTGTATGTATGGAGATTTATCATTCTTAACTGTGGAACTATACTCTTATGACATATTATTTATTCCCTTATTAGAAATTACCTATACAGAGCAGCAAAAGGAATGTTACCAAACTTTACCAGATTCCCTTAAAAAATGCATCATTTTGCATTTAATTTACTTTATGTAATAGTTTTTCTCTAACGTCCTAGTGGATGCTGGGGACTCCGAAAGGACCATGGGGAATAGCGGCTCCGCAGGAGACTGGGCACAAAGTAAAAGCTTTAGGACTAGCTGGTGTGCACTGGCTCCTCCCCCTATGACCCTCCTCCAAGCCTCAGTTAGATTTTGTGCCCGAACGAGAAGGGTGCAATCTAGGTGGCTCTCCTAAAGAGCTGCTTAGAGTAAAAGTTTAAATAGGTTTTTTATTTTCAGTGAGACCTGCTGGCAACAGGCTCACTGCACCGAGGGACTAAGGGGAGAAGAAGCGAACTCACCTGCGTGCAGAGTGGATTGGGCTTCTTAGGCTACTGGACATGAGCTCCAGAGGGACGATCACAGGCCCAGCCATGGATGGGTCCCGGAGCCGCGCCGCCGGCCCCCTTACAGATGCTGAAGCAAGAAGAGGTCCATAAATCGGCAGCAGAAGACTTTCCTGTCTTCATAAGGTAGCGCACAGCACTGCAGCTGTGCGCCATTGCTCTCAGCACACTTCACACTCCGGTCACTGAGGGTGCAGGACGCTGGGGGGGGGCGTCCTGGGAAGCAATGAATTTACCTTAGTTGGCGAAAAATACATCACATATAGCTCCTGGGCTATATGGATGTATTTAACCCCTGCCAGTTTTCCAGTAAAAAGCGGGAGAAGAGCCCTCCTCAGCACACAGCGCCATTTTTCCCACACAGCTCGGCTGGTAGGAAGGCTCCCAGAATCTCCCCTGCATCCTGCAACTACAGAAACAGGGTAAAAAAGAGAGGGGGTCATTTATTTGGCAAAATAACAGATATAAGCAGCTATAAGGGATAGACACTTATTGTAAGGTTGTCCCTATACATATATAGCGCTCTGGTGTGTGCTGGCAAACTCTCCCTCTGTCTCCCCAAAGGGCTAAGTGGGTCCTGTCCTCTATCAGAGCATTCCCTGTGTGTGTGCTGGGTGTCGGTACGTGTGTGTCGACATGTATGAGGAGGAAAATGATGTGGAGGCGGAGCAGAGTGTCTGTAACAGTGATGTCACCCCCTAGGGGGTCGACACCTGAGTGGATGTACTGTTGAAAATTACGTGACAGTGTCGGCTCTATATAAAAAAAACAGTGGTTGACATGAGACAGCCGGCTACTCAGCTTGTGCCTGTCCAGACGTCTCATAGGCCGTCAGGCAGATGGCAGATACAGACGCCGACACGGATACTGACTCCTGTGTCGACGGTGAAGAGACAACCGTGATTTCCAGTAGGGCCACACGTTACATGATTGAGACAATGGAAAATGTTTTATACATTTCTGATAATACGAGTACCACCAAAAAAAGGGGTATTATGTTCGGTGAGGGAAAAACTACCTGTAGTTTTCCTGAATCTGAGAAATAAAATGTGTGATGATGCGTGGGTTTCCCCCCGATAACAATTAATAATTTCTTAAAAAGTATTGGCTGCATACCCTTTCCCGCCAGAGGTTAGGATGCATTGGGGAACACCCCCTAGGGGGGATAAGGCGCTCACACGCTTGTAAGAACAAGGGCTCTACCCTCTCATGAGATGGCCGCCCTTAAGGATCCTGCTGATAGAAAGCAGGAGGGTATCCAAAAAAAGGTATTTACACACATACTGGTGTTATACTGCGACCAGCTATCGCCTCAGCCTGGAGGTGCAGTGCTGGGTTGGCATGGTCGGATTCCCTGACTGGAAATATTGATATCCTAGATAAGGATAGTATATTATTGCCTATAGAGCATTTAAAAGATGCATTTCTATATATGCATGATGCACAGCGGAATAATTGCCGACTGGCATCAAGTATAAGTGCGTTGTCCAATTCTACCAGTAAAATGGTCAGGTGATGCGGATTCCAAACGTCATTTGGAAGTATTGCCTTTGAAAGGGGACATTTGGGGTCGGTCTTTTAGACCTGGTGGCCACGGCAACAGCTGGGAAATCCACGTTTGTACCCCAGGTCGCCTCTCAAAATAAGACGCCGTATTATCAGGCGCAGTCCTTTGTTGGCAAGCGGACAAAAGGTTCCTCTTTTCTGCTCGTGACAGAGGGAGAGGAAAAAGGCTGCAGAGATCAGCCAGTTCCCAGGAACAGAAACCCTTTCCAGCCTCTGCCAAGCCCTCAGTATGACGCTAGGGCTTTACAAGCTCAGGCACGGTGGGGGCCCGTTCTCAATGAATTTCAGTGCGCAGTGAGCTCACTCGCAAGTAGACCCCTGGATCCTTCAGGTAATATCTCAGGGGTACATATTGGAATTCGAGACGTCTCCCCCTCGCCGTTTCCAAAAGTCGACTTTACCGACGTCTCCCTCGGACAGGGAGGCAGTTTTGGAAGTCATTCACAAGCTGTATTCCCAGCAGGTGATAATCAAGGTACCCCTCCTGCAACAGGGAACGGGGTATTATTCCACACTATTGTGGTACCGAAGCCAGACGGCTCGGTGAGACCGATTTTAAAATCTAAAATCTTTGAACACTTACATACAGAGGTTCAAATTCAAGATTGAGTCACTCAGAGCAGTGATTGCGAACCTGGAAGAAGGGGACTACATGATGTCTCGGGACATCAAGGATGCTTACCTTCATGTCAAAATTTACCCTTCTCACCAAGGGTACCTCAGGTTTATGGTACAGAACTGTCACTATCAGTTCAGACGCTGCCGTAGGGATGGTCCACGGCACCCCGGGTCTTTACCAAGGTAATGGCCGAAATGATGATGTTCCTTCGAAGGAAGGGAATTTTAGTTATCCCTTACTTGGACGATTCCCTGATAAGGGTAAGATCCAGGGAACAGTTGGAGGTCGGTGTAGCACTATCTCAGGTAGTGTTGCGGCAGCACGATTGGATTCTCAATATTCCAAAATCGCAGCTGGTTCCGTCGACGTGTCTTCTGTTCCTAGGGATGATCCTGGACACAGTCCAGAAAAAGGTGTTTCTCCCGGAGGAGAAAGCCAGGGAGTTATCCGAGCTAGTCAGGAACCTCCTCAAACCGAGCCAAGTCTCAGTGCATCAATGCACAAGGGTTCTGGGTAAAATGGGGGCTTCCTACGAAGCAATCCCATTTGGCAGATTCCACGCAAGAACTTTCCAGTGGGACCTGCTGGACAAATGGTCCGGGTCGCGTCTTCAGATGCATCAGCGGATAACCCCGTCACCAAGGACAAGGGTGTCCCTCCTGTGGTGGTTGCAGAGTGCTCATCTTCTAGAGGGCCGCAGATTCGGCATTCAGGACTGGGTCCTGGTAACCACGGATGCCAGCCTGCGAGGCTGGGGAGCAGTCACACAGGGAAGGAATATCCAGGACTTATGGTCAAGCCTGGAGACATCACTTCACATAAATATCCTGAAGCTAAGGGACATTTACAATGCTCTAAGCTTAGCAAGACCTTTGCTTCAAGGACAGCCGGTGTTGATCCAGTCGGACAACATCACGGCAGTCACCCACGTAAACAGACAGGGTGGCACAAGAAGCAGAAGGGCAATGACAGAAGCTGCAAGGATTCTTCGCTGGACGGAAAATCATGGGATAGCACTGTCAGCAGTATTCATTCCGGGAGTGGACAACTGGGAAGCAGACTTCGTCAGCACGACCTCCACCCGGGGAGAGTGGGGACTTCACCCAGAAGTCTTCTTCAGGATTATAAACCGTTGGGAAAAACTCGACAGGTATTGCGCCAGGTCCAGGGACCCTCAGGCAATAGCTGTAGACGCTCTGGTAACACCGTGGGTGTACCAGTCAGGGTATGTGTTTCCTCCTCTGCCTCTCATACCCAAGGTACTGAGATTGATAAGATGGTGAGGAGTAAGCACTATAGTCGTGGCTCCGGATTGGCCAAGAAGGACTTGGTAACCGGAACTTCAAGAGATGCTCACGGAGGATCCGTGGCCTCTACCTCTAAGAAGGGACCTGCTCCAGCAAGGACCCTGTCTGTTCCAAGACTTACCGCGGCTGCGTTTGACGGCATGGCGGTTGAACGCCGGATCCTGAAGGAAAAAGGGCATTCCGGATGAAGTCATCCCTATCCTGATCAAAGCCAGGAAGGATGTAACCGCAAAAACATTATCACCGCAATTGGCGAAAATATGTTGCGTGGTGCGAGGCCAGTAAGGCCCGACGGTGGAAATTCGACTGGGTCGATTCCTACATTTCCTGCAAACAGGAGTGTCTATGGGCCTGAAATTGGGGTCCATTAAGGTTCAAATTTCGGCCCTGTCAATTTTCTTCCAAAAAGAACTAGCTTCAGTCCCTGAAGTTCAGACGTTTGTAAAAGGGGTACTGCATATACAGCCTCCTTTTGTGCCTCCAGTGGCACTTGGGATCTCAATGTAGTTTTTTTTTTTGGATTCCAAAAGTCACATTGGTTTGAACCACTTAAATCTGTGGAGTTAAAATATCTCACATGGAAAGTGGTCATGCTGTTGGCCCTGGCCTGGGCCAGGCGCGTGTCAGAATTGGCGGCTTTATCCTGTAAAAGCCCTTATCTGATTTTCCATTCGGACAGGGCGGAATTGAGGACTCGTCCTCAATTTCTCCCTAAGGTGTTTTCAGCATTTCACTTAAACCAACCTATTGTGGTGCCTGCGGCTACTAGGGACTTTGAGGATTCCAAGTTGCTGGACGTAGTCAGGGCCCTGAAAATATATGTTTCCAGGACGGCTGGAGTCAGAAAATCTGACTCGCTGTTTATCCTGTATGCACCCAACAAGCTGGGTGCTCCTGCTTCTAAGCAGACGATTGCTCGTTGGATTTGCAGTACAATTCAGCTTGCACATTCTGTGGCAGGCCTGCCACAGCCAATATCTGTAAAAGCCCATTCCACACGGAAAGTGGGCTCATCTTGGGCGGCTGCCCGAGGGGTCTCGGCTTTACAACTTTGCCGAGCAGCTACTTGGTCAGGGGCAAACACGTTTGCTAAATTCTACAAATTTGATACCCTGGCTGAGGAGGACCTGGAGTTCTCTCATTCGGTGCTGCAGAGTCATCCGCACTCTCCCGCCCGTTTGGGAGCTTTGGTATAATCCCCATGGTCCTTTCGGAGTCCCCAGCATCCACTAGGACGTTAGAGAAAATAAGAATTTACTTACCGATAATTCTATTTCTCATAGTCCGTAGTGGATGCTGGGCGCCCATCCCAAGTGCGGATTGTCTGCATTACTTGTACATAGTTATTGTTACAAAAATCGGGTTATTGTTGTTGTGAGCCATCTTTTCAGAGGCTCCTTCTGTTATCATGCTGTTAACTGGGTTCAGATCACAAGTTGTACGGTGTGATTGGTGTGGCTGGTAATGAGTCTTACCCGGGATTCAAAATCCTTCCTTATTGTGTACGCTCGTCCGGGCACAGTATCCTAACTGAGGCTTGGAGGAGGGTCATAGGGGGAGGAGCCAGTGCACACCAGCTAGTCCTAAAGCTTTTACTTTGTGCCCAGTCTCCTGCGGAGCCGCTATTCCCCATGGTCCTTTCGGAGTCCCCAGCATCCACTACGGACTATGAGAAATAGAATTATCGGTAAGTAAATTCTTATTATTTTTATGTTTGTGTTTTTTGTGTGATTTTTTTTAATGAAGGATACAATATAATAATTCTTGATCAGGACTGTGGCCGGAGACCCTTGTGGCCACATGGACAATGGCGGCCGTGGCACTGAAGGGGTTAACCTCAGTGCCCGGCGCCATTACAGCGGACAATGGGCGCTAGGTGCCATTTTTAAAAGTGTATTGGCGCTAGGCGCCATCTTTAAAATGTATGGGTGGAGGCGCCAAAGGGTTAAAAATGTTAAAAAATGTACCTGGTGTGTGCGACGCGGTCCCGGACCTCTCTGGCGACCACAGCAGTGAGTACAGCCCCCAGCGTGCTGAGCTGTGTGTGTGTGCCAGGGGTTAAGAGGGAGCTGCTGCAGCCTGGAGATCAGCTCCCGCTGCAGCACTCAATGTGCCGCCGCTGGGGGAGCTCCCGCCACCTCAGCGCTATGGAGGTGATGGAGGTTGCTGGCCGCACAGCGGCTGGGAGTCCGGGACTACTGGCTCCTGTGGTCCGTGCCAGCGGCAAGAAGGGCTCTGGAGTCCGGCGACTGGGGACCGGGAGCTCCGCTCCCGGCGCCCCCAGCATCAGTGCTTCCCGGATTCAGGAAGCCGCGGGTGTCCCGAGCTGCCGGGCTGTAGGAGGGGGTCACCGCTGCATCACCGCCGGATGCTGCGGCAAGGCCACAGAGGTAAGCGCCGCACACAGGGGACAGGGCTAGCTGGCTCCCTGTGCAGCTGGGGGGCCTAGAGTGTGCCGCTCATGGGAGACCGGGCTAGCCGGCTCCCTATACGGTGAGGGATATGGAGGCGGACTGACCGCCTGCTGGGAGACCGGGATAGCTGGCTACCAGTGCAGCCTTTAAGTAGTTAAGTTGCTGCTGCAGCCAGGATGAGTTTCCTGGGCTGCATGGTTGAGGGAGCACAGCACTGAGCGCTGGGCACATTACAAGTAGAAAGCAATGTATTTAAATGTAGTAAAACAATATATATTGTTTGATGAGGTACTGCAGTGCCTGGGTATGTGGAGCCTGTGCAGGGCACAGGCTCAGTGTATATTTAAAGATAAATGTACAGTGTATTAAAATATATTTTAAAGGAAAATGCTTTTACTTGGTGGTGTGTTCCAGGAGGGGGGAATCCATGGCTGTGCAGGCTGTTGGATTCCCCCAGACCTTTTCCCCAAAAATGGAATGCCTTCTCCTCCAGCCCTCCCCATGGAAGTATCATGGGAAGAGAGAGGAAAATCTCAGCTTCCCAACAAGCTGAGTGGGTTTCTGGAGCTCCATAGGGATCACCTCTGGTGATCAGGAAACCCTGACTGGGGATCTAGGCTGACCAGCTCTGGAGCCCGAATTCAGGCTGCAGATGGTGAACTAGGTCCCAGGCAGATTCCTGGAAGTAAGTTTAGGCAGGAAAACTTCCCCCTCCAGATGGGATGGTCAAAGGAGAGTGACCACTCCCCACTGTCCATAGAGGACAATGGTTGCTGTGCATGTGACCAAGGCATGCACAGCCCATGGGTAAACATTGATTGGTTGTAAACCACAGGGCGGACTTACCCCCTGGTATTGTGTATTTCAGTAGGACAAAAGGAGGGCAGCTGCCCCATGAAAAGTGTATTATACCATTTTCACTCTGCTGTAACATCTGCTGTATTGCGGAGTTCTTTTCAGAACTATTTGGGCAAATAAACATCTTCTGCCTTAAGACACCCGCTTCATCTTGTGACCTGCAGGGCTAGGCGAAACCTAGCTCCATTTTCCGGCTGTCCAGGGTGTACCCGGCGTCTCCAAGCTCCGTCTCCAGCCAGCTACCGGGTAGAGGCCTAGTCAAGCGACTAGTGGGGATTCGTGAACACCACACAGGTGTGGTAAGACAGTGTGTAGACGCATACAGAGCAGAACCGTGGTTCCAGACACCACGGCAGGTTAGGAGTCTGGTGGTGGCAGCGTAGTACCCGCCCACTGTGCAGTGGGTGGAGTCAGTAACAGGCAGTTAATGACGGTAAGCCGTAATCCCCTATGTGGCCAAGTCCTGTGTCACCTAAAACTCCATTCTGTGACTGAGGACGGGACGCGAAGCGGTGAGGGCTCTCGTATGGGACCGTCCGGTCACAAGGACTTAATTAGAAAGCAATAAATAATTACCACTAAACAATGTCCTCTTAAGAGCTTTGTTTGTCTTTTTGATTCTTACCATTTCAGAATGTACAGTTACTATCTGTTTTTACCTCTCCTCATTATACTTTAGTACCCCCTGATCTAAGGTTTCTTTGGAATGCCTTAATATGGGTTATGGGTATATAGCAGTGATACAAGCACCACCTGTATGGAGCCTGCAAGTGACATGCTGCTATCCAGGTGAATCTACAAGGTGCTTGTACTAGATGGCTAGCTTCCTCAGCGCTTATAACATGGGGCAGGAACTGAATCATTTATGGAGGCATCTCATGTACAGTTTGTTACCTCATCCACTGCTTATTTTGTTTATAAATGGTACAAGCTTTTAGAATTTTCCCTGCAAGATGGCAAATGAGCAAAGTTAGTCAATGCCCTAATTAATGTGTATTGTATTATGTTATAGCATCCATGAGCATGCAAAAATAATTTTCCCTTTTAAATATTACAAAACAACAAAAGCGTCCATGTTTTCTTCTATGTTCCACATATAATTAATGGTATTAGTATGTCTTTAGGCAAAGGATTGGAACATTGAGTTAATGGACAACCATTGCATTCATAAATCTAACATGCGTTTACATTAATGTCACACTCCTATGCCACATACCGTAGCCTATGAGTGTGGTATGTCTCAGTATAGTCATATAAGCGGGCAACTGCTCTGCATTTCTTGGATAAAAGTATAGAGAATGTATATATGCGGCAATACGATCGGTATGTAATACAGGACATTTGGCTGTATAAAGTCCAACAAGTAACAAAACCCTCCACCACTAATTACATCTTTTGTCAAAACTGGAAGATGTTCACTAGAAATGACAACTGACAATTACTTAGTGTCAGGCAGTATTATTGTGTGTGGTGTAATGTCGACAGGCATAATGTCAATATGATAATTTTGACATGGTCATTATGTCAACATTCACCATGTAGACACTGAGGACATTTTATAATGATGTCATATCATCCCTGATGACCCAGCACTTTCCTTTTCCTGATGGCTGCAGCAGCTCCAAACAATCATGTGACTGTCTCTTCTGGCAGAGTCATGTGATCAATCATCCAGCATTCCGGCAAGTATACTTCCCTTAATCTCATTCCCTAGCACTTATCTCCCCTGAGTACCTAACCCTCCTGTCCCTCAGCCTAACACTAATAGTGACATTCCACACGTACGCATGTGGAACAACGTCTACATCATAACTGTCAACATTGTAAATGTCAGCTTACTTTGTGTTGTCTCTCTTTTATATTTTTTAATTTTCCCTATTTATTCATTGGTAATTTGATTTAGTTTAACAGTCTATATAATAAAAGGGTAATGCTGCTCCTCACCTCCTGGAGGGAATTCAAGTGTTTTGAACGCTGGCGGCCACTAGATGACGCCCAATGGAGCAATTTAAGTGTTACATCGTTCAAACACACACACAGTCGACCGTCCTGACATTACTGTTATGTTGTTCTGTCGATTTGATGGGCTGGTAACTAGCCCCAATATAAAAGTAACATGAAGGCTTCTGCACAAACAGTAATATTGGATTTCCACTGAGCACACGTTGCAATCCAGTTTTTTGGTCCAGTCATAGAAATCCAGTGAGCAAGATATTTGCCTACATACATGTGTGACTACCTGATGCTCCGTTCTGTTTTTCATGTCCTGTTCGATCAGCTTTAAACTGTTCAGTCAAGTAACCGTAACAGGTCATGTTTTTAGGATCTCTGTCTGTAGAAACGCAAGCAATAATTACTGACCCAGTAAAATACATTAAACTCACCTGCGCATGACTAAAGAAATACTGAAAACAGGGCCAGCTGTTGTTGGTTGATGACTGGAGTTAAAAACCTGTTTTGCAGATAAAATAATCCAATTTAACTGTGCAATTTTCAGAGTTCTTGATTATGGATTCGTTCTTAACATACATTGAGAGAAGAATGAGCCTAGATAATGTATGACCAAACACCTGTTCGCAGCTACGGAACCCTTGTGGCGCCTTATAAATAAACAATAATAACAATTATTTGTTAAACGTATCAATTGAATATCAAATCAGTTTTGTTTTATTTTTTCTAAGTGGAATTGAAATAGGAGGGTTGCATAAACCATATGACCTGGCGTGTGGTTGAGTTGAGTACAGAGAAACATCACCAATTGACTTAATAAGGAAATAGTGTAGGTTCTTGCTTACGTTTAGCCCAGCGCAGCATATGTATAACCTCTGTCAGCACACAGAATGGTAAACACCAGCAGGGTTTTTTTTTCTTTAATACTATAACACAGAGAAAGCTTTCCAGATACTGCATGTTACTGCTAATGTGCCGTGTGATGCCACTTCTTTGAGGGATTCCATTGCGAGCTACTTAAAATATGCAAAGACAAATCAATAAGTACTTTCAGATTGTGCTTGTCAAGCAGCAGAGGAGCAGTCCCTGTTACACAGGACGTGTAAACACTCCTGACTGGGCTGTTAGCTTTAACTTGAAAGTGAGATGTACTTGGCTTTCACACTGCAGTGATGCTCAGATTTAGGGCTGCACTGTTCCACATTGGCATTCAGGTGTGGTCTTTACTGTCGACCTGCATAACAAAAAAAAGAATCTGAAATGTAATGATGCAGCTAACAGAAATGTCTTTAAAAATAAGAATTTACTTACCGATAATTCTATTTCTCGTAGTCCGTAGTGGATGCTGGGGACTCCGTCAGGACCATGGGGAATAGCGGCTCCGCAGGAGACAGGGCACAAAAATAAAGCTTTAGGATTAGGTGGTGTGTACTGGCTCCTCCCCCTATGACCCTCCTCCAAGCCTCAGTTAGGATACTGTGCCCGGACGAGCGTACACAATAAGGAAGGATATTGAATCCCGGGTAAGACTCATACCAGCCACACCAATCACACCGTATAACTTGTGATCTGAACCCAGTTAACAGTATGACAAACGTAGGAGCCTTTGAACAGACGGCTCACAACAATAACAACCCGAATTTGTTTGTAACAATAACTATGTACAAGTATTGCAGACAATCCGCACTTGGGATGGGCGCCCAGCATCCACTACGGACTACGAGAAATAGAATTATCGGTAAGTAAATTCTTATTTTCTCTATCGTCCTAGTGGATGCTGGGGTTCCTGAAAGGACCATGGGGAATAGCGGCTCCGCAGGAGACAGGGCACAAAAAGTAAAGCTTTCCGATCAGGTGGTGTGCACTGGCTCCTCCCCCTATGACCCTCCTCCAAGCCTCAGTTAGATTTTTGTGCCCGGCCGAGAAGGGTGCAATCTAGGTGGCTCTCCTAAAGAGCTGCTTAGAGAAAGTTTAGCTTAGGTTTTTTATTTTACAGTGAGTCCTGCTGGCAACAGGATCACTGCAACGAGGGACTTAGGGGAGAAGAAGTGAACTCACCTGCGTGCAGGATGGATTGGCTTCTTGGCTACTGGACATCAGCTCCAGAGGGACGATCACAGGTACAGCCTGGATGGTCACCGGAGCCTCGCCGCCGGCCCCCTTGCAGATGCTGAAACATGAAGAGGTCCAGAATCGGCGGCAGAAGACTCCTCAGTCTTCTAAAGGTAGCGCACAGCACTGCAGCTGTGCGCCATTTTCCTCTCAGCACACTTCACACGGCAGTCACTGAGGGTGCAGGGCGCTGGGAGGGGAGCGCCCTGGGAGGCAAATGAAAACCTATTTGGCTAAAAAATACCTCACATATAGCCTCCGGGGGCTATATGGAGATATTTAACCCCTGCCAGAATACACTAAAGAGCGGGAGACGAGCCCGCCGAAAAAGGGGCGGGGCCTATCTCCTCAGCACACAGCGCCATTTTCCTTACACAGCTCCGCTGGTCAGGACGGCTCCCAGGTCTCTCCCCTGCACTGCACTACAGAAACAGGGTAAAACAAGAGAGGGGGGGCAAAATAGTGGCAAAAATTATATTATAAAAGCAGCTATACAGGGAGCACTTATTATAAGGCTATCCCTGTCATATATAGCGCTTTTGGTGTGTGCTGGCAAACTCTCCCTCTGTCTCCCCAAAGGGGTAGTGGGGTCCTGTCTTCGTTAAGAGCATTCCCTGTGTGTCTGCTGTGTGTCGGTACGTGTGTGTCGACATGTATGAGGACGATATTGGTGTGGAGGCGGAGCAATTGCCAAATATGGGGATGTCACCTCCTAGGGGGTCGACACCAGAATGGATGCCTTTATTTATGGAATTACGGGATAGTGTCAACACGCTAAAGCAGTCGTTTGACGACATGAGACGGCCGGACAATCAGTTAGTGCCTGTCCAGGCGCCTCAAACACCGTCAGGGGCTGTAAAACGCCCTTTGCCTCAGTCGGTCGACACAGACCCAGACACAGGCACTGATTCCAGTGGCGACGGTGACGAATCAACCGTATTTTCCAGTAGGGCCACACGTTATATGATTTTGGCAATGAAGGAGGCGTTACATTTAGCTGATACTACAGGTACCACTAAACAGGGTATTATGTGGGGTGTGAAAAAACTACCTATAGTTTTTCCTGAATCAGAAGAACTAAATGATGTATGTGATGAAGCGTGGGTTGCCCCCGATAAAAAGATGCTAATTTCAAAGAAGTTATTAGCTTTATACCCTTTCCCGTCAGAGGTTAGGGCGCGCTGGGAAACACCTCCTAGGGTGGACAAGGCGCTCACACGCTTATCTAAACAAGTGGCGTTACCCTCTCCTGAGACGGCCGCACTTAAAGATCCAGCAGATAGGAGGATGGAAAATATCCAAAAAAGTATATACACACATACAGGTGTTATACTACGACCAGCTATAGCGACAGCCTGGATGTGCAGTGCTGGAGTAGCTTGGTCAGAGTCCCTGATTGAAAATATTGATACCCTGGATAGGGACAATGTTTTACTGTCTTTAGAGCAAATAAAGGATGCATTTCTTTATATGCGTGATGCACAGAGGGATATCTGCACACTGGCATCACGGGTAAGTGCTATGTCCATTTCGGCCAGAAGAAGTTTATGGACGCGACAGTGGTCAGGCGATGCGGACTCAAAACGGCATATGGAAGTTTTGCCGTATAAAGGGTAGGAGTTATTTGGAGTCGGTCTATCAGATTTGGTGGCCACGGCTACAGCCGGGAAATCCACCTTTTTACCTCAAGCTACTCCCCAACAGAAAAAGACACTGACTTTTCAACTGCAGCCCTTTCGTTCCTTTAAAAACAAGAGAGCAAAGGGATATTCATATCTGCCACGAGGCAGAGGAAGGGGGAAGAGACACCAACAGGCAGCTCCTTCCCAGGAACAGAAGCCCTCCCCCGCTTCTACAAAAGCCTCAGCATGACGCTGGGGCTTCTCAAGCGGACTCGGGGGCGGTGGGCGGTCGTCTCAAGAATTTCAGCGCGCAGTGGGCTCACTCGCAGGTAGATCCCTGGATCCTGCAGATAATATCTCAGGGGTACAGGTTGGAACTAGAGACAGATCCGCCTCGCCGTTTCCTGAAGTCTGCTTTACCAACGTCCCCCTCCGAAAGGGAGACGGTTTTGGAAGCCATTCACAAGCTGTACTCTCAGCAGGTGATAGTCAAGGTACCTCTTCTACAACAGGGAAAGGGGTATTATTCCACTCTATTTGTGGTACCGAAGCCGGACGGCTCGGTAAGACCTATTCTAAATCTGAAGTCCTTGAACCTGTACATAAAGAAGTTCAAGTTCAAAATGGAGTCACTCAGAGCAGTGATAGCGAACCTGGAAGAAGGGGACTTTATGGTGTCCTTGGACATCAAGGATGCGTACCTCCACGTTCCAATTTACCCCTCACACCAGGGGTACCTCAGGTTCGTTGTACAAAACTGTCACTATCAGTTTCAGACGCTGCCGTTCGGATTGTCCACGGCACCTCGGGTCTTTACAAAGGTAATGGCCGAGATGATGATTCTTCTTCGAAGAAAAGGCGTATTAATTATCCCATACTTGGACGATCTCCTAATAAGGGCAAGGTCCAGAGAACAGCTAGAGAGGGGATTAGCACTGTCTCAAGAAGTGCTAAAACAGCACGGCTGGATTCTGAATATTCCAAAATCCCAGTTAATGCCGACAACTCGTCTGCTGTTCCTAGGGATGATTCTGGACACGGTTCAGAAAAAGGTTTTTCTCCCGGAGGAAAAAGCCAAGGAGTTATCCGAGCTTGTCAGGAACCTCCTAAAACCAGGAAAGGTGTCTGTACATCAATGCACAAGAGTCCTGGGAAAAATGGTGGCTTCTTACGAAGCAATTCCATTCGGCAGATTCCATGCACGAATTTTCCAGAGGGATCTGTTGGACAAATGGTCAGGGTCGCATCTTCAGATGCACCAGCGGATAACCCTGTCTCCAAGGACAAGGGTATCTCTTCTGTGGTGGTTGCAGAGTGCTCATCTATTGGAGGGCCGCAGATTCGGCATACAGGATTGGATCCTGGTGACCACGGACGCCAGCCTGAGAGGCTGGGGAGCAGTCACACAAGGAAGAAACTTCCAGGGAGTGTGGACGAGCCTGGAAACGTCTCTTCACATAAACATTCTGGAACTAAGAGCAATCTACAATGCTCTAAGCCAGGCAGAACCTCTGCTTCAAGGAAAACCGGTGTTGATCCAGTCGGACAACATCACGGCAGTCGCCCATGTAAACAGACAGGGCGGCACAAGAAGCAGGAGTGCAATGGCAGAAGCTGCAAGGATTCTTCGCTGGGCAGAGAATCATGTGATAGCACTGTCAGCAGTGTTCATCCCGGGAGTGGACAACTGGGAAGCAGACTTCCTCAGCAGACACGACCTTCACCCGGGAGAGTGGGGACTTCATCCGGAAGTCTTCCACATGCTGGTAACCCGTTGGGAAAGACCAATGGTGGACATGATGGCGTCTCGCCTCAACAAAAAACTGGACAGGTATTGCGCCAGGTCAAGAGATCCGCAGGCAATAGCTGTGGACGCGCTGGTAACGCCTTGGGTGTACCAGTCGGTGTATGTGTTTCCTCCTCTGCCTCTCATACCAAAAGTATTGAGAATTATACGGCAAAGAGGCGTAAGAACGATACTAGTGGTTCCGGATTGGCCAAGAAGGACTTGGTACCCGGAACTTCAAGAGATGATCACGGAAGATCCGTGGCCTCTACCTCTAAGGAGGGACTTGCTTCAGCAGGGTCCCTGTCTGTTTCAAGACTTACCGCGGCTGCGTTTGACGGCATGGCGGTTGAACGCCGGATCCTAAAGGAAAAAGGCATGCCGGAAGAAGTCATTCCTACTTTGATTAAAGCAAGGAAGGAAGTAACCGTGCAACACTATCACCGCATTTGGCGACGATATGTTGCGTGGTGCGAGGATCGGAGTGCTCCAACGGAGGAATTTCAACTGGGTCGATTCCTACATTTCCTGCAATCAGGATTGTCTATGGGTCTCAAATTGGGATCTATTAAGGTTCAAATTTCGGCCCTGTCGATTTTCTTTCAGAAAGAATTGGCTTCAGTTCCTGAAGTCCAGACTTTTGTGAAGGGAGTGCTGCATATACAGCCTCCTGTGGTGCCTCCAGTGGCACCGTGGGATCTCAATGTGGTTTTGGAATTTCTAAAATCTCATTGTTTTGAACCACTAAAAAAGGTGGATTTAAAATATCTCACATGGAAAGTGACCATGTTACTAGCCCTGGCTTCGGCCAGGAGAGTGTCAGAACTGGCAGCTTTATCTTACAAAAGCCCATATCTGATTTTCCATTCGGACAGGGCAGAACTGCGGACTCGTCCGCATTTTCTCCCTAAGGTGGTGTCAGCATTTCATCTGAACCAGCCTATTGTAGTGCCTGCGGCTACAAGTGACTTGGAGGACTCCAAGTTACTGGACGTTGTCAGAGCATTAAAAATATATATTGCAAGGACAGCTGGAGTCAGAAAATCTGACTCGTTGTTTATATTGTATGCACCCAACAAGATGGGTGCTCCTGCGTCTAAGCAGACGATTGCTCGTTGGATCTGTAGCACAATCCAACTTGCACATTCTGTGGCAGGCCTGCCACAGCCTAAATCTGTAAAGGCCCACTCCACAAGGAAGGTGGGCTCATCTTGGGCGGCTGCCCGAGGGGTCTCGGCATTACAACTTTGCCGAGCAGCTACGTGGTCAGGGGAGAACACGTTTGTAAAATTTTACAAATTTGATACTCTGGCTAAGGAGGACCTGGAGTTCTCTCATTCGGTGCTGCAGAGTCATCCGCACTCTCCCGCCCGTTTGGGAGCTTTGGTATAATCCCCATGGTCCTTTCAGGAACCCCAGCATCCACTAGGACGATAGAGAAAATAAGATTTTACTTACCGATAAATCTATTTCTCGGAGTCCGTAGTGGATGCTGGGCGCCCATCCCAAGTGCGGATTATCTGCAATAATTGTACATAGTTATTGTTAACTAATTCGGGTTATTGTTTAGGAAGCCATCTTTCAGAGGCTCCTCTGTTATCATACTGTTAACTGGGTTTGATCACAAGTTGTACGGTGTGATTGGTGTGGCTGGTATGAGTCTTACCCGGGATTCAAAATTCCTCCCTTATTGTGTACGCTCGTCCGGGCACAGTACCTAACTGAGGCTTGGAGGAGGGTCATAGGGGGAGGAGCCAGTGCACACCACCTGATCGGAAAGCTTTACTTTTTGTGCCCTGTCTCCTGCGGAGCCGCTATTCCCCATGGTCCTTTCAGGAACCCCAGCATCCACTACGGACTCCGAGAAATAGAATTATCGGTAAGTAAATTCTTATTTTCTCTAACGTCCTAAGTGGATGCTGGGGACTCCGTCAGGACCATGGGGATTATACCAAAGCTCCCAAACGGGCGGGAGAGTGCGGATGACTCTGCAGCACCGAATGAGAGAACTCAAGGTCCTCCTCAGCCAGGGTATCAAATTTGTAGAATTTTGCAAATGTGTTTGCCCCTGACCAAGTAGCAGCTCGGCAGAGTTGTAATGCCGAGACCCCCCGGGCAGCCGCCCAGGATGAGCCCACTTTCCTTGTGGAATGGGCCTTGACAGATTTAGGTTGTGGCAAGCCTGCCACAGAATGTGCAAGTTGAATTGTGCTACAAATCCAACGAGCAATCGTCTGCTTAGAAGCAGGAGCACCCATCTTGTTGGGTGCATACAATATAAACAGTGAGTCAGACTTTCTGACTCCCGCCGTTCTTGAAATATATATTTTCAATGCCCGGACCACGTCCAACAACTTGGAATCCTCCAAATCGTTAGTAGCCGCAGGCACCACAATAGGCTGGTTCAGGTGAAACGCTGACACCACCTTAGGCAGAAAATAAGGACGTGTCCGCAGTTCTGCCCTGTCCGTATGGAAAATCAGATATGGGCTCTTATATGATAAAGCCGCCAATTCTGATACTCTCCTGGCTGAAGCCAGGGCCAGTAGCATGGTTACTTTCCATGTAAGATACTTCAACTCCACCGATTTGAGCGGCTCAAACCAATGGGATTTGAGAAAATCCAAGACTACATTAAGATCCCACGGTGCCACTGGGGGCACAACCGGGGGCTGTATATGTAGTACTCCTTTTACAAAAGTCTGGACTTCAGGAACTGAAGCCAATTCTTTCTGGAAGAAAATCGACAGGGCCGAAATTTGAACCTTAATGGACCCCAATTTGAGGCCCATAGACAATCCTGTTTGCAGGAAATGTAGGAATCGACCCAGTTGAAATTCCTCCGTGGGGGCCTTCCTGGCCTCACACCACGCAACATATTTTCTCCAAATGCGGTGATAATGTTGTGCAGTCACCTCCTTCCTGGCTTTTACCAGTGTAGGAATGACCTCTTCCGGAATGCCTTTTTCCCTTAGAATTCGGCGTTCAACCGCCATGCCGTCAAACGCAGCCGCGGTAAGTCTTGGAATAGACACGGTCCCTGCTGAAGCAGGTCCGGTCTTAGAGGTAGAGGCCACGGATCCTCCGTGAGCATCTCTTGAAGTTCCGGGTACCAAGTTCTTCTTGGCCAATCCGGAGCCACTAGTATCGTTCTTACTCCCTTTTGCCGTATAATTCTCAGTACCTTTGGTATGAGAGGCAGAGGAGGGAACACATACACTGACTGGAACACCCACGGTGTTACCAGAGCGTCCACAGCTATTGCCTGAGGGTCTCTTGACCTGGCGCAATACCTGTCCTGTTTTTTGTTGAGGCGGGACGCCATCATATCCACCATTGGTTTTTCCCAACGGTTCACAATCATGTGGAAGACTTCTGGATGAAGTCCCCACTCTCCCGGGTGTAGATCGTGTCTGCTGAGGAAGTCTGCTTCCCAGTTGTCCACTCCCGGAATGAATACTGCTGACAGTGCTATCACATGATCTTCCGCCCAGCGAAGAATCCTTGCAGCTTCTGCCATTGCTGTCCTGCTTCTTGTGCCGCCCTGTCTGTTTACGTGGGCGACTGCCGTGATGTTGTCCGACTGGATCAACACCGGCTGACCCTGAAGCAGGGGTTTTGCCAGACTTAGAGCATTGTAAATCGCTCTTAGCTCCAGTATATTTATGTGAAGAGACATCTCCAGGCTTGACCATACTCCCTGGAAGTTTCTTCCCTGTGTGACCGCTCCCCAGCCTCTCAGACTGGCATCCGTGGTCACCAGGACCCAGTCCTGTATGCCGAATCTGCGGCCCTCTAACAGATGAGCACTCTGCAACCACCACAGAAGAGACACCCTTGTCCGTGGCGATAAGGTTATCCGCTGATGCATCTGCAGATGCGATCCGGACCATTTGTCCAGCAGATCCCACTGAAAAGTTTGTGCGTGGAATCTGCCGAATGTAATCGCTTCGTAAGAAGCCACCATCTTTCCCAGGACTCTTGTGCATTGATGCACAGACACTTTCCCTGGTTTTAGGAGGTTCCTGACAAGTTCGGATAACTCCCTGGCTTTCTCCTCCGGAAGAAACACCTTTTTCTGAACCGTGTCCAGAATCATTCCCAGGAACAGCAGACGTGTCGTCGGGGTCAACTGAGATTTTGGAAAATTCAGAATCCACCCGTGTTGTTGCAGCACTAGTTGGGTTAGTGCTACTCCGTCCTCCAGCTGTTCTCTGGACCTTGCCCTTATCAGGAGATCGTCCAAGTAAGGGATAATTAATACGCCTCTTCTTCGCAGAAGGATCATCATTTCGGCCATTACCTTGGTAAAGACCAGAGGTGCCGTGGACAATCCAAACGGCAGCGTCTGAAACTGATAATGACAGTTTTGCACCACGAACCTGAGGTACCCTTGATGTGAAGGGCAAATTGGGACATGTAGGTAAGCATCCTTTATGTCCAGGGACACCATAAAGTCCCCTTCTTCCAGATTCGCTATCACTGCTCTGAGTGACTCCATCTTGAACTTGAATTTTTGTATGTACAGGTTCAAAGATTTCAGATTTAGAATAGGTCTTACCGAGCCGTCCGGCTTCGGTACCACAAATAGCGTGGAGTAATACCCCTTTCCCTGTTGTAGGAGGGGTACCTTGACTATCACCTGCTGAGAAAACAGCTTGTGAATGGCTTCCAATACCGTCGCCCTGTCTGAGGGAGACGTTGGCAAAGCAGACTTTAGGAACCGGCGAGGGGGAGACTTCTCGAATTCCAACCTGTAACCCTGAGATACTACCTGCAGAATCCAGGGGTCCACCTGTGAGCAAGCCCACTGTGCGCTGAAATTCTTGAGTCGACCCCCCACCGCTCCTGAGTCCGCTTGTAAGGCCCCAGCGTCATGCTGAGGGCTTTGCAGAACCCTGGGAGGGCTTCTGTTCCTGGGCAGGGGCTGCTTGCTGCCCTCTCTTACCCCTTCCTCTGCCCCGAGGCAGATATGACTGTCCTTTTGTCCGCTTGTTCTTATAGGACCGAAAGGACTGCGGCTGAAAAGACGGTGTCTTTTTCTGTTGGGAGGGGGTCTGAGGTAAAAAGGTGGATTTTCCGGCAGTTGCCGTGGCCACCAGATCCGATAGACCGACGCCAAATAATTCCTCCCCTTTATACGGCAATACTTCCATATGTCGTTTGGAATCCGCATCACCTGACCACTGTCGCGTCCATAAACTCCTTCTGGCAGATATGGACATCGCATTTACTCTCGATGCCAGAGTGCAAATATCTCTCTGAGCATCTCGCATATAAAGGAAAGCATCCTTTAATTGCTCTATAGTCAATAAAATACTGTCCCTATCCAGGGTATCAATATTTTCAGTCAGGGAATCCAACCAGACGACCCCAGCACTGCACATCCAGGCTGAGGCGATGGCTGGTCGCAGTATAACACCAGTATGTGTGTATATACTTTTTAGGGTAGTTTCCATTCTCCTATCAGCTGGATCCCTGAGGGCGGCCGTATCAGGAGACGGTAACGCCACTTGTTTTGATAAGCGTGTGAGCGCCTTATCCACCCTAGGGGGTGTTTCCCAGCGCGCCCTAACCTCTGGCGGGAAAGGGTATAATGCTAATAACTTTTTTGAAATTAGCATTTTTCTATCTGGGTTAACCCACGCTTCATCACATACATCATTTAATTCCTCTGATTCAGGAAAAACTACAGGTAGTTTTTTCACCCCCCACATAATACCCCTTTTTGTGGTACTTGCAGTATCAGAGATATGCAAAGCCTCCTTCATTGCCGTGATCATATAACGTGTGGCCCTACTTGAAAATACGTTTGTTTCATCACCGTCGACACTAGATTCAGTGTCTGTGTCTGGGTCTGTGTCGACCGACTGAGGTAAAGGGCGCTTTACAGCCCCTGACGGTGTCTGAGACGCCTGGGCAGGTACTAACTGGTTTGCCGGCCGTCTCATGTCGTCAACTGATTTTTGTAATGTGCTGACATTATCACGTAATTCCATAAACAAAGCCATCCATTCCGGTGTCGACTCCCTGGGGGGTGACATCACCATTATCGGCAATTGCTCTGCCTCCACACCAACATCGTCCTCATACATGTCGACACACACGTACCGACACACAGCAGACACACAGGGAATGCTCTTATCGAAGACAGGACCCCACTAGCCCTTTGGGGAGACAGAGGGAGAGTTTGCCAGCACACACCCAAGCGCTATAATATATATGGGAACATCCTTATATAAGTGTTGTTCTTTATAGCAGCTTAAATATATCAAAATATCGCCAAAAAAATGCCCCCCCCTCTCTGTTTTACCCTGTTTCTGTAGTGCAGTGCAGGGGAGAGTCCTGGGAGCCTTCCTCACAGCGGAGCTGAGCAGGAAAATGGCGCTGTGTGCTGAGGAGAATAAGCTCCGCCCCCTATTTCGGCTGGCTTTTCTCCCGTAGTTTTAGATAACTGGCATGGGTTAAATACATACATATAGCCTCAATGGCTATATGTGATGTATTCTTTTGCCATAAAGGTATTAAATATTGCTGCCCAGGGCGCCCCCAGCAGCGCCCTGCACCCTCCGTGACCGCTTGGTGTGAAGTGTGTGACAACAATGGCGCACAGCTGCAGTGCTGTGCGCTACCTTCATGAAGACTGAAGAGCCTTCTGCCGCCTGTTTCCGGACCTTCAATCTTCAGCATCTGTAAGGGGGGTCGGCGGCGCGGCTCCGGGACGAACCCCAGGGTGAGACCTGTGTTCCGACTCCCTCTGGAGCTAATGGTGTCCAGTAGCCTAAGAATCCAATCCATCCTGCACGCAGGTGAGTTGAAATTCTCTCCCCTAAGTCCCTCGATGCAGTGAGCCTGTTGCCAGCAGGACTCACTGAAAATAAAAAACCTAAAAACTTTTTCTAAGCAGCTCTTTAGGAGAGCCACCTAGATTGCACCCTGCTCGGACGGGCACAAAAACCTAACTGAGGCTTGGAGGAGGGTCATAGGGGGAGGAGCCAGTACACACCACCTAATCCTAAAGCTTTATTTTTGTGCCCTGTCTCCTGCGGAGCCGCTATTCCCCATGGTCCTGACGGAGTCCCCAGCATCCACTTAGGACGTTAGAGAAATATTAATACAAGGAAACTAATGTACTTTGTGATATAATGCCATAATATAATTGTCAGCTGAAATGTACCTTTTATAGACACTCCTGGTTTTAAAGATCCGTCCTTACACATTGTGTTTCTGGTTTTCAAAACACATTGGTAACCATCTAGCTCTGTATGTGACAAACAGTTCCAAGTGTCTGATGCTATATTATTCAGTTATATTATTCTTATGGTAATTTGTAAAAATGTTTTCAGCATTTATTTTAATCAAGCAATCTGTGGACTGCTTTTTTTATAGTGTGTAGTGATACTGACAGGTGAAATGGCAAAATACCTAATAAACAATGGCACCTTATTACGTGACCTCCATCCCTCACGTAGCTAGCCTCCTCACCTCCATGAAGTGTTTATCTGCCTGACTCGTTCCTTCTACCCCCTTCACAGTACATCTCCTGGGAACTGTTATAATAGGCTTAAGGCAATTACAATTGCTATTTTAGGTACACTGCCGTAACATACTGTCCTGTTCCTGTTTCCCGTGGAAAGAAACCTCTATATGAAACCATGCATGGCTTTGATAGTTGCAATCAGTTAAATATTTCAGGGCAAATGCACTGGAGAGCTGGCTGTTACGGATGCTTACAGTGTATATGGCAAGGAGGAAGCACAAATAAGGGACATGGTCCATTTGTCAGGGTGTATTTTGTTAGCCACTCTTGCAACCAAGTCTTCCCTAGCGCTATTATGTTATTCGATTATAGTGTATTATAGAATATCCAGATGTGTCCTCATACATCTACTAGGTCCTGTGCAACTCTGCTAGCATCAGGCATCTTTTTTTGCCAGAAATGCGTCTTAATCGCAACGCAATGCAACTAGACCGCACCAGGAGAATGTGATGATTAGCTTGATATGCAACACCTGTATATATATGATGTGTGTGACTCTTTGTACGAAGCACACCGGAACATGTATTGGAGAAAACCTGCAGCTGTTACATTGAAGCACTTTGTGTACAAACTCGGAGACTCTGTAGCACACAGGTACACAGTGTCACGACTAAGATGCATTTTCAGCAAAAAAGACACCCGGTGCACTGAAAGGGGCTGTTTGGTGCAACTACAGCAATGATGTATGAGAACACATCTGTACCAAACCAGGAAAATTTGAGATATTTGCCCCTAGCAACCAATCAGATGCTAGATATCATGTACAGTACCTAGTACATTCTGTAAAATTATAGCTAGATTTGGTAGCTTTGGGAAATACCTACATTTTTACTTTTAGCAGGTGTGATAAATATCCCCTATGCGAGTGGTTCCCAAACTTTTTTGGATCACGGCGCCCTAGAATATCTGAATTTTTGTCACTGCACCCTTAGGTCAAAAGTTTCTTATTGAGAAACTTTGAAATAAATATTTAATTAAGTAAATTGTGATTATATGTCATCCTTAGGTTCAATTGTGTGGTGAGGGACAGGATTTGCTTCTGTTTGTACACATATTTTATGACTGACAGCCACCAGCACTGGTTTTGCCTATTACATTGACCATAAATAATTTGAATTGGTCCTGGCACAACAATCCAAGGCACCCCGCAAAGAGCACACAGTTTGAGAACCACTGCCCTATGCATTACTCATTCCTAAATCTACATTTAAATGTTATTTGATATGTTTCTTCAAAATTGTATTTTCTCAAAAGACTGATTTAATATTTATTGTTCATCTTCTAAGGCTTCTGAATGGTTCTGTTGTGTCAAACATGGGGGAATACAACATTTTAGTACGGTTATGAAATGATATTGCCACAGTTGACAAAATCAAAAAGATTTAGGATTCTCTTTTTATGGGTCTGTAATTTTGCGTAAGAATATAACATTGTCAGTGTAACCATATTGCCCTATGTTAATGCAAACATGTTTGGAACCTTTATGAAGAATAAATCAATAGGAAATGTAAAAACAGAAAATATGAGATGTTCAATTTCCACAAATTATCCTTGTTGATCCTTTATGTGGTAACGTTTCCACAATTGTTTCAATTCCAGAAATGAAATTACGTAATGCATTAAATAGGAGAAATGTGATTATCTCTCTGCAGAGAAGATCCTGGAGGTAGATTAGATTACTATGGTGTTTATGCATATTTACGCAGGCATACCATTAATCATCTTCTTTCTACATAAATTCTCCATATGGTTTCTAATTGTGATTAAAGTCTTAAATGAAACTGACACAGATTACAGCATCTGAGTATTATAAAAATAACTGAGTTTGTACTTAAACATTAGCTGGATGAGTCTGTTGAGATGCGGGTTGTTGTATTATTCAGTGTTAGGTGGTATTGTGTACTTTGGCTTGCAATGTGACTGCGCATTGTATGGCCACTGCATGACTTCTATACAGTAAGTAAAATCATTAACCTATAATAATAGTAATAATAATAATTGTATTTATATAGCGCTCTATCTCCAATAGGACTCAAGGCACTTAAGAGGTAGTAGGAACATGGGGGGTCATTCCGAGTTGTTCGCTCGTTGCCGATTTTCGCTATATTGCGATTAGTCGCTTACTGCACATGCGCAAGGTTCGCAGAGCGCATGCGCTTAGTTATTTTACACAAAAGTTAGGTATTTTACTCACTTTATAACGAGGTGTTTTCATCGTTCTGGTGATCGTAGTGATTGACAGGAAGTGGGTGTTTCTGGGCGGAAACTGGCCGTTTTCTGGGAGTGTGCGAAAAAACGCTGGCGTTTCTGGGAAAACGCGGGAGTGTCTGAAGAAACGGGGGAGTGTCTGGGCGAACGCTGGGTGTGTTTGTGACGTCAAACCAGGAATGAAACTGACTGAACTGATCGCAATGGCTGAGTAAGTCTGGAGCTACTCAGAAACTGCTAAGAAATTTCTATTCGCAATTCTGCTAATCTTTCGTTTGCAATTCTGCTAAGCTAAGATACACTCCCAGAGGGCGGCGGCTTAGCGTGTGCAATGCTGCTAAAAGCAGCTAGCGAGCGAACAACTCGGAATGAGGGCCATGATGCAGTAGTTTACTTAAAAACAAACCAAAAAACCACATAAATTTACATTTTCAAAAATAGTAAGAAACTGTGGGGGTAATTCAGACCTGATCGCTCGCTAGCTATTTTTTGCAGCGCTGCGATCAGATAGTCGCCGCCTATAGGGGAGTGTATTTTCGCTTTGCAAATGTGCGAACGCTTGTGCAGGCGCGCGGTACAAAAAAGTTTTGTGCAGTTTCTGAGTAGCCGAGAACTTACTCAGCCGCTGCGATCACTTCAGCCTGTTCGTGGCCAGATTTGACGTCAGACACCTGCCCTGCAAACGCTTGGACACGCCTGCGTTTTTCCAAACACTCCCAGAAAACGGTCAGTTGACACCCACAAACGCCCTCTTCCTATCAATCTCCTTGCGATCGGCTGTGGTAATGGATTCTTTGTTAAATCTATCGCTCAGCAACGATCCGCTTTGTACCCATACAACGCACCTGCGCATTGCAGTGCATACGCATATGTAGTTCTGACCTGATCGCAGCACAAAAATCTAGCATGCGATCAGGTCTGAATGACCCCCTGTGAACATACTATGGTGGTTCATTTATCCTACGCACCAAGGTTTCTGGTGAGGCAACCATTTGAGGCACACTAAATAGGATTACACTAGGCAGAATAGGCGCTCTCTGGAATCGACGACAAACAATTGGAGAGATCAATATACTTGGTGTGATCCTTGCAAGTTCCTCACGACCATGCACCCTTCATTCTACACAGAGTACCAGGTGAGGCAGCCATGTTGGGCCCACTATTTTGGTTACATTGTGCGAATTAGCAATACATAGAGATGAGACGTACATAGATAAAATAAACAAAGAAATAGCAGAATGCACCCAGCATCATCACTTCAGTGGGTTGCTCATTCCACCCTTGGGTACCCGGCGAGGCAGCTATCTAGGGGCACTACATAGGATTACAGTGGGCAGGACGAGCCACTAACAGGAGTGAGGCATGCAGTGGAAACTTGTAGAGATGAGAAGGTATAGTTGAAGTGGGGGGGGGGGGGGGGACGACAGTACATTGATAAAGCACATTTGCACGTAATAGACTGAAGGAGGCAAACTCTGATAACATACACTGTTACTAAACTGGTATATAAATGTCCTGGTCTCAAGCGTACAGTATGTGGAGATCCACTAGTGCCAAGTAGTAATTTCCCTGGTGAGGCTGGTCTATCATACTCCCCCCTTGCTCAGAGGGCAGCCCTGGTGTTCACCGCCTCAGCTCCTTGCTCATCTTAAGGGGCTCCAATGTTCCCAGCCAGATGGGGAGGCCAGTCCTGATGTTGAAGTGAGGCCACAGAGCAGCTGCAGAGGCCTGGCACTGATGGGAAGCATCTCTGAGTACGGCCCAGATGCATGGAGTTCCTTCAGCTCTCACGGGAAGGGGGGGGGGCTCAGCAGGAGTGGATCTGGTGGTATAAGGAGCATTATGGAAGTGTTAGGCAGCAAGTAGGGGCAGAATTTTAAAGATGGCGCCTAGTGATGGAATCTATTCCGCAGACAGTCATTTACAATAAATGCTATGAATCTCCAGGATCATACACAATTTATTTATTTTTATATACAAGACCCTTCTTGTGATCCATCATTACAAATAAGAGTTTAATTACAATAACAAGATATCTGCTAAGGAGACATTAGACATTTAGTGTTAAGAACATCAACCTGTGCCATAATCACGGCATTACTTTAGGTCATCTGTTCTCATCAATTTCCTATTGTGCTACACCATCATAAGATGAACATTCCATACTACATATACTATAAAGGAAATACCTTTACCCATCTCTCGCTCTCTCCAGCTTTTTCAGCAGTCAAACTCAACTTATACGTGCTCTGCCCTGAGCTGCTGCTATACCATTGACTCGCAACCCTTATTGATACATATCTCTTCTACAAGGGGTCCCATTACTAAATTAGCTTTTTCATCTCCTTATTCTCTTTACCTAGGCTGTGATAGGCTGTAGATCCTTGGTGATGCCCACTTTCACCACCATATTTCATATATTACTGTTTGTCTTGGTCCAATAAAGAGTTATAAACCCCCCAACAAATATGACCATTCCGAAAACCCCCTTAGATTACAGCCCTGATTCCCCGATCCGACAGCACTGTCAATCAGATCTGTTGATACAGGTTGAGTATCCCATATCCAAATATTCCGAAATACGGAATATTCCGAAATACGGACTTTTCTGGGTGAGAGTGAGATAGTGAAACCTTTGTTTTTGGATGAATCAATGTACACAAACTATGTTTAATACACAAAGTTATTAAAAATATTGTATTAAATGACCTACAGGCTGTGTGTATAAGGTGTATATGAAACATAAATGAATTGTGTGAATGTACACACACTTTGTTTAATGTACAAAGTTATAAAAAATATTGGCTAAAATGACCTTCAGGCTGTGTGTATAAGGTGTATATGTAACATAAATGCATTCTGTGCTTAGTCTTAGGTCCCATCACCATGATATCTCATTATGGGATGCAATTATTCCAAAATACAGAAAAATCCAACATCCAAAATACCTCTGGTCCCAAGCATTTTGGATAAGGGATACTCAACCTGTAATCGTTGATCATTTAACATTTTGAAGGGACAGCACACGTCATTTTATTTGGGGGTGTAGTGATTGGTAGAGTGGAGGGTCCTGCCCATGGGCAGATCTACAGTAGATCAAAATGATAGTGGAGTACCACGACAGGGGAAGGTGGGGGAGAGTTCCGGCACTCCTGGGAAAATGTTGTAGCCTCATAAGAAGGGATATGGCCTGACAGGGAATGCAGTACCCACAGGCCACACCCTCATTTTATTCACACTGGGGTCATAGAGTACAGGTCTTGTGCATGACGGGGAGAATGCGTGGGGTGGGTAATAGGGAAAATGTGTGGGGAAACAGGTCTGATGGGTGACAGGGTGAGTGTCTGTGGGTGTTGTTGTGGGTGAGTGTCTGTAGGCAGGTCTGGACACAGCAGACTGCCCCCCCCCCGCCCTTCAATGTCTACCTCTCAAAACGCTCCAACCCTTCCTTCAATATTCACCACACATCGTTACCCCCTTCCCCCCTTCAAGGTTCAGCACATCACAATTTCGCTGCTCGTCCCATCCTCACAGCGTCGGCTGCTATTATAGCTGTGATTGCTACTATTACCTGGCCCCACCATATGCTGTTAAAGACCTGGGCACGATGTGCCTGTGCTCACCTGGAGGCCCCTAGTGCTGTCACTACTTTCCTTGCACGCCCCCCCCCCCCTCTTCCCCGCCAGTCTTTTACAACTTCCCGCTGTTTAAATTATCCGAGCACAGAGAGGGGAGTCCCTGGTGTGGAGGATGCAGCCTGTCCTGATGCGAGGTGACACTACTGAGGAAGAGGGGAGCTAATGGAGGCAGAGCTACTCGGCTACTCTGACAGATGTCACAGAGAGGCCATTATCATCTCTGCCGGCCTCCCGCAGCCAGCCATGCACATGAGGCTGTGTGCGGCTCTTGATCCCGCCATCGCATGCCTAGCCCTGAAATCTAGAGGCACCACAAGCTGAGATAAATCATAGCTGCACGGGGAGGGCTGACGACAGCAGCCTGATCCTCGTGGGCCCCTGTGTGCCGCTACAATGAAAATAAAAGTAATGCTTGGGTGGCTCCGCTAAATCCGCCACTGGTCCTGCCTGTAGTGACCAATCAAATTGTAACCTTAATCTTTTAGATTGTATAATGCCCCTTTCTCACTAGATGCAAAATCCTGTGTTATTGCACGTGCAGCAACCTGGGATTTTGCTAAAGCAAACAACCTGGGATTAAGTCCTGAATCCCTAATCCTGCTCTTTACCATGGTCGGGGGTGAGACCTGGGAATTTGCCAGCTGCTAGACCTGGCTAAGTCTGAAAACGGTATTAGATAAAACGTTCGCAAAAAATGACTGTTTGCTAATAGGCAATACCTCCACTTTTCCTTTTTTAGAACCTTTAATAAATTAATTATTTAATCCATTTAGAATAGAATTGTGTTTAATCTTAGGTTATAAGAATAATATAACAAATGTTAAAAATTTAATTCATGCAGCCTTTTACTAGAAAGTTACTCCACATAGAATCAGTCCAGAAGAATTTCTGAAGAAGCTTCGATCTCCAAAACTTAAAAAGCCTTTTCAATCTGAGGAGGAAGACTCGTGGGAAGATAAGGAAATGAGTGTTCTTCCTCTGAGAATAAGAGGATAAGTACTTTTTCTCCACATTTGACATTTGAGGAATTGTTTAAAACAATCAGAGCTACAATGAATAATGTAAATATTAAAGATCTTAAGACCAGATGTTTTCTGCAATGATTAGGTCAGTGAAAATCACAGCTGTAATTTGCTGCTAAGATGTTTCCACAGATTTCCAATAAATGCTGTTAGAGGATATCACACCAGTATTACTGTCTAACGATTTGCTGACCGTTGCTGTTGAAAGTGATTTGGTGCAGCGTTAAGTTGTTAATGGAAGTTGCAGCCCTAATGCAGTCAATGGTATTTACCATTTACTGAACACACACTCACCATATTCAGGGCGGGCGACAGGGGGGGTCAAAGGGTACTCCCGTACCGGGTTCAGAGGGGCCCGAGATTCAGGAGCACGTAAACAGACACACAACTTTTTTCTTAAGTAAGCCAGCAACCCCTCACTCTAACCCCTTCCCTTGACACCACCGTCATTTGGTCCTGTCCAGGCGTCTGTACTGACTCGTGTCATGCATATTATGAATGACGTTGCGACATAGCAACGTCATTACACATGATGCTGCACGTCCTTCTGTGTTTCTTCCAGTCACTGCGGCTCAAGCCAAGTAAGCAGAGGAGAAGCACAGCAGAACACAGAGGCTATTTCAGGCAGCTGCAACCTGATCACTGTACCGCTACCTACAGACACTCTTCCTGTCTGGACTGGCAGTCCACTGTCCCACCCAGCAGCCTGTCTGAACTAATTAGTGTGGCACTGTAAGTCACAGTGTAATTTTTTTAAAACGTTATTTCAATTATTTTTCTCATACGTCCTAGAGGATGCTGGGGTCCACTTCAGTACCATGGGGTATAGACTGTTACGCAGGAGCCATGGGCACTTTAAGACTTTTCGAGTGTGTGAACTGGCTCCTCCCTCTATGCCCCTCCTCCAGACCTCCGTTTTAGAAATGTGCCCAGGCAGACTGGATGCTCTCCAGGGGAGCTCTACTGAGTTTCTCTGAAAAGACTTATGTTAGGTTTTTTATTTTCAGGGAGGACTGCTGGCAACGGTCTCCCTGCTTCGTGGGACTGAGGGGGCAGAAGTAGGTACCAACTTCCTAAAGAGTTTCATGGCTCTGCTTCTGGCTGACAGAACACCATTAGCTCCTGAAGGGTACTGAACGCCAGCTGTGCCTAGATGCTCACTCCCACAGCACGCCGTCACCCCCCTTGCAGAGTCAGAATTCAGAAGATAGGTGAGTGTTAGAAGAGAGATCTTCAATCAAGGTGGCGGCTAAAGGTACCGCTCGGCTGGCGGGAGCACAGCGCGCCATACTGCTCACACAACACAGGCACTGCAGGGCGCGGGGGGGGGGGATGGGGCGGGGGCAGGGGGCCCTGGGCAGCATAAAACCTTATAAAACTGGAAAAAAACGGCCATAAGATGCCGAGGCACAGCCCTACCCCCACCAGTATAAATAATATCAGAATCTCTGAGGAGAAATGCGCCATTGCGGGGGCGGAGCTTCCTCCTCAGCGCCATTTTCTCTCTCTCCTCAGGCTTCAGAGACAACGCTGGTTCTCCTCCACTACTGAATACAAGTATCAGGGTGCAAAAAGGGGGGGGGGCAAAGTGAAATTGGTGCTTTACATTGTGTATTTACATTATAAAAAGCGCTGTATTTCAGTGGGCATTTTATGTTTCACAGGCATTGTGTTACTGGCGCTTGGTTTGTGAACTGGCTGCACCTATCTGTGTACTTCTGACAGATTTTACTGTGGGTCTGTCCCCTATAAGTCCCGGAGTGTCTGTAGGGTGTTTGTGCACGTGTGTGACATGTCTGAGGCAGGGAGTTCTTCCCCAGAGGGAGCCATTTTAGGGACACAGACTTGTAATGTGGTGGCGCTGCCAGCACACCACGAGCCTGAATGGGTGAAAGAAATACGTGATAGTGTGAATCATATCAGTAGGAGATTAGATAAGTCTTAGTCTCATACAGAAAGCTGTAGAAAATCAGTTGAAGATGTGATTTTTCAGGGTTCTGCTGTCTCATCCGCAGGCGACCCCTCTGGGTCACATAGACCGTTTGCAAACATTGTACATACTGATACCGACACAGATTCTGATTCTTTTGTCGACGATAGTGATTCCAGGGAGATAAATCCTAAATTGGCAAAAACATACACTATATGATTGTTGCTATAAAGGAGGTCTTAGAAGTTACGGAAGCCCCTACTGTACCTCAGTAGAAGGCTTATTTCTACAAGGAAAAGAAATGTAAGGTAACTTTCCCTCCTTCCCACGAGCTAAATAATCTTTTTGAGGGAGTGTGGGTGAATCCTGAAAAGAAATTTCATATTCTAAAAAGGATTCAGATTGCTCATCCTTTTCCTTTAGAGGACAGGAAAAGATGGGAGTCACCCCCGGTGTTAGACAGTGCACTGTCAAGGTTAACAAAAAAGGTGATTCTCCCTGCACCTGGGACGGTTTCACTAAAGGAGCCGGCAGACCGCAAAATGGAGACTACGTTAAAATCTATTTATGTGGCCAATGGTACGCTGCTCAGACTCACCATTGCTTGCGCGTGGGTGAGTCGTGCTATTGAAAAATGGTCAGATAACTTGTCATCTGAAATTGACACGATTAATAGAAACGAGCTACTCCTAAAGTTAGGTAATATCAAAGACGCTGCCGCATGCATGCTTGAAGCTATGAACGATATTGGATTCTTGGGTTGAACAGCCGCTATCATGGCAGTATCGGCTCAGAGGGCGTTGTGGATTCCCCAGTGGATTCCTGATGCAGATTCCAAAAGAAATATGGAGGCTCTCCCGTATAAAGGTGAGGCCTTATTTGGTGATGGGCTGGATGCGTTCGTCTGGGCGGCTACCGCAGGTAAGTCGACATTCCTGCCTTATGCTCCTGTACCAGCAATAAAGACACATCACTCTCACATGCAGTCCTTTCGGCCCAATAATTACACAAAGGCCAAAGGTTCCCCCTTCTTTGCAGGTAGGGGAAGGGGAAAAGGAAAGAAATCTGCAGCGTCTCCAGGATCCCAAGAGCAGAAGTCAACCCCTACTTCTGCCAAATCTGCAGCATGACGCTGGGGCTCCCTTTGCACGAGTCCGATCGGGTGGGAGCATGTCTGAAACTTTTCAGTCAAAGTTGGATTCAATCTGGCCTGGACCCACGGGTCTTACAAATAGTGTCCCATGGGTACAAACTGGAGTTTCAAGACGTCCCCCCATGCCGATTTTTCAAATCGACCTTGCCAGCTTCTCTTCCACAAAGAGAGGCAGTAACAACGGCAATTCAAAAATTATGTCAGGATCAAGTCATTGTCCTGGTACCCTTGTCACAGCTTGGAGAAGGGTTTTATTCAAGCCTCTTCGTAGTTCCGAAGCCGGACGACTCGGTCAGAACGATTTTAAACCTGAAAAATCTGAATCTCTACCTGAAAAGGTTCAAGTTCAAGATGGAATCCCTGAGGGCAGTGATTTCCAGTCTGGAGGAGGGGGACTTCATGGTGTCAGTAGACATAAAGGATGCTTACTTGCATGTTCCCATTTATCCTCCTCACCAAGCTTATCTGAGATTTGCAGTACAGGATTGCCATTACCAGTTCCAGACGTTGCCATTCGGTCTCTCCACGGCACCGAGGGTATTCACCAAGGTGATGGCAGAGATGATGGTCCTCCTTTGTCGAAAAGGAGTCAATATAATTCCTTATCTGGACGATCTCCTGATAAAAGTGAGATCCAAGGAACAGTTGGTGCAGAACATCGCACTCTCCCTGTCAATGCTCCAACAACACGGTTGGATCATGAATTTTCCAAAGTCGCAGTTGAAACCAACAACAAGATTGTCCTTTTTAGGGATAATTCTGGACACAGAAGTACAGAGTGTTTCTTTCAGTGGAAAAGGCTCTGGAAATCCAGAAAATGGTCAAACAAATATTGAAACAAACAAGTGTGTCGATCCATCAATGCATTCGGTTGTTGGGGAAAATGGTAGCGGCCTACGAGGCCATACAGTTTGAACGTTTTCATGCCAGCGTATTCCAGTGGGACCTGTTGGACAAGTGGTCCGGATCCCACCTACACATGCATCGGAAGATAATCCTGTCATCCAAAGCCAGGATTTCGCTCCTGTGGTGGCTACACAGTTCTCACCTACTAGAGGGACGCAGGTCGGGATTCAGGACTGGGTCCTGGTAACCACGGATGCATGTCTCCGAGGCTGGGGAGCTGTCACACAGGGGGAAAGCTTCCAAGGAAAATGGTCAAGTCAGGAAGCCTGCCTTCACATAAACGTTCTGGATTTGAGAGCCATTTACAATGGCCTTCTACAAGCGGTACATCTTCTTCAAGATCATCCCATGCAGATCCAGTCGGACAATGTAACAGCAGTCGCGTACATAAACAGTCAAGGCGGAACAAAAAGCAGAGCGGCAATGGCAGAGGTGACAAGGATTCTCCTCTGGGCAGAAAGACATGTAAGAGCCCTGTCAGCAATTTTCATTCCGGGAGTGGACAACTGGGAAGTAGACTTCCTCAGCAGACACGATCTCCATCCAGGAGAGTGGGGCCTCCACCAAGAAGTCTTCGCAGAGGTGACAAGTCTTTGGGGAGTTCCTCAAGTAGACATGATGGCATCTTGTCTAAACAAGAAGCTTCAGAAATATTGTTCCAGGTCGAGATACCCTCAAGCAATAGCAGTGGATGCACTGGTGACCCAGTGGGTGTTTCGGTCGGTATATGTTTTCCCTCCACTTCCACTGTTTCCAAAAGTTCTCAAAATAATAATAAGAACAAGAGTTCGAGCAATCTTTATTGCTCCAGACTGGCCAAGGAGGGCTTGGTATCCAGATCTTCAGGAGTTGCTCATAGAAGATCCTCGGCCTCTTCCTCCTCGAGAGGGCCTACTACAGCAGAGGCCGTGTGTGTATCAAGACTTACCGCGGCTACGTTTGATGGCATGGCTGTTGAGCGCCGGATCCTAGCACGAAAGGGTATTCCCAAGGAAGTCATCCCCACTCTTATTCAGGCCAGGAAAGGAGTAATGTCTAAACATTACCACCGTATTTGGAGAAAATATGTGTCTTTGTGTGAATCCAAGAAGGCTCCTATGGAAGAGTTTGAGTTGGGACGTTTTCTCCATTTTCTTCAGGCTGGTGTGGATGCGGGCCTTAGATGGGGGTCAATCAAGGTCCAGAATTCGGCCTTATCAGTTTTCTTTCAAAAACAATTGGCCTCCTTTCCAGAAGTTAAGACCTTCGTGAAAGGGGTTCTGCACATCCAGCCTCCATTTGTGCCTCCAGTGGCACCATGGGACCTTAATGAGGTGTTGCAGTTCCTTCAATCGGATTGGTTTGAACCTCTGCAGGAGATAGAATTGAAGTTTCTCACTTGGAAAGTGGTGATGACCTTGGCATCCGCATGGCGGGTGTCTGAGTTGGGGGCCTTGTCTCACAAGAGCCCTTACCTGATCTTCCATGAAGATAGGGCAGAGTTGAGAACTCGCCAACATTTTCTTCCAAAGGTGGTTTCATCTTTCCACATAAACTAACCTATTGTGGTGCCAGTGGCTACTGACACTTACACTGAGTCAATGTCTCTAGATGTGGTTAGAGCTTTGAAGATTTATGTCGCAAGAACAGCTCGAATACGGAAAACAGAGGCTCTGTTTGTCCTGTATGCTCCCAACAAGATTGTGTGTCCTGTTTCTAAGCAGACTATTGCGTGCTGGATCAGAGGTACAATTCAGCAGGCTCATTCTACGGCAGGATTGCCGATACCGAAGTCGGTGAAGGCCCATTCTACTAGGAAAGTGGGCTCATCCTGGGCGGCTGCCTGTGGCGTCTCAGCTTTACAACTTTGCCGAGCAGCTACTTGGTCAGGGTCAAACACAGTTGCTAAATTTTATAAGTTTGACACTTTGGCCGATGAGGACCTCAAGTTTGGTCAATCGGTGCTGCAGGGTCATCCGCACTCTCCCGCCCGTACTGGAGCTTTGTTATAACCCCATGGTACTGAAGTGGACCCCAGCATCCTCTAGGACGTATGAGAAAATAGGATTTTAATATCTACAGATAAATCCTTTTCTCCTGGTCCGTTGAGGATGCTGGGCACCCGTCCCAGTGCGTACTTTACCTGCAGTTTGTTCATTATAGTTATACAAGTTGTGTTGCATTTGTTTTCAGCATGTTGCTGTAAATGGTTCATGCCTGTTGGCGTGTGTCATGTTGAATGCCATGTTGTGCGGAATGGTTGAGGTGTGAGCTGGTTTGAATCTCACCATTAGTATAAAAGTAAATCCTTTCCTCGAAATGTCCGTCTCCCTTGGCACAGTTCCTATAACTGAGGTCTGGAGGAGGGGCATAGAGGGAGGAGCCAGTTCACACCCTTGAAAAGTCTTAAAGTGCCCATGGCTCCTGCGGAACCGTCTATACCCCATGGTACTGAAGTGGATCCCAGCTTCCTCTACGGACTATGAGAAAAGGATTTACCTGTAGGTATTAAAATCCTATTATTGCATGTAGGGGAGGGATGTGAGGTGAGGGTTGAAGGGATTGTGTGCGTATGGAGGGGGCCTCCCAGAAATATCAATGTATGGGGCCCCAAGATTTCTGGTGCTGGCCCTGACCATAGTCACTTCTTTTAAGCAGCAATTTGTAGTGCGATTTTTGTCTCAAGCCTTAACACCCCCCCCCCCCCCCCCCCCCCAAAGAAAAAGGTGATTTAAAGTAGAAAATCGATGCAGAATTATTTTATTTATTAATTATGAAAGTAAACACTACTAATTTCATTGAGCTTTTTCGCGTTTTGTGGGAGATAGCAGTATCTATCAGGTAACCGTTTTGTCCCTTAAAACCTTCGTAAGCCTGCCTGGCAGCCCTCCTTTGAAACAGTGGTTTATTGGAAGGGGAGTTATTATTAAGCAGTTTCTGAACCGTAACAAATTTTGTTTTATTCACCCATTAGTGTTTTTTATTGGATTTGTACAGTGGAATAACTTACTATCATTTCTTGCACAATTCAGTTTGTTGGAGAAACCTTAATAAAGAGGTGGTTTAGATGCTTAACCTTTCCTCCACAAATCAACTGAATTTGAGATGGTAAACTTATTTTTTTAGCATATGTACAAAATGGATTATAGGTTGAGTATCCCATATCCAAAATGCTTGGGACCAGAAGTATTTTGGATATGGGATTTTTCCGTATTTTGGAATAATTGCATACCATAATGAGATATCATGGCGATGGGACATAAGTCTAAGCACAGAATGCATTTATGTTTCATATACACCTTATACACACACCCTGAAGGTCATTTTAGCCAATATTTTTTATAACTTTGTGCATTAAACAAACAAAGTTTGTGTACATACACACAATTCATTTATGTTTCATATACACCTTATACACACACAGCCTGAAGATAATTTTATACAATATTTTAATACTTTGTGTATTAAACAAAGTTTGTGTACATTGAGCCATCAGAAAACAAAGGTTTCACTATCTCACTCAGAAAATTCCGTATTTCAGAATATTCAGTATTTCGGAATATTTGGATATGGGATACTCAACCTGTATTAATGAATTAAAGTTTTTTGCCTAATTTAAGGAGAAACCTAAAATAAATGTCCATAATACGCTATTGGTTGTGGGGATTCTTTTTTTTACTTTTGCTTTTTATATCCTGGACTGTGGAATTGTTTGAGAACATGCTGAATTGGACTGTATGCTGTGAATACTCCAATATAAGGTGATCTGTGACTTGGCATTACACACATTTTTACATTACTTTGAGGTCCTTGCGAACCCATTTCTATCAAGGCAGCAAAGAATATTCTATAGCGACTGTCATGTTCTGTGTGGTGCTGTCTGTTGCTATCCTTATACTCTTAGCATTTGCGACAGATATCCTAAAGCTGATGCGAGTGAGGTCTTGAATGCATGTTGTTGATGACACTTGTTTTTTTTAAATAGAGATGGATATGGGGACAGGTGGACCTTTGTCCAAAATTTGGGAAATTTCCATTGTTTTGCCAAAAGTAGCTTCTACCTGTGTAGTATAATGCCTGAACATTGGGTTGCTGAATATAGAGGTAGACTTTCATTATGATGCTTCACCATAATTTAGACCATTAACCTCTAATACGGCAGTCTTAGCTGCTGGAAAAGATACAAGCAGGTGTTATTCTTAATTTATGCTTTGAAGGAGAATGTGCTTTTTGTCCGTAATTGATAATATACTTGAAGGCAGCCGGTCACAACAGACTATATATTTCATGTGGAAAACGATGTCAGTCCAAAAGTGTGCCTGTATTTTTTTTTCCCCTCCATCAGTGCCCAAGTAAGCAGAGCCTCTAATTCAGAGCTTACAAACAGCAAAATGATGCCCAGTGCAGTTGTTTCCTCATAAACCCTGAGGTACATTTGCTAAAGTGCAGGTTAACAAAAGTGGAGATGTTGCCCATAGTTACCAATCAAATTCTACTTTACATTTATCTAGCGCCTTCTAGAAGATAAAAGCTAGAATCTGATTGGTTGCTATGGACAACATGTCCACTTCTGTAAACCCGCACTTTAGTAAATATATCCCTAATATAATAACTGTAACATAAATGTTAATGCCAGTGTTTCAGTAGTGACACCAAGTGTTTAGAGAGTAACAAGCTTGTCATTTCTCTCATTAAAGTCGCTAAAAAGGAGTAAGTTTGCAGTAAAAAAATTGCAGTCATGGCCCATGGCAGCTCTAATGGGAATCACCCAAATCCAGTACAAAAAATAACAAATAGAAAATGAGGAGCCCTCGTGTTCTTGACTGGGTTCTGAGTAATCTGTTAACAACCAATGATCAATATGGGATCTGGTAATGCAGAATGCTTTTGTACCAAGTTTGCAAAATATGAGATTACACGGTACAGCTAATATTAATTTGTTTAAAGAGAGAAATAAGTATGTATACAGCACACAAAAAGATCAACACTTGTTATGTTAAAAACATATAGTTTGACATATCAAAATATAGCAAAATATGAATTTTTTTAATTAGAGTGTATAGGGTGCTAGCAGTTAGAAAATATGCTCTGTACCCAATACTTCCTTCTGTTTGATCTGTGTTTATATTACTGGATATTTCTCTGACGTCCTAGTGGATGCTGGGAACTCCGTAAGGACCATGGGGAATAGCGGCTCCGCAGGAGACAGGGCACATCTAAAGAAAGCTTTAGGATCACCTGGTGTGCACTGGCTCCTCCTCCTATGACCCTCCTCCAAGCCTCAGTTAGATTTTCTGTGCCCGACGAGAAGGGTGCACACTAGGGGCTCTCCTGAGCTCTTTGTGAAAGTTTTAGTTTAGGTTTATTATTTTCAGTGAGACCTGCTGGCAACAGGCTCACTGCATCGAGGGACTAAGGGGAGAAGAAGCGAACTCACCTGCGTGCAGAGTGGATTGGGCTTCTTAGGCTACTGGACATTAGCTCCAGAGGGACGATCACAGGTTCAGCCTGGATGGGTCACCGGAGCCGCGCCGCCGGCCCCCTTACAGAGCCAGAAGAGCGAAGAGGTCCGGAAAAATCGGCGGCAGAAGACTTTCCTGTCTTCAGATAAAGGTAGGCGCACAGCACCGCAGCTGTGCGCCATTGCTCTCAGCACACTTCACACTCCGGTCACTGAGGGTGCAGGGCACTGGGGGGGCAGCGCCCTGAGACGCAATAAATCGATAGAAAACCTTTTATGGCTAAAATAAATGCATCACATATAACTCCTGGGCTATATGGATGCATTTAACCCCTGCCAAAACATACAAGAAAACGGATGATAAGGACGCCGAGAAAGGGGCGGAGCCTATCTCCTCAGCACACTGGCGCCATTTTCCCTCACAGCTCAGTTGGAGGGAAGCTCCCTGGCTCTCCCCTGCAGTCACTACACTACAGAAAGGGGTTAAAAAAGAGAGGGGGGCACAAATTAGGCGCAGTATAAACAATACAGCAGCTATAAAGGGAAAAACACTTATATAAGGTTATCCCTGTATATATATAGCGCTCTGGTGTGTGCTGGCAAACTCTCCCTCTGTCTCCCCAAAGGGCTAGTGGGGTCCTGTCCTCTATCAGAGCATTCCCTGTGTGTGTGCTGTGTGTCGGTACGTTTGTGTCGACATGTATGAGGAGAAAAATGATGAGGAGACGGAGTAGAGTGTCTGTAATAGTGTTGTCACCCCCTGGGGGGTCGACACCTGAGTGGATGTACTGTTGAAATTGCGTGACAGTGTCAGCTTTGTATAAAAGACAGTGGTTGACATGAGACAGCCGGCTACTCAGCTTGTGCATGTCCAGACGTCTCATACAGGGGCTCTAAAGCGCCCGTTACCTCAGATACAGACGCCGACACGGATACTGACTCCTGTGTCGACGGTGAAGAGACAACCGTGATTTCCAATAGGGCCACACATTGCATGATTGAGGCAATGGAAAAAGTTTACACTCTTCTGATAATATAAATACCACCAAAAAAAGGGGTATTATGTTTGGTGAGGAAAAACTTCCTGTAGTTTTCCTGAATCTGAGAAATAAAATGAGGTGTGTGATGATGCGTGGGTTTCCCCCCGATAACAATTGATAATTTCTAAAAAGTTATTGGCAGTATACCTTTTCCCGCCAGAGGTTAGGGTGCGTTGGGAAACACCCCCTAGGAGGGATAAGGCGCTCACACGCTTGTAAGAACAAGGGCTCTACCCTCTCTTGAGATGGCCTCCCTTAGGGATCCTGCTGATAGAAAGCAGGAGGGTATCCTAAAATGTATTTACACACATACTGGTGTTATACTGCGACCAGCAATCGCCTCAGCCTGGAGGTGCAGTGCTGGGTTGGCGTGGTCGGATTCCCTGACTGGAAATTTGATATCCTAGATAAGGACAGTATATTATTGCCTATAGAGCAATTAAAAGATGCATTTCTATATATGCATGATGCACAGCGGAATATTTGCCGACTGGCATCAAGTATAAGTGCGTTGTCCAATTATACCAGTAAAGTGGTCAGGTGATGCGGATTCCAAACGGCATTTGGAAGTATTGCCTTAAAAAAAGGGGATGTACCCCAGGTCGCCTCTCAAAATAAGACGCCGTATTATCAGGCGCAGTCCTGGTTGGCAAGCGGACAAAAGGGTTCCTCTTTTCTGCTCGTGACAGAGGGAGAGGAAAATGGCTGCAGAGATCAGCCAGTTCCCAGGAACAGAAACCCTTTTCCGCCTCTGCCAAGCTCTCAGTATGACGCTAGGGCTTTACAAGTTCAGGCACGGTGGGGGCCCGTTCTCAATGAATTTCAGTGCGCAGTGGGCTCACTCGCAAGTAGACCCCTGGATCCTTCAGGTAATATTTCAGGGGTACAAATTGGAATTCGAGACGTATTCCCCTCGCCGTTTCCAAAAGTCTGTTTTACCGACGTCTCCCGCTGACAGGGAGGCAGTTTTGGAAGTCATTCACAAGCTGTATTCCCAGCAGGTGATAATTAAGGTACCCCTCCTGCAACAGGGAACGGGGTATTATTCCACACTATTGTGGTACCGAAGTCAGACGGCTCGGTGAGACCGATTTTAAAATCTAAAATCTAAAATCTTTGAACACTTACATACAGAGGTTCAAATTCAAAATTGAGTCACTCAGAGCAGTGATTGCAAACCTGGAAGAAGGGGACTACATGATGTCTCGGGACATCAAGAATGCTTACCTTCATGTCAAAATTTACCCTTCTCACCAAGGGTATCTCAGGTTATGGTACAGAACTGTCACTATCAGTTCAGACGCTGCCGTAGGGATGGTCCACGGCACCCCGGGTCTTTACTGAAGTAATGACCGTAATGATGATATTCCTTCGAAGGAAGGGAATTTTAGTTATCCCTTACTTGGACGATTCCCTGATAAGGGTGAGATCCAGGGAACAGTTGGAGATCGGTGTAGCACTATCTCAGGTAGTGTTGCGGCAGCACGATTGGATTCTCAATATTCCAAAATCGCAGCTGGTTCCGACGACTTGTCTTCTGTTCCTAGGGATGATCCTGGACACAGTCCAGAAAGAAGGTGTTTCTCCCGGAGGAGAAAGCCAGGGAGTTATCCGAGCTAGTCAGGAACCTCCTAAAACCGAACCAAGTCTCAGTGCATCAATACACAAGGGTTCTGGGTAAAAATGGTGGCTTCCTACGAAGCAATCCCATTCGGCAGATTCCACGCAAGACTTTCCAGTGGAACCTACTGGACAAATGGTCCGGGTCGCATCTTCAGATGCTTCAGCGGATAACCCTGTCACCAGGGACAAGGGTATCCCTCCTGTGGTGGTTGCAGAGTGCTCATCTTCTAGAGGGCCGCAGATTCGGCATTCGGGACTGGGTCCTGGTGGCCACGGATGCCAGCCTGCGAGGCTGGGGAGCAGTCACACAGGGAAGGAATATCCAGGGCTTATGGTCAAGCCTGGAGACATCACTTCACATAAATGTCCTGAAGCTAAGGGCCATTTACAATGCTCTAAGCTTAGCAAGACCTCTGCTTCAAGGTCAGCCGGTGTTGATCCAGTCAGATAACATTACGGCAGTCACCCACCTAAACAGACAGGGTGCCACAAGAAGCAGGAGGGCAATGGCAGAAGCTGCAAGGATTCTTCGCGGGGCGAAAAACCATGTGATAGTACTGTCAGCAGTTTTCATTCCGGGAGTGGACAACTGGGAAGCAGTTTTCCTCAGCACGACCTCCACCCGGGAGAGTAAGGACTTCACCCAGAAGTCTTCCACATGATTATAAACCGTTGGGAAAAACTCGACAGGTATTGCGCCACGTCAAGGGACCCTCAGGCAATAGCTGTAGATGCTCTGGTAACACCTTGGGTGTACCAATCAGTGTATGGGTTCCCTCCTCTGCCTCTCATACCCAAGGTACTGAGATTGATAAGATGGAGAGGAGTAAGCACTATATTAGTGGCTCCGGATTGGCCAAAAAGGAATTGGTAACCGGAACTTCAAGAGATGCTCACGGAGGATCCGTAGCCTCTACCTCTAAGAAGGGACCTGCTCCAGCAAGGACCTTATCTGTTCCAAGACTTACCGCGGCTGCGTTGACGGCATGGCGGTTGAACGCCGGATCCTGAAGGAAAAAGGCATTCCGGATGAAGTCATCCCTATCCTGATCAAAGCCAGGAAGGATGTAACCGCAAAACATTATCACCGCATTTGGCGAAAATATGTTGCGTGGTGCGAGGCCAGTAAGGCTCGACGGAGGAAATTCAACTGGGTCGATTCCTACATTTCCTGCAAACAGGAGTATCTATGGGTCTGAAATTGGGGTCCATTAAGGTTCAAATTTCGGCTCTGTCAATTTTCTTCCAAAAAAGAACTAGCTTCAGTCCCTGAAGTTCAGACATTTGTTAAAGGGGTACTGCATATACAGCCTCCTTTTGTGCCTTCAGTGGCACTTTTGGGATCTCCAGGTGGTTTTTGGGTTCCAAAAGTCACATTGGTTTGACCCACTTAAATCTGTGGAGTTAAAATATCTCACAGAAAAAGTGGTCATGCTGTTGGCTCTGGCCTGGGCCAGGCGCGTGTCAGAATTGGTGGCTTTATCCTGTAAAAGCCCTTATCTGATTTTCCATTCGGACAGGGCGGAATTGAGGACTCGTCCTTAGTTTCTCCCTAAGGTGGTTTCAGCGTTCACCTGAACCAAACCTATTGTGGTGCCTGCGGCTACTAGGGACTTGGAGGACTCCAAGTTGCTAGACGTTGTCAGGACCCAAAAAATATATGTTTCCAGGACGACTGGAGTCAGGAAATCTGACTCGCTGTTTATCCTCTATGCACCCAACTAGCTGGGTGCTCCTGCTTCTAAGCAGACTATTGCTCGTTGGATTTGTAGTACAATTCAGCTTGCACATTCTGTGGCAGGCCTGCCACAGCCAAAAATCTGTAAATGCCCACTCCACAAGGAAGGTGGGCTCATCTTGGGCAGCTGCCCGAGGGGGCTCGGCTTTACAACTTTGCCGAGCAGTTACTTGGTCAGGAGCAAATACGTTTGTAAAATTCTACAAATTTGATACCCTGGCTGAGGAGGACCGGGAGTTCTCTCATTGGGTGCTGCAGAGTCATCCGCACTCTCCCGCCCGTTTGGGAGCTTTGGTATAATCCCCATGGTCCTTACGGAGTTCCCAGCATCCACTAGGACGTCAGAGAAAATAAGAATTTACTTACCGATAATTCTATTTCTCGTAGTCCGTAGTGGATGCTGGGCGCCCATCCCAAGTGCGGATTGTCTGCAATACTGGTACATAATTATTGTTACCAAAAAATTTGGGTTATTGTTGTATTGAGCCATCTTTTCTAGAGGCTTCTCTATTATCATGCTGTTAACTGGGTTCAGATCACAAGTTGTACAGTGTGATTGGTGTGGCTGGTATGAGTCTTACCCGGGATTCAAAATCCTTCCTTATTGTGTACGCTCGTCCGGGCACAGTATCCTAACTGAGGCTTGGAGGAGGGTCATAGGGAGAGGAGCCAGTGCACACCAGGTGATCCTAAAGCTTTCTTTAGATGTGCCCTGTCTCCTGCGGAGCCGCTATTCCCCATGGTCCTTACGGAGTTCCCAGCATCCACTACGGACTACGAGAAATAGAATTATCGGTAAGTAAATTCTTATTTTTTTTAAGAACGTGTGGAGTTGCAATACTACCAAATACATACAAATGGTCAGAGAATGCAAGTGACTAATCAACTGAGCAATATTTTGATGAATGGTCAGCTCTACATTATCATAACTATTTAACTATAACTGCTGTGTCGCTAATAAAAAAAACAAAAACATAATAGCTCCTCCTAAAATTATAGTTTCCTATACCGATTCCTATATTAATACACACTACATTTCAAAAGAAGACCACGTATAAAAGCACATACTGTAGCTGAGTATCTGCACCTTATGGGGTATATGCAATTGCGGTCGAATGCCGGCTGGAATTCGACCGTTTTTAAATTCGACACAATTCGACAGTCACATACCCTCCCGCCGGGACCCGAATTCGACATATTCAATAAAAAACGGATTTGACAGTCCCGCTGTCGAAAAACGGACCAATTGACGGATAGTGTGCGTCCTGGATTCGACTTTTTGGACGGCACAAAAGTGTTTAAAAAAACCCAGAAAAAATTTGTGTGGGGTCCCCCCTCCTAAGCATAACCAGCCTCGGGCTCTTTGAGCCGGTCCTGGTTGTAAAAATACGGGGGGAAAATTGACAGGGGATCCCCCGTATTTTTACAACCAGCACCGGGCTCTGCGTCCGGTCCTGGTGCAAAAAATACGGGGGACAAAAAGCGTAGGGGTCCCCCGTATTTTTAACACCAGCACCGGGCTCCACTAGTCAGAGAGATAATGCCACAGCCGGGGGACACTTTTATATCGGTCCCTGCGGCCGTGGCATTAAATCACTAACTAGTCACCCCTGGCCAGGGTACCCTGGAGGAGTGGGGACCCCTTAAATCCAGGGGTCCCCCCCTCCAGACACCCAAGGGCCAGGGGTGAAGCCCGAGGCTGTCTCTCCCCCCCCCCCCCCCCCCCCCCCCCCATCCGCAGCCCTTGGATAGCCTTGTGTCAAATAAAAGAATATTGTTTTTTGTAGCAGAACTACAAGTCCTGCGGGTACCTGTAGTTCTACTGCAAAAAAAATACCCAAATAAAAACAGTACACGCACACCGTGAAAGTAAAACTTTATTACATACATGCATGCCGACACACACATACTTACCTATGTTCACACGCCGACTCTGTCCACTTCTCCAAGTAGAATCCACGGGGTACCTGAAAATAAAATTATACTCGCCAAAATCCAGTTTAGATCTGTCCTCTTCTGTTTTGTAATCCACGTACTTGGCAAAAAAATAAAACGCATTTACCCGGACCACGCACTGAAAGGGGTCCCATGTTTACACATGGGACCCCTTTCCCCGAATGCCGAGACCCCCCGTGACTCCTGTCACAGAGGATCCCTTCAGCCAATCAGGGAGCGCCACGTCGTGGCACTCTCCTGATTGGCTGTGCGTGTCTGAGCTGTCAGACGGCACATAGCACAGCCGCTCCATTATCTTCAATGGTGGGAACTTTGCGGTCAGCGGTGAGGTTCGTGGATTATAAAGAGAAGAGGACAGATGCTACACAGGATTTTTGTGAGTATAATTTTATTTTCAGGTACCCCATGGATTCGACTTGGAGAAGTGGACCGATCCTCGTGTCAACATAGGTAAGTATGTGTGTGTCGGTATGCATGTATGTAATACAGTTTTACTTTCACGGTGTCTGTGTACTGTTTTTATTTGGGTATTTTTTTTGCAGTAGAACTACAGGTACCAATGGGCCCGTTTCCCCCCCCCCCCCGCATGCTGGTACTTGTGGTTCTCCAAGTACCAGCTTGCGGAGGAGGCTTGCTGGTACTTGTAGTTCTGCTACAAAAAACAATATTCTTTTATTTGACACAAGGCTATCAGCGCCCCATCCGCAGCCCTTGGCTCCACCCCTGGCCCTTGGGTGGCTTGAGGGGGGGACCCCTTGATTTAAGGGGTCCCCACTCCTCCAGGGTACACCGGCCAGGGGTGACAAGTTGGGGATTTAATGCCACGGCCGCAGGGACCAGTATAAAAGTGTCCCCCGGCTGTGGCATTATCTCTCCAGCTAGTGGAGCCCGGTGCTGGTGTTAAAAATACGGGGGACCCCTGCGCTTTTTGTCCCCCGTATTTTTGCACCAGGACCGGACGCAGAGCCCGGTGCTGGTTGTAAAAATACGGGGGATCCCCTGTCAATTCCCCCCCCCGTATTTTTACAACCAGGACCGGCTCAAAGAGCCAGAGGCTGGTTATGCTTAGGAGGGGGGACCCCACACAATTGTTTTCAAGATTTTTAACCCATTCCCACCCCTTACCACTGAAAAACATGCTCTGATCTCTTCATATTATTTTAGTCAGTAAAAAAAAAAATATATATTTTAAAAATATATAAATAATACTTGTGGCTCCTAAAAGACAAACCAAGTAGATAATCCCTTCTAATATAAATAGATATGCTATTAGCAACAAAAAACACACACAAAAAAACATGTTTTTAAAATGTTTTATTAGATTCCGCCACCAAAATGAGGCGGACTAAAATTGACGAAATGACTGTCGAAAAGCACTGTTGTCGAATCGACATTCTTCAATTGAATATACTTTTGTCGAAAAGCCGCATTTTTACCATTGCAGACATGTCGAATTTGACAACTGTCGAATTTCAAAAAGTCGAATCTGAAACGGACGTTTTTTTGTCGAAAAGTACTGTATTGCATTGTCAAATTTTTTTTTGTGTCGAAAATGCCCCGTTTTTCGACATTTGCGGCAATTCGACCGCAATTGCATATACCCCTATATATTTACTCTATAAAATATTTCACTGTAATTTGATAACTCAAATTTGCTTTTTGATCTTTTTGTGTACCTCATAAAGACTTTTCTCCTTTATTCAGATTGCTTATACATCCGTCTGTAGCTGCCTCCCACCCTATAGTTTTGATAAGATTTTTCCTAAACTGTTTATATAATTAAGAGGTCAATATTTAATAAATAGCTTTATGCTGCTTTCAGACATATGACCCCAGAATTTGCTTGGTCTAGCAACTGGCAAATTCCTGGGTCTCAGCTCTGTAACCATAGTCGGGAGAAGGGTCAGGGACCTGGAACTTGGTTCCGGGTTGTTCTCTTTCACACATGTAGAAATCCCGGGTTGTTGCACATTCACGTGCAAAAACCCGGGATTTAGCTGCATGTGTGAAAGTGGTATTATACAACTTTTCAGACATACTGTAAGACCCAGGAAATACATGGGTACAATCCAGGTCTATCAACCCAGGAGACCTCCATTCACATGACACCAAATACCCAAGAAATGCCCAGGTTGGATGCATTCACACAGAACCCAGGTCTGCTCTGGAATTTGGTGTGTATTTTAAGGGGACACTTTCATATATATTATTCAGCTTTTCATATATTAACATACCTCAGTGTCAGATCTGCCCTTATCATGTGTGTACTTCCTGTAAGTATATAGCATTTGCATAGTCTGCTGTGTAATAATCTAACTTTAGCTGGGTTATGTTATAGTCCTTAGCCAAACAGCCAATCAAACACTTTTCTTCCAACCCGGGTTTAAAAACCCATGTTTGATGCTTTCACCCTAAAGGCGGCTCAGGTCGCACATGGCAGAAACCCTTCTAGAGAGCAGGGTCATGGACCCAGGTCTTTCACCTGGGTCGTTTCTGTCCACACAACTCTGGTTGATGCTTGTTCACAGGCAAAAGCCCAGGTTTTTCCTTTGTGTCTGAAAGGGGTATAACACCCCTTTTCCACCAAAATCTGTGTCTGTACCGGGATTTCATACCCGACTTAGACCCCGTTTTCACTGCACTCTCATCCCGGGTCGCCTCCGTTTCCACTGAACCAGGGTAAGCCCAGCAAAGCCTGTGGATGTCATTAAAAATGTCCTTTATTTAAGCTTATAAAGATGTGTGCTCTGACCTGTGTGCCCAGCTCTCCAAGTACTCCTTGCCTGTGTGTGCCCAGCTCTCCCTTTAGGCCCTTTCTCAACAGCCTTTGCCAGTTTGGATGTTTTTTCTCTTGGTGATTATTATAGCCAGCGCCCTGGAAGACCCAATCAGCGGCTTTTGCAATTACATTGATCAAATATACAGAGTAAGAGCTGTTGTCACTGCAGTGTTACCTGGTTTTACCCGCTAAAAACCCTGCTCGAAGAACTCCTGGGTCAGTAGTCCGTGAAAGTGGAAAAAGATAATTATTAGCCACTATCATAGACAACTCTCTTTCTCCAGCTAATATTAGACCATTATTATGTATGCAAATGCATTTGGATTGTGAAAGGGTTTTCAGTTCAGACCTGTGGCAGGAACATCAGAAGGCTCTTTCCTTCAGCTACATAATTGTTTTTGCTCTGGAAGGCCTTGAAACTGTTCCAGAAGACAATTTTCAATACAAATGTGATCATTCTCTAAGACAATGCCAGTAATATTATTTGGAAAATCAAGAAGAAATTAAGAGTTCCTTTTAACTTTCAAAGATTATCCAATGCACATAGATACTCTTGCTGCAAGTTGGGAATATTCCCCAACATGTTGTGGATCTGGCAACTAAATGCAGAAAAATAGTCTAAAAGTTTAAATGTTGCATGTTAATGGGGGTGGGAACCTAAGGTAAATTTCAAGGCTAGAACATAGCTACAGTACGTTTAGCAGACTCCCACAGCTGTAATGATACCTAGTAGTTTGGAAAGTATCATTTTCTTCTATTAGTCACGGATATCAAAACTTATTTACACTCCCACGGTGTAACCTTCATAGTGCGCCCAACATGGCTGCCTCATCTGGTACATTTGTGGATGAGATTAAAATACATCGTCCTGATAGTTTTGTTGGTACCCTACTCTGAATCTTAGGACGCTGCAATCACCCCCATTTTGTGTCTTCTCTTCTAGACTATTTCACCCAGGGTAATCCTACGCAGTGTGCCCAAGATGGCACCCTGTGAGGGTGGAATACACAACCCATGGAAGTTATTACCCAAAATGCCTACACCAATCCTGCATTATGATTACTCTATGCGTTCTAGGTTTTTATTTTTATGTCTGTGTGGCCTGTGTATTGCTGTATTAATCTCCTGTATTACGTTTATTGTATTGATGTCTGTAAAGCGCCTTGAGTCCTGTTTGGAGAAAGAGCGCTATTTTATATATATATATATATATATATATATATATATATATATATATATAATGTGTAATTATTATTAGTAACTCTGTTCATGAACCCATTATAATTTTTGGTTCACATCACATTATAAATGAGTTCAAGATGGCGCCGCCGATGGCTGCCTCGGTGCTGCTCTGCCAAGCAGCCTTTTTTTTTTACATGTATAATATGTCTAATATGTCGAGTCTATCGTACAGTTGCAATGTGCAGTATGAACTCATACATGTAATGCTTGTAATGTATGCTACATTCTTCCCCTTTCTTATTCTATTTATTCCTCCTTAATGTTGCTGCTTGGCAATGCATTGTACCACAAAAAAATCCTCGTGTACGTGAGTACACCTGGCCAATAAAGCTGATTCTGATTCTTCTGATTATAAATGATATGGGCATTACACTATAGTTCTCTAGATCCATCCAACAGGCTAAGTTAAGGGAAGGAAACCAAATATATAAACTGGGACAGTTGTGCAAGCAGATAATATTGTAGCTACTGAATGCAGGAATACCTGTACCTTACTATGTGGACTGTGAGCCTAATTCAGTAAAGATTGCGGAGGAAACCAAATATATAAACTGGAACAGTTGTGCAAGCTGGTAATACTGTATTTACAGCATGCAGGGATATCTGTACCTTAATATGTGGACTGTGGGCCTAATGCAGTAAGGAATGCAATTGCAGAACTAATGTAATACTTTGCAATAAAATACAGGAGGAGGTGCATACCACCATTCTTCCTGCATTTGCGATGCAATCGCATCTGTGATGAACATTGCGTCCATCGGTTGTGATGTTCATCTGTGACGGCAGGTTGAGTAAGCCTGAGCTTACTTAGGCTTGCTATCACAGTGCAGCTTACGAGGCCAAGGAAACTACGTACGTGACGCAGTCCTAGACCTCACCACTCCCGGAAAATAGAGGTGACATGCACCCATTTTTCCCAACATCGGCCACCCACACCCTCCTCCGAACATCTCTGCCTGTCAATCAGGCATAGGCATTCACATCCCTGCGATGCAATCGAATGACCCGTTCTGCACGTGTGCAGTTTCCTGAACATTGGGAAACTGGAGTAAGGATCGCCCCTTACCGAATTAGGCCCTGTGGACTCGCATAAACTTCAGGTGGAAATTGGAATTGATTAAGATCTGTCCTATGAATGTATAGACCAGAAATACCTCTGATTTGTCGACGGCCAATATGGCTCCTTTTATTAGCTAGTTTGCTCCATTACATACAGATGAAGCACCTCCAGCATCTTTAGGACTGTGTCCTAATAAAATCTTCTACAGGTCAAAATGATGGTTCTTCAGGCATTTGACTGGCCCTGCCCCAGTGTATAAATCAACCAATCCACACAGGGTACATCTCCACGACAGGTCTACAAAGCTGATCATTCTTAGTTACCCATAAACACTCCAGTTACATCATGTTTAATCTTCAGCTCCATAAGTTACTCATTTGTGCATCCGTTTTGGAAGATATATTTCTCTAACGTCCTAAGTGGATGCTGGGGACTCCGTCAGGACCATGGGGAATAGCGGCTCCGCAGGAGACAGGGCACAAAAATAAAGCTTTAGGATTAGGTGGTGTGTACTGGCTCCTCCCCCTATGACCCTCCTCCAAGCCTCAGTTAGGTTTTTGTGCCCGTCCGAGCAGGGTGCAATCTAGGTGGCTCTCCTAAAGAGCTGCTTAGAAAAAGTTTTTAGGTTTTTTATTTTCAGTGAGTCCTGCTGGCAACAGGCTCACTGCATCGAGGGACTTAGGGGAGAGAATTTCAACTCACTTGCGTGCAGGATGGATTGGATTCTTAGGCTACTGGACACCATTAGCTCCAGAGGGAGTCGGAACACAGGTCTCACCCTGGGGTTCGTCCCGGAGCCGCGCCGCCGACCCCCCTTACAGATGCTGAAGATTGAAGGTCCGGAAACAGGCGGCAGAAGGCTCTTCAGTCTTCATGAAGGTAGCGCACAGCACTGCAGCTGTGCGCCATTGTTGTCACACACTTCACACCAAGCGGTCACGGAGGGTGCAGGGCGCTGCTGGGGGCGCCCTGGGCAGCAATATTTAATACCTTTATGGCAAAAGAATACATCACATATAGCCATTGAGGCTATATGTATGTATTTAACCCATGCCAGATATCTAAAACTCCGGGAGAAAAGCCAGCCGAAATAGGGGGCGGGGCTTATTCTCCTCAGCACACAGCGCCATTTTCCTGCTCAGCTCCGCTGTGAGGAAGGCTCCCAGGACTCTCCCCTGCACTGCACTACAGAAACAGGGTAAAACAGAGAGGGGGGGCATTTTTTGGCGATATTTTGATATATTTAAGCTGCTATAAGGAACAACACTTATATAAGGTTGTTCCCATATATATTATAGCGCTTGGGTGTGTGCTGGCAAACTCTCCCTCTGTCTCCCCAAAGGGCTAGTTGGGTCCTGTCTTCGATAAGAGCATTCCCTGTGTGTCTGCTGTGTGTCGGTACGTGTGTGTCGACATGTATGAGGACGATGTTGGTGTGGAGGCAGAGCAATTGCCGATAATGGTGATGTCACCCCCCAGGGAGTCGACACCGGAATGGATGGCTTTGTTTATGGAATTACGTGATAATGTCAGCACATTACAAAAATCAGTTGACGACATGAGACGGCCGGCAAACCAGTTAGTACCTGCCCAGGCGTCTCAGACACCGTCAGGGGCTGTAAAGCGCCCTTTACCTCAGTCGGTCGACACAGACCCAGACACAGACACTGAATCTAGTGTCGACGGTGATGAAACAAACGTATTTTCAAGTAGGGCCACACGTTATATGATCACGGCAATGAAGGAGGCTTTGCATATCTCTGATACTGCAAGTACCACAAAAAGGGGTATTATGTGGGGGGTGAAAAAACTACCTGTAGTTTTTCCTGAATCAGAGGAATTAAATGATGTATGTGATGAAGCGTGGGTTAACCCAGATAGAAAAGTGCTAATTTCAAAAAAGTTATTAGCATTATACCCTTTCCCGCCAGAGGTTAGGGCGCGCTGGGAAACACCCCTAGGGTGGATAAGGCGCTCACACGCTTATCAAAACAAGTGGCGTTACCGTCTCCTGATACGGCCGCCCTCAGGGATCCAGCTGATAGGAGACTGGAAACTACCCTAAAAAGTATATACACACATACTGGTGTTATACTGCGACCAGCCATCGCCTCAGCCTGGATGTGCAGTGCTGGGGTCGTCTGGTTGGATTCCCTGACTGAAAATATTGATACCCTGGATAGGGACAGTATTTTATTGACTATAGAGCAATTAAAGGATGCTTTCCTTTATATGCGAGATGCTCAGAGAGATATTTGCACTCTGGCATCGAGAGTAAATGCGATGTCCATATCTGCCAGAAGGAGTTTATGGACGCGACAGTGGTCAGGTGATGCGGATTCCAAACGACATATGGAAGTATTGCCGTATAAAGGGGAGGAATTATTTGGCGTCGGTCTATCGGATCTGGTGGCCACGGCAACTGCCGGAAAATCCACCTTTTTACCTCAGACCCCCTCCCAACAGAAAAAGACACCGTCTTTTCAGCCGCAGTCCTTTCGGTCCTATAAGAACAAGCGGACAAAAGGACAGTCATATCTGCCTCGGGGCAGAGGAAGGGGTAAGAGAGGGCAGCAAGCAGCCCCTGCCCAGGAACAGAAGCCCTCTCAGGGTTCTGCAAAGCCCTCAGCATGACGCTGGGGCCTTACAAGCGGACTCAGGAGCGGTGGGGGGTCGACTCAAGAATTTCAGCGCACAGTGGGCTTGCTCACAGGTGGACCCCTGGATCCTGCAGGTAGTATCTCAGGGTTACAGGTTGGAATTCGAGAAGTCTCCCCCTCGCAGGTTCCTAAAGTCTGCTTTGCCAACGTCTCCCTCAGACAGGGCGACGGTATTGGAAGCCATTCACAAGCTGTTTTCTCAGCAGGTGATAGTCAAGGTACCCCTCCTACAACAGGGAAAGGGGTATTACTCCACGCTATTTGTGGTACCGAAGCCGGACGGCTCGGTAAGACCTATTCTAAATCTGAAATCTTTGAACCTGTACATACAAAAATTCAAGTTCAAGATGGAGTCACTCAGAGCAGTGATAGCGAATCTGGAAGAAGGGGACTTTATGGTGTCCCTGGACATAAAGGATGCTTACCTGCATGTCCCAATTTGCCCTTCACATCAAGGGTACCTCAGGTTCGTGGTGCAAAACTGTCATTATCAGTTTCAGACGCTGCCGTTTGGATTGTCCACGGCACCTCGGGTCTTTACCAAGGTAATGGCCGAAATGATGATTCTTCTGCGAAGAAGAGGCGTATTAATTATCCCTTACTTGGACGATCTCCTGATAAGGGCAAGGTCCAGAGAACAGCTGGAGGACGGAGTAGCACTAACCCGACTAGTGCTGCAACAACACGGGTGGATTCTGAATTTTCCAAAATCTCAGTTGACCCCGACGACACGTCTGCTGTTCCTGGGAATGATTCTGGACACGGTTCAGAAAAAGGTGTTTCTTCCGGAGGAAAAAGCCAGGGAGTTATCCGAACTTGTCAGGAACCTCCTAAAACCAGGGAAAAGTGTCTGTGCATCAATGCACAAGAGTCCTGGGAAAGATGGTGGCTTCTTACGAAGCGATTCCATTCGGCAGATTCCACGCACAAACTTTTCAGTGGGATCTGCTGGACAAATGGTCCGGATCACATCTGCAGATGCATCAGCGGATAACCTTATCGCCACGGACAAAGGTGTCTCTTCTGTGGTGGTTGCAGAGTGCTCATCTGTTAGAGGGCCGCAGATCCGGCATACAGGACTGGGTCCTGGTGACCACGGATGCCAGTCTGAGAGGCTGGGGAGCGGTCACACAGGGAAGAAACTTCCAGGGAGTATGGTCAAGCCTGGAGATGTCTCTTCACATAAATATACTGGAGCTAAGAGCGATTTACAATGCTCTAAGTCTGGCAAAACCCCTGCTTCAGGGTCAGCCGGTGTTGATCCAGTCGGACAACATCACGGCAGTCGCCCACGTAAACAGACAGGGCGGCACAAGAAGCAGGACAGCAATGGCAGAAGCTGCAAGGATTCTTCGCTGGGCGGAAGATCATGTGATAGCACTGTCAGCAGTATTCATTCCGGGAGTGGAGAACTGGGAAGCAGACTTCCTCAGCAGACACGATCTACACCCGGGAGAGTGGGGACTTCATCCAGAAGTCTTCCACATGATTGTGAACCGTTGGGAAAAACCAATGGTGGATATGATGGCGTCCCGCCTCAACAAAAAACTGGACAGGTATTGCGCCAGGTCAAGAGACCCTCAGGCAATAGCTGTGGACGCTCTGGTAACACCGTGGGTGTTCCAGTCAGTGTATGTGTTCCCTCCTCTGCCTCTCATACCAAAAGTACTGAGAATTATACGGCAAAAGGGAGTAAGAACGATACTAGTGGCTCCGGATTGGCCAAGAAGAACTTGGTACCCGGAACTTCAAGAGATGCTCACGGAGGATCCGTGGCCTCTACCTCTAAGACGGGACCTGCTTCAGCAGGGACCGTGTCTATTCCAAGACTTACCGCGGCTGCGTTTGACGGCATGGCGGTTGAACGCCGAATTCTAAGGGAAAAAGGCATTCCGGAAGAGGTCATTCCTACACTGGTAAAAGCCAGGAAGGAGGTGACTGCACAACATTATCACCGCATTTGGAGGAAATATGTTGCATGGTGTGAGGCCAGGAAGGCCCCCACGGAGGAATTTCAACTGGGTCGATTCCTACATTTCCTGCAAACAGGATTGTCTATGGGCCTCAAATTGGGGTCCATTAAGGTTCAAATTTCGGCCCTGTCGATTTTCTTCCAGAAAGAATTGGCTTCAGTTCCTGAAGTCCAGACTTTTGTAAAAGGAGTACTACATATACAGCCCCGGTTGTGCCCCCAGTGGCACCGTGGGATCTTAATGTAGTCTTGGATTTTCTCAAATCCCATTGGTTTGAGCCGCTCAAATCGGTGGAGTTGAAGTATCTTACATGGAAAGTAACCATGCTACTGGCCCTGGCTTCAGCCAGGAGAGTATCAGAATTGGCGGCTTTATCATATAAGAGCCCATATCTGATTTTCCATACGGACAGGGCAGAACTGCGGACGCGTCCTCATTTTCTGCCTAAGGTGGTGTCAGCGTTTCACCTGAACCAGCCTATTGTGGTGCCTGCGGCTACTAACGATTTGGAGGATTCCAAGTTGTTGGACGTGGTCCGGGCATTGAAAATATATATTTCAAGAACGGCGGGAGTCAGAAAGTCTGACTCACTGTTTATATTGTATGCACCCAACAAGATGGGTGCTCCTGCTTCTAAGCAGACGATTGCTCGTTGGATTTGTAGCACAATTCAACTTGCACATTCTGTGGCAGGCTTGCCACAACCTAAATCTGTCAAGGCCCATTCCACAAGGAAAGTGGGCTCATCCTGGGCGGCTGCCCGGGGGGTCTCGGCATTACAACTCTGCCGAGCTGCTACTTGGTCAGGGGCAAACACGTTTGCAAAATTCTACAAATTTGATACCCTGGCTGAGGAGGACCTTGAGTTCTCTCATTCGGTGCTGCAGAGTCATCCGCCCTCTCCCGCCCGTTTGGGAGCTTTGGTATAATCCCCATGGTCCTGACGGAGTCTCCAGCATCCACTTAGGACGTTAGAGAAAATAAGAATTTACTTACCGATAATTCTATTTCTCGTAGTCCGTAGTGGATGCTGGGCGCCCATCCCAAGTGCGGATTGTCTGCAATACTTGTACATAGTTATTGTTACAAACAAATTCGGGTTGTTATTGTTGTGAGCCGTCTGTTCAGAGGCTCCTACGTTTGTCATACTGTTAACTGGGTTCAGATCACAAGTTATACGGTGTGGCTGGTATGAGTCTTACCCGGGATTCAATATCCTTCCTTATTGTGTACGCTCGTCCGGGCACAGTATCCTAACTGAGGCTTGGAGGAGGGTCATAGGGGGAGGAGCCAGTACACACCACCTAATCCTAAAGCTTTATTTTTGTGCCCTGTCTCCTGCGGAGCCGCTATTCCCCATGGTCCTGACGGAGTCCCCAGCATCCACTACGGACTACGAGAAATAGAATTATCGGTAAGTAAATTCTTATTTTAACAGTATTAACTCTTTAATCACACATTCTTACATTTTTGATAATGAAAGTGTAATGTCCTCAAGTTACAACATACAGTTGTATGAAGCGGCATTCTCTGTCCTAGGGAGCCGTACAGATCATGGACAGATGTGACTGCTAGGAACCTGTGGCAGTGCAGCTTGAGCTGGCAGGTTATGCTCTTGTCAGGGCATTTCAGTTAAGTCAGTCTGACACATTTTAATATGCTACACATTAGCTTATAGAATTCACAAGGCATAGAGTTTTCAAGGTGTACAGCAGTGGTTCCCAACCTTGGTCTTCAAGGAGCAGTAACAGTCTCCGGGTTTTAAGGATATCCATGCTTAAGCACAGGTTACTTAGGGGGTAATTCAAAGTTGATTGCAGTAGCAAATTTGTTAGCAGTTGGGCAAAACCATGTGCACTGCAGGTGTGGCAGATATAACATTTGCAGAGAGCGTTAGATTTGGGTTATTTTATTTCTGTGCAGGGTAAATACTGACTGCTTTATTTTTACACTATAATTTAGATTTCAGTTTGAACACACCACACCCAAATCTAACTCTCTGCACATGTTACATCTGCCCCCCCCCTGCAGTGCACATGGTTTTGCCCAACTGCTAACAAATTTGCTGCTGCGATCAACTCTGAATTAGGTCCAAAATTAGTACCTAAGCCAGTTTGATTATACCATTTGTGCACAAGCATGAATATCCTTAAAACCTGGACTGTTAGTGCTCCTTGGGGACCGAGTTTGGGAAACTCTGATCTATAGGAACATAATAATAAATATTTGTGGAAGTGGTATTTGATGATTTGCAGAAATAAAACTTTTTTAAAGCACCTACAGTTACATAAAATACAACAATCCTTGTAATAAAATGTTTGCTTTCTAATCCAGCACAGAAAATCGCAGCAAACACTGTTTATAAAGGTGCACACATGTGGTATGTCTATGGTAAAATGGTTGGAAAGGGAACAAAGAATGGTACAGAAGGTACTCCTTTAGTTCATAACAATCCTTCTATTTTGTGATGAAACTCATTATGTTCCTATTTCAGTTCCTTTCCAAAATCGTAAAGAAAGACATGAAAGTGTATCCCTGCCATAGAACTGAACTAAGGCATTGGCTTTCCTTAAAAGGGTAAAATGATTATTCTTTAAGAGCACAAGCCTTACTAAACATTCAGATAGTGTTTTGGTTCTTTTCCCGTAAAAATTAGTGAATAATGCCATTGAAATAATGTTTTCCTTTGTTTTAGATTGTCCTGCTAATACTTAACATTGTGTCTTTTCTTCTGACTTGTCCTGAACAATATTAACACATTCCTCTCATTTCTTTTCTGTTATTTTGAGTAATGATCAAATGGTGCCAGCATTTTTTTCCCCAAAAATATTTTATTCAACATTGGCAGAACTATTTTCAGAACATTCGCAGCTTATAAGCTTGTTATTGCTGTTAAATATTTCTAGCACGCCAGCTGTTTGTGTAGTTTTATGTGCTTGCCTTGTATATTAATATAATAGCAGTGTTATCAATTGTGGAAATGTAAAAATCCCATGTATTGCCCTTCAAACTGGGAAAGGCTATTTATATAGGATGTAGTTGGCAAACCGACATATGTGATGCGGGCGGTGAGGAGACCAGCCCTGAAATCCCGAAACCTGTTAGCATGCTGATGCCGGAATCCCAATAGCCGCAATCCGGAATGTAGGTATGCCCAGGAGGGTTAGGGTTCAGCTCCTGGGGAGATATAAGGGTTAGAGTTAGTTTACTTACATGCCCCTGTCAGTATTCTGACTGCCGGCATCCTATACCCAACCCTATGGGAAGTAGTTGCCATCCTGACGTATGAGATGCCGGAGGTCAGAAGACCGACACCTGTCAGAATGCCGTCACCGGAATGCCGAACATAAGTATGCAGAAGCGGGTTATGGCTAAGATGGGGAAGGGGGGTGGATGGGTGCTAAGGTTAGGCTGCCGGTGTGATGGTGTTAGGGTTAGGCTGCTAAGGGGGGTCATTTAAAGTTAGGCAGTGGGAAGGGAGGGATTATGCCCTTGTCGGGATTATGCCAGTCAGGATGCCATGGTCCCGTACCCAACTAACTCGCATACAAACAAAACTAATGAATACTCCTGAAATATTTTGTCTACAAAATCCACTTTATGAAATATATGAGTATAAACGTACAACAACATTGCTATGTATGATATATGTTGCATTATTAATTATTATTTTTTTGTTTGGCACAGTTATAAGAAAAATACATAGCCAATAAAAATATAATTGGTACTGTAAATAATACAAGAGGTAGCTCCAGGGTTAATGAATTCTTGTTTAAGACACATCTACATGCTGCATTATATGGAATTCATTATACCAGGATATAGGGTCAGAATACTGGTAAGAGGCTTGGCAAATGCAACCTGCAATCCTTCTGCAAAATGTGTTTATTGTTTAATTGTTCCATTCCCAGGTTAGCTCATGGGTGACCTGGCTGATCCTTGCTGCAGGGTCCATGGAGGAAAAACGCGAAGTTTTCTCCCACTTGGTGCACATAGCGAAGTGTTGCTGGAACGTGGGCAATTACAACGCTGTGATGGAATTCCTGGCTGGACTCAGGTACTTTCTTAATTGAGGAGAGGTGAAAGCAGCTGCTATAAACATCAGCTGGCACTATGTCAGAGAAGGTTTTAAATAGCCATACAGTTACAAACTTTAGTGGACTGTTTGGAAATAACCTGAAAAGGTTATAATGTTTACATGCTTAAAGCAGTCGTGTTTAAACTTTAAAAATATTAAGTGTAGTTAAAGTAAATTTTAATGCTAGCGAAGTAGTTGAAAGAATGGAAAACATTAATGGTGCAGTTTAGCGTGCACAGAACTAGACAGCAATCATCTGCACGACAAGTTACAGTATTTTTAACCTATAGGACAAATATATTTGATGTGTCTCAGGCTTCAGTGCTGGCATGGAACGTTCTCAACCAAGTGATCATAGAGGATTTTCAAATTCATAGATGCGAAGTGTTTCCAGCCTCTAGTCAAATGCCCACATGTACAAGCTGGTGATCATCTGTTTGGCATTTGCATTATACACAGCAGCATTTGTGTATTAGCGTTTGAAGTCATCATATATAAGTTTTTTTAAATATTAAATTCTATGCGCACATGCTCAATTGAATTGAACTATACTTTTAAATTTATTGTGAAAGTAATTCAAATTCCTGAAACTGTGACAGCGGGCCTATAGGATAGAGGATTATGTGTACAGGACAATGCCAAACTTCTTTATTTAATTTTTTTAATTATTATTATTAGGTCACGGAAAGTGCTGAAAATGTGGCAATTTATGGATCAAAGTGACATAGAGACGATGAGAAGCTTAAAAGATGCCATGGCCCAGCATGAACTGTCCTCGGACTATAGGAAAGTGGTGAACAGAGCACTGAATATACCGGGCTGTAAAGTTGTTCCTTTTTGTGGAGTTTTCTTGAAGGAACTGTGCGACGTTCTTGATGGAGCTGCAAGTCTAATGAGATTATGTCCTCGCTACAATTCTCAGAATGAAACACTGGAGGTACTTGTGGTAGATCTTGACTCATTCTTTATCCTTTTCCTTTCTGCTGTTTTGTCTGGGTTTTTTTATATTTTGTTTTACAGCTTTTCACCATTGTCCTATTTTTTTCTACTTTCTTCCAATGTTGTCTATGTGTTGATCTGTTGGGACTTCTGAAAGTTAAACACAACATCTATATTTCTCTGTGCTAAGAAACAATACATAGATTAAATCGGCAAATGTACATGTAAAAATAACTAAACCTGGTTTGTGTTAATTTGGGCCCCTTGTTTGCATGTGGCCATTGTTACATGGCTAAAGCAAATGGTGAACAGATCTTATATACTGTATGTTTATACTAGGGAAGCCAATACCGGGCCATTTTTCCAATCCCGGGTATCGGGATTGAAAAATGGCCAATCCAGGGATACCCGGGATTGGCTTTTAGCTAGGTGGCCGCCCCCTCGCCCCACTCCGCCCTGCACATATAACTCACCATATACCGAGGGCAGGAGGAGAACATCCTTTGATCGCTGCTGGCGGCTGACAGCGCAGCGTGACCTCTCACGCTGCGCTGGGGACCCGGAAGGAGGAAGCCGGGCAACGTCTGAGCGTCCTGTGGACGCTCAACGCTGATCCCTCAATCCCCGGGATTGGAGCTTCCAATCCCGGGATTGAATCCCGGCCATTTAGGGGCCTAAATTCCGGGATCCCGCCGATCCCGATCCTGGGATTGGCCACCGTAGATACAAAGGAAGATATTGGAAGAAGTCACAGCATGGTGGGACATGTTGTCAGGTGCATGAAAATATGACTTGGATCGTTTGGCTCACGTCTTCTCCCTCAGTCAAGTAAAAATATCTTTCCACATTAAAGTAAAATGGAAATATTATTTTATATTATATTATATAGCGCTTACACATTGCACGGCTCTGTACAGAGAATATTTAATCTTTCACCATATATTATAATGATGTGAAAGGAGTTAGGCAGGGAATCACTTACCTGAACATTTAACACTGGGCTACGCCTGCATTTCAGACAGCAGGTAACTTGACGTGTGGTATAATAGAGCTACAGAAAATAGTCAATAGGTTGACCCCATATGGTTGACAAGGTTAAAAAGTTGACACTTTTTCTCTCTCCCCCCCCCCCCCCCCCCTCCAAAATGTGTCCATTTCACCTTCTGTGACCGCGATTAGAGGAAATGTAGACGCTCACAGGCTCGCTTTGGTCATCAGGCCTCAGCCAAGGTGGCTCGCTCCGCTGTAGGTTAGTATTCCCAATTGTAGTCAACGTGAATGCAAAATAAAGCAAAGGTAAAAAAAAAATAGAAACATTAAAAAAATAAAATAAGTTGTGTTGACCATTGTCATGTCGATCCTTGAACCTGTCGACCATAAACACAGTAAACTGTTTTCCCTGTCGACATATTGCATGTCGATCATATGGTGTCAACCTATTGGCTGTCTAATTAGACACTGTCTATCCATTGATTGGAACCCATTTACCTCTCCAGGAAGGACTTCCATGGCCTACTGTATATTAATTTGACAGTTAGTCACTTCTATTGTGCGTTGCTGCAACCATGGGTTTTAAATGCAAAAAAATGAAATGAGCAAAAGCAGCCTCGTGTGGCTGTGATAATTTCCCCAGTAGACATTACAGCAATGTCTTCATGGGAATTGTCCATGTACACCTGCAGACAGATAATCTGCATGATGCACAGTGGTTGGGCAGTTCTTCTGTCATTTTAGACACAGCAGTATTAGCCTGTTGGCAAGTGTCTGCATTCTGTCCTGTGTGGAAAATGCCTGCTTGCTCCTGGTTGACCCCAGTAGCCATGTGAGAGGTGTCAGTGGAAACTACAGCTCTTCAGGTGGTATAGTCCTAAGAGAGTTTAGCGCTCACAGGTTCTGATGACTGCAGCATGGCACAGTGACAACAAAGGTGCTGCCTGTGTGTGGATGCATGTTGGATTTATGCTAGGGAAGTGAATTCAGCAGTATAGTATGAAGAATGGCTTTAGTAGGCCAGAACCCTGAATTACATCCCTCTTATACACACAATGGAAAGAATGGTGACAGAAGGGATTGCTTGGTGTCTAAAGGTCATTAAGTCTAATTTGTATTACTTACTGTATATGTGTATAAATGGTGAAATGTGACTCCAGTGTTCTTTTACATTGTAAATGTCTTTTTAGGGGTATAGTCTAGCAAAAATAGACCACTAAACTTTTTCAATACTTTCAGAAATGTTGATTTTCAATTTTATTAAGTCCTGCATGCATCCGACCCGAATTCTAACGGTTAAGAAGATAGAGTCTCATCTGCTTCTTGGCTGAGCAGTCTAAAGATGTTTGAATTAATCATTACAAGCATTGGCAGTCCAAAACCGCACACATTGGGCTTGCCATTAACATCTGTAACTATCCTTCCAGAAATAAAATGAATTAGAAAACTGTTGTAAATAGTTACACCTCAGTAACATGGAAGGTAGATATAATTAGCTATGTAGCTCTCTTAATAGTTTATACTGTACGCTTAGCTTCAGTTTTTTTAAATGCCTCTTTATAGGCGAGAAATCTTACTAAATGACAAGTTTTCTTCTAATTGTATTGTGCCATCATTGATCCAGAATATCATCAAACAAAAGCACCTGAAAGCTGTAATATATTTTGCAGTTTGTGTCGGACTACAACGGGCAAGACAACTTTCTGCAACGAATAGGGAAAGATGGATTAAACAACACTGAAAAAGAATCAACCGTGAATAATATCATGCAAACCATTCGCAGTTGCAACCGCAGCTTGGAGTCTGAGGAAGGTGAAGAGAACAGCAGTGAGTGCGGCACCTCAAGAAAAAACTCTGTCATGGATAGAAACAGATTCCAGTAAGTCTGCAATCTTTAGGTTTTTTTTTCTGTTGTTGTATCATGTTTTCTGACTTTCTTTGTGTTACAAGCCAGTCACATTTTATCCATGACCCCGTCAATGGATCCATTTTTGGTCCAAGTTTTTCCCCACATAAAGTATTCTTTGTATTTTGTTGCTCAGATACTTAAATCATGTCTGGCAGTTTATCTTCTTGCAAAAGGCTATTGCAACAAGACTAAATTATTCCATTTGATACAGGAAGCTTAAGAATTCTGCTATCTTTGTTGGAATTTGTAGGGCACTGAGCAATGTAAGAAATCGTTCCGTTAATGCAATACACGTTGCCTTTTTGTGCAAGGTTACTGTGCTAGTGTCTTTTCAACATGTTTTTGTTAGCAACTGGTTTCTGTCTTTGTTACATTGTTGACATTCAAATTACATGTTAGACGGTATTGAAAGTTTTATTAGTAGCAGTAAATATATTACATTGGAGGAAAATCTAAGCTTTCTCTTCATCTTACTGTTTGTACATATATTAGCTTCCCGGTATGCCTCCTTTTTATGGCATAATATGTTAATCAGATTTGATCTGCCATCATATGCCTGAAACAGGCATGTTCAGCACACCAGATACTAACGGTGACATATGCTTTGGCTTTTTTAATGGAGCTTAAAAGCAAAACCAAAGAAACAAACCAAATCAAGCCATGTCTGTTATTTTAGATCAAACTGTTCTCAATCATAGGTGGAATTATGGAATTACATGCAGTTTGTGCACAATATGCAGATACCATCTTGCCTCTGACATTACATGTTGTAGTTTAAGCTAACGTATAATAACATTTTTAAGGATTGTAAGGGAACTTTTGTTACAGAGAATATTGGGAGGTCATTTATTTCTGCCCCTTACACAAGCCTGCAGCTTCCTGCTAGTCTGCTTATTTCATTTACCTGCAACGCTAAATCTCATTTTAGTGAAATAATTTGTTTTGCTGAATAATTTGCCTAATATTGTTAAAAGCATCTGGTTGTAGACCGGGTTGAGGTATCCTGAAACTGGTGCCAAGTTTCTGTCTTTTTTTTTTCCCTGTGACTTTTCAAATGCATTTTCCATAAATTTTTGACGTGTTTTAGCTGCACTCACTATTTCCCTTTGCACTCTTGCGCATCATGTATGAAAATGATATGACTATGTATGGAGTATTTATATAGGTCATTAACGCTAAAGGTGATGCAAAGAAAATGTTCCCTTTTTACCTCTGATCATGTATTACTACAGGTTTATGATTCCGGAGTCATGCATGATCTGTATAATCAGTGCAGGGTGTGCAGTGCACAAGGGCCCAAAGGTAAAGGGAGGCCCCACACAGCCAGGCCCTTCCAGAGATTTTTGGAGGCCCGGGGAATACCCAAATTTAAAGACCCCCCACTTCCTCTTTCATACAAAAACAAATGCATTTAAAATGTATTTTAAATTAATTTTAATACTTAACTTTATTAAAATTTACAAATAAAATACTGTATACATATACTAATGTACCGGATTATTGGAGATTTTAAATGAAAAGTGCTTTTCTAGACCAGTGAATCTTTCTGGCAGCAGCTCCTCCTCCCTGTTAGTCTGACAGCTGCTGCTCAGTCCCTGTAGCCCTACCCTCATTCTCAGACGTCACTCTCCCCTCCTCTTCTCTCCTCTCCTGAGGTTCTGACAGCCCTGCGGGAGCCTGCAGGGAATGAGGTGGGCGCACACAGCCCAGTCACTCACCCCGGAAAACCTCAAGGACAAGTGACGTTCTCATGTGTCAGTGCAGATAGATGCATCACGCACAAAGAGAGCAATAAGCACATGCACCACTGCTCGTTATGCCAGTGTAACCAATTGCCATGTGTAGGCGCTAGTTTTTAACTTTTATCACGTTGAAATTGCCAAAGTAGCAAATGGATAAATATGAAGAAGAAAAAAAGTCCAAACACAAAAACATTAAGTCGGAAAATGTTGAGGCCTCCTGCCAGTTGGAGGCCCGGGAAAATTGTGCTGTGTTCATTGTTACCCATTAAAAAAAAATAATAATAAAAAATTGTTACTGTATAATGCTGGGATTTAGATTGTTTAGAATTGGCCTTATAGCCCTTTCTAGACTAATAAACAGCAACATTTGCTTCTATGAGATCATAGCAGACATCTTTTTCCTTGGCAGGGTGTTAACACAAACCTGAGTGCTGCAGGCCGATGTGCCAACATTTCTGCTGTGACATAGAGGTGATAGCACTTCCTGATGATCAAATAATGAAGTGTACTTGATGTAGCTGCACCTGGCTCTGATTACCTTCTATGCTGATATGGAGGCCGTTAATGTTGTACTTTCTGTTTCACACATGGCTTTTTTATGTTGGTTTATTTTTTTTGTTGTTGAATAAATAATGACATAAAGTTTATTATACATTCTTTATCACATGTTACATGATTGTTCATTATAGTCTCATATGTGAAATAGAAATTAAGTGTTATGTTTTTATATGAACTCCTCTGCATGCTTTGCAACTAGGAATTACACTTTCTACACTACACTACTCTATCTATGGGCTGAATTCAAATGTTCAGTCCCCCTTCTGCCCGTGTTTGCGCCCGCCAGCAGCTATTCAAATGTTGCTGCCGACGGGCACAAGACTGCAACAAGACCCTGGGCGTAGCGAGCTGAAATGTGCAAAAGTTACCTGTTTGGGTGCCCAAACAAGACTTTTCATGTTGTGCCCATTAGTATAGTCTGGTTTAGGCACTTTGCATGCCTAAATCCGTCTCTAATGGGCGCGATAACGGGGACAATTGCACATTGTCCTTCGACCTCCAGTCGCTTTAGATGGGAGATCAGGCGCAATAAAACAATTGAATTCCCCCGTCTGTCTGTCTACAGATGTGTCCTCATACTTAATACTCATACTCATACTCAATACTTGCAGCACGAGATGCCTAGCTTAAGTTAACTGCCAGGTCTGGTGCAACTCTGCTAATTTCGGGCATCTTTTATTGCAAAAAATGCATCTTACTCGCAACACAATGCGAGTAGGACACATGAGTAGACTGTGCTGATTAATTTGATATAACACTTGTATAATGTGTGACTGACTTTGTTTACGGAGTAGAACAGAACTTGAATTGGAACACAGATATAAAAGTGTTATATGTCAAATTAATCAGCACAGTAGCCTTTTGCATCTTAGTCGCATTGCATTGCAATTAAAACGCAAAGAAATTATAACTGCCGCTTCCGACATGGCGTGCCAAGAGGAGCTGTTTGGCGTGACTAAAGCAAGAAGATTTCTATCTATCGATCAATCGATCTGCCAGCCAGCCCTGTGTTGCATATACAGTACTTGGGTACGATGTTAGGTATACGATGTATACTTACTGTAAGGCGGAATTCAGTTCTTTATTGCATCGGATCTTCCGTCTAAAGTAACGGGTCGATATTAAATAGTTTTTTTTATTTTGCAAGCCTAGGTTTAACTGCTTAATGTGGCTAAATCCGACCAAAGTGCTGCGTGCGACGCAAAAAAAAAAAAGGTGCAGTTTGGACAGCCAAACCGGTTACTTTTCTCTCATGTAAGCTCGCCACCCCTGGGGGTAGCTAGCTGAAATGCCGGGAGACGGCAGCTGATTGTTGCCCGAATGGAGCAACAATTGATTTGCTCTGTCGGGCACCTGGGAGTGACAGCTGCTACACGAAGAATTGAATTCCGTCTTTAGGGGATTATTTACTAAAGGTTGATTTTCATTGATTTTTATCGATTAAAAATCCATGAAAATCATTCTCAACCGATGTTGGTTTTCAGGGGCTGAAACCAACAATAAGGCTAATGGATTTGCCCCAGGCTTTTCTATTGTCCCCAAAAAGTCAACGCAATCCGTGGCTTATCAGGGATCTTGCTTTTCTGGGACACAAAGGTAAAAACACAGAAGTTTCACTAAACCTGTATGTTTTCGCAAGAGAATGGATTTTTTGGGCCGTCCTAATAGGATTACCCGAAAGAAAAGTGGCAAATTTGGAAACATCACGTAAAATGGAAATTTCTCGCGCCCAATCATTTTTCACTGCTAATTGGATACCACCCTTACTAGCAGATTATATTTTAATATTAATTTTTAAATATTACTGAATGTGTGTTTTAGTCCTGGAAATACAACATCTATTTAGATTGTCATCAATTTCAAATAGTTGGAAATCAATCGACGTTTAGTAAATATACCCCTTAGTGAAGATCTACCTCAATTGGCTATTTGGCTTAAACCTAAGTGTTCCATCGTTATCAATTACTGTATTTTTAACAAAATATGTCTAACGTATTTGTTCTCATTTGATCTTGACTTATGTGTAGCTCAAAGAGAAGCCATGATTCAAATCGAGTTCTGTAAGTTAACTTTTTGCATTTGCTGATATTGCCTAATTGTTTTTTTTTAATAGTTTGGTTTGCTGATCCATTGATAAACTAATATATTTTCTAATTCTTTGCAAGACCAGTGCTTGAAAATAAATGCCTCTTGCATTGTTTCACAAGAATATTGTTTCACGGTTGTTTACAAAAAAATATGAATACTTTATGAAATGTACATTCGCTAAACCTTTTGGAAAATTGTTCCATGTTGTAATGCCATAGATTGTGCAATGTACTAATAATTACTTATTCTGAAACTTGCATAGTCCTCTTTGCCAAGCATGATATTTTATTTATTTATTTTATAGCTTGAAATGCAATGTAAAGTACCTTGTTGAAATGTTGCGGTTATATCCCAATTAGGGGGGCGATTCAAATGTTTCCCTCTGTGGCTGTCACTAAGTGGCACAAAACAGACTAATTCAATTGTTGCTCCTTTTGGATACCCATTAGCCACTGGAAACAAAACCTTTTTCTGGCAGCTAAGGGGGCGAGAAGAAATTTCTGAAAGGTTTGTGGTTTGGGCACCATAACCAGACCCTTAGACAGGAGAAAGAAAAGTGATGGATGCCAGGTTGGAGCAAGAATTGATTTGCTCTGACGGGCGCCCAAAATAAAGGGGTAGAATCACCCCCTTATAGTACTGAACCAATATGAAAATATCATCATTGTTCAATACAAATGACTGTCCGATTTGACCATTTTGTGTCTACATGAATTGCCAATTTGTCTTCAGATGATGGACTGTAAAGTGTTGGCACTATTTCCACAAGACTATTTGGGGAATACAGTTAGGATAATTGATTGCGGGGGACGGGGAAAGTGGAGGGGGATAATTCAATTATCCCTGATAGCTGACACTATCAGGGATTTTGTTTCACCTGCCTAGAGGCAGGAGAAAAAAAATCAGCGATAAGTGCCATTTTTTTCGTGCTAGCAATCGTGGATCTTGTGGGTTTTTTGCACGATAACGGGTAAATTTTACTGCACAAAAAGGGCATTAATTGAATTGCCTGATAAAAACATTGGGCATAAAAACTGCAATAAAGTCCTTTTTTATGCTAAAGTTTATCGATTGAACTTCCCTCTATGTTTGAAATGTGTCTGTACTTGGAAGTATACCTCTTCAATAGTAGTAAAGATGTAAAATGCTACCTTCTAGAACAGATACAAATTATGCCACCACCTAGTATACAGTATATTGCTTCAATGTTGCAATCAGCAGATGTCCTTTTGCAACACCTTTCCCACCCAGGTAAGGTGGTAGAGCTAAAATGGTAGAACAAATACAACAACTGATTATAGCATCCAGTAATTTTTGGTGGTTCCAAATTCCCCTGGTTTCAAAATGTGTACTTGTAACTTACAGTATATCTGCTTTACACTACAGAGGTTTGGAGGGGTGGGGGAGAGGGGGAGAAAGTCTGCTGTTTATGTACCAATACTGTTTGTTACTGTACTTTGCATAGAATTCTAAATTTGAATAAAGGCACCATTAATAGCATGTATGCATTTAAGCCCATACAGTATGCTCATGTTTCTTTCTAATGGTGGACAATATGCTATTCAGGGACACCGAGGTTATGTCATTTTACAAGTTTTGATTTAATGCCGTTATATTTTATCCATAGATTTCTTATGGGAGACCTATCTGATTCTGAAAGTGATATTTCGGATCAGTCAAAGGAATTCGATTTGCATGGATCTGAGGAGCAGCAGAAGGCATTTAGCCATGGTACAGAACTTATTCCGTGGTATGTGTTATCAATCAGGGCTGATGTCTACCAGTTTCTACAGCAAGGTGTTACGGTCATCCGCTATGACCAGGAGACGCACATTTCCGTTCGCTGTTTTCTCCAGCTCCAACCAGACAATAGCACTCTGACCTGGACGAAACCAGCCACCACTTTTCTTGCAAACACTAAATATAAACTTGGTGCCCCAGGTAGCACTGCAGAGATGAAGCTTCAGTCTCTCGTCAATGCTGGAATGAGTGGACTTGTGGAAGGCTTCTTGGACTTGTTCTCAGTTAAGGCTGTTTACATGGGACATCCAGGCATTGATCTGCACACTGTGTGTGTTCAAAACAAACTATGTAATATGAGTCTGGAAGAAAATGGTGTCACATTGCTTTTTGGACTACACACTACTGAGAATAAGTTGTTACATTTTGTAGCTCCAAAGAACACCGCTAGAACAATATATGATGGATTGCTGGAACTAACCAAAGCCGTAAGAAAGATGAAACACTTCCCAGATCAGAGGCTGCAGTGGTTGCGGAAACAGTATGTCAGTCTCTACCAGGTAAATTACTGATTTCTCCATTCAGGATTGGCCTGGGTGCTGAATCCAACTGTAAATGGTTTCGATGGTTTAGCACTTGGGGTAAGACTTTTTAAACCTTCTGAAGAGGATAAGTAGAGGTGTTATCTATATCAACCAATCAGATTTTAGCTATCCTTTAACCACTTAACTATCCCCCCCCCCCCCCCCCCCCCCAAAAAAAAACGCTCCGAAATTGTCGTTTTTTTTTTAATGAGTGAATTAGGTGAAGAACATGAATTTAACCCTGTCCAAAATGATTTTAGTAAAAAAAAATATATATATATACTGTATATTTTGATTTTGAAAAAAATTAATAAAAAATATATTTTTTAAACATTGAAACATTGATCGGGAACATCACGACCATCGGAACATCAGAAACATTGCAACCATTGCAACTTTCATTTTGAAAGCTGGGACAGCCTCCAGGTATACAGGGGGGTTGGGGGTGGCTTTGGGGGGGGGGGGGGTTAATTCACACTTCACCAGCGGCTGCTATTGTCTGTAGCTGCTGGAGGGTGGGGGGGATCCTGCAGTGCTGAGCGATCAGCAATGATCAGCAGCACGGCAATCAGTAGGGGAGAGTGCAGGAAGGCAGAGAGACCTTCTGATAGCAGCAGTAGAGGGAAGTTTCCCTTTCCTGCCGCTGCTAACACAGTTTATCTGACTGGTCGCATCTTGTGGATCCTGTTGACCTTTTATACCTGTCGACCTATTGACTGTAGACCTGTTCACACGTTTATCATCCACCTCCTGACATGATGATGGATGTTTTTGCATTATGGGATTTTTGTAGTGTATAAAACATATATTCATAAGTTGAGGTGTTTGAGGCTGTGCTATGGTCACCACTGTAGTTGGCAGAGTTTGCCAAGTTCTAAGCTCAGGTGTAACTCCATGCAAAGTGAAAAATGTAGGGATGTACTCTGGGGGTGCAATACAGTTATGACCAGAGAGGAGTGAGGTGTGGGACTGTTACAGCTGTCGGGTAACCAGGCAGATCTGATAATAGTGCCTTTTCCTCCTTTAATTTTAATAACGCTTTGGTTCTTTAGAATTTGTAAGTGATAGGATAAACCTTTCAGCTGAATAAATGTAAATGTGAAGCACTCAAGGGAATTGTCTGCATGGCAGCTAGACGTTTTGTACCGTTAGTTCATCTTCATTATTTATAACAAGTTGATCTCTATAAAACGTAAAGTACAGAGATTTGGTAAATGGCTTGCATTAAATGCTTTCTACCATTATCCAACCAGGTTTACAATATGTACAAAAAAATTCTTAATATTATTTTGTATGGCTGCTACCGTGCTTCCCCGATAATATTATTATTATTATTTTTTCCCGGTCCAAAATACACCATAGGGCTTATTTTTGGGGTAGGTCTTATTTTATTTTTTAATTAACATTTGACAGCAATTGTCTGGGGGTCAAAACAGAGAGGATAATAAATAAAATGATGACGTTATGCTTCCCCAGTCCTGCTGGAGGCATTGTAGTGTAGCGCAGGGACCGGACAAAATGGGGATTTAGCTAGGTCTTATTTTCGGGGTAGGGCTTATTTTGGACCGTTCTGCAGAAGTAAGGGTAGGTCTTATTATCGGGGAAACATGCTATTTAGTTATTCTGTACACGTTAGATACTCCAATTAATTGCTGATACAGATGGAGTTCAGGGGGTAATTCAGAGTTGATCGTAGATGTGCTAAATTTAGCACATCTACGATCATTTACTCTGACATGCGGTACGATCATTTACTCTGACATGCGGGGGGACGCCCAGTACAGGGCTAGTCTGCCCCGCATGTCAGGCCCTACCCCCCCTTCCCCGCACAGGTACAAAAGCATTGCACGGCGGCGATGCTTTTGTACCTGGCAAATAGCTCCCGCCAGAGCAGCTCCTGTCGCTTTCCGGGCCGCAGCAGCTGCATGTGACGTCACGCAGCCGCCGTGGCCCGCCCCTTCATCAGTCTGGACACGCCTCTGTTGTCCAGACCGCACCCCGCCAACAGCATTCTAAAACCGTTGGCACGCCCCCACCTGCCCCGCGACCGCCTGTCAATCGGCAATCACAGCCAGTGAGATGCTGATAGCATCTCCCTGGGCTCCCGGGGTGGGCACGCGCAGTGAGGCCGCTGCGCGCGCGCACACCACAAAGTAATTCAGACTGCGATCGCTGCCGCTGCATCGATACAATCTGAAATACCCCCACAGTTTGTTGCAGTGAATGGCGTACCATAGTCAGAGGAGGGGCTCGTGTGCATTTTCCATGTGCACCCGCTCCCATGAGTATGCTATACTGTATTCTTGGTACAACCAAACCTCAAATCCAATTAATGTACGTACGCATGTGAATCTTCAATAGGTAAACATAATATTTATGTGATTAGTATGTTGTAAAAATGTATTAAGAAAATTGTGCCTGCATCCCTCCCACAGAGTTCTGGTGTTACCAATAGGTGTACCAAAGTTGACTGGGATGATGGGTTCTGAAAATACTGAATGAGGGACATTGAGTGCTTATATTGCATCCACGTTTGTCACCCACCACTAAAACAGAGAAGAATAATTCAGCAAATGCTTGATGATAGCGGCTATTGCTCCTTGTGGACTGAGAGCTCGGTGGTGCTTGGTGCTATGATGTCACAGCCCAGGGCCGCACTCCCAGTAACAAAAGATGCTAACCCCACCTCCCGCCTACGTATGGTAAGAAGTAGTGGGGTGGAGGGGCACAGCTGAAGGCCACTGCTTAGCTGTGTCCCCGCTCCCAGCAGTCACCAAATGCAAGCACCTCTAGTAGTTGTTTGTTTGTGCCAAGCCTCTCAAGGGGGGTATACACGGAGTGATCCCTGCTTAAAATCTAAGCAATCTGACTAGATTGCTTAGATTTTAAGCAGGGATCTCTCGTGTGTATGGCCCCCAGCGATAGCTATCGCCGATGCTAGATTGAGCCTGCATGCAGGCTCTATTTAGCGGGTCGCTCACTTCAGCGCTATGTGAAGTAAGCATCTCCCCCCTTCCCCCTCCCTCGCTCAGCACACATTGCGCCAAGTGCTGAGCGGTCTGTGATAGATCGCCCAGTACACATCTCTCTAGTGTGTAGCCCCCTTCAGACTTGTTGACATTAACAATAGTATTTCCCCCAACATCCAGGCGAGGTCATGATAAATCTAGGCAGCCTCTACAACCCATTATTATTATTAACCTTTATTAATATGGCGTCACAAGGGATCTGCAGCGCCCACTTACAGTACAAAAGCAAAACAAGAAAGCAGTGACTTACAGTTCAAGACAATTTAGTACAAGTACAGGGTATATTAACATAGCTGCATCAGCAGGCAGCACTGAAATAAGTATCAGTGCGGCAGAAAACAGAGGGATTTGGTGCCATCAAAGTGAGTATGGAGTATAAGGTAGTTTAAGTAAGAGAAGGAAAAGCACATGAGGGAAGAGGGCCCTGCTCGTGAGAGCTTACATTCATTAGAAGTTCTTGCACGTATGTGGAGTAACAGAGATAGAGGGAGGTAGCCTAGTATTAATCACTTACTTGCTCCAGCTTCTTTTCAAGGCCTGATAGTACTTCCATATTCCTCTATTTAGAGCAGAAGACCTCCTGACAAAAATAAATAAATGAGCTTACCTTGTTGTGTAGCTATAGGGTCTTCTGCAAAAGGTTTGGCTCAGGTGATATCTCTACAAGAATCCTGCTCTATGCAGTTACATTAAATGTATTTACAAGTTAAGTTCCTTCTTACAATGAAGCACAGTATGTTCCTTCCTTGGTAGAATATCTTTGTTAAGGTTATTATATCTTGGAGATATATGCAACTTTGTTTCAGTGTTTTTACACCAACAAGCTCCTATGTCATCTGAGTTTCACTTTAACCTTCAGATATTCTTTTAAGGTTTTGGGTTTGGGAAATGTAACTCTGGGAAGATAGTTTGGCAGATTTCCTGTATACACAAAAAGATAACATTTTATAACCGTGGATAAACTTTGCACTTTTATACAGGTATTATAGAAGGGGAGTAAAATAAATAAATCCATTAAGAGATGTACGGTACATTTTTGCATAGCATATCATTATGTTTGTTTTGTAGGTATTTGACAAAAAAAAAATCTTTTTGTGTCAAAAAAAAACAACAACAAAATACACCTTTGCCAGCTGGTAGTGATTTATGACCAGTTTGGGGATTTTGTTATTTAGCAATAGCAAATTGCTGTTCAAGTACAGTAGAAGCCTCAATCGAAAATTAGTTTATTTAGTGCTCCGTTTTCTTTTTAAGTCTATGTATGGGTTAAAGCCTTGTAATGACCAGAGATGTGTGTGTGTGTGTGTGTGTGATGATTTTGATGTTGTGTTGCAGCTTTATAATCATGATTCCCAAGCAGCATTTACATACTCATTAACAATGTAAAGGCAAAATGTATGTCTTTGCTTCTGAACCCAGTGACTGAGTTCAACTGAAGAGTGCTTATATTTGGCATGACTATAATCAAGGGGGAAGTATCCTGTTACAACTTGGAGTATAATTCTAGGTTTGCATTAACGTCATGAAAAGAGCCAAGGACAGAATCGTATAAGATCTTATTTTGTTTCCAGCTTTTAATGATGTTTCCTCCCTTTACAGTAAATATTTATTTCATAAATGCAATTGAAGTAAAGCTGCGTTATTGCCTGGATAATGTTATAAAATGTACTCCGATATGAGTAAATACATTTACTAGTATTTAAAAATACATGTTATGCCACGGTGAACCAACATACAGTATTACAAACATGTCAAAATAGGTCAGTGTGGTGTAAGGGGAATGATCAGGATTCTGTTCCTCCCATGCAGTGCATGCATTACACTGCCTCAGGGAAACGTAGAGCCTTCCAAAACTATTGTGCACTACAAAGCCGAATAATCCGATAAATGGCAATTGGTGCCTAACAAGGGTATAGCACCAAAAGCTGCTGTTTCTGAAATCGCATTACTAGTTGTTGTAGCTTGCTTACGTATAAAATGAAATTGTATTAATGGCTATAAAAGAGTTTAAATCTTGTCGGGTCAGTGTTAAGTTTACACCAAGTTTAGAAATTGATTTCTTATTTATTTTTTATATTGACTGGAATTATTTGTTATTTAGTAATACATTAATGGATATTACATTTACTAATAATATTAAAGTAACCTGAGATGATGCAGTGTACCACATCCTTACATAAAATAACTCTCAGAAACACAATAACTAAGAATCCTATTGCGAAGCCCGCAAATAATTCAAAGCACGGTATTAAGTAACAGGATGGGGATCAAATCGTGTTACATACTATTTACCGGCGGGCAGGATGTGGCTGTCAAGATCCTGACAGCAGCGTCCTGCCCGCCAGAATGCCGGCAGTGAGGCAAGTGCAAAAGAGTCCCCTTGCAGGGAGCTGTGGGCTTGGTGGCTCACTGTGCTCCCCACAGGTACTATTCCCACTCTATGGGTGTTGTGGACACCCACAAGTGGCAATAGTCCCTGTGCGCCGCGATTCCAGCTGTCGGCTGTTGGGATTCCGGCTTCGGTATCGTGACCAGCGGGATCCTGACAGCCAGCAAATTGATTGCATCCCACCAAATCCTTGCTTCAGATAACATTTACAGAAACTGTGTTAAGAAATCAAATAAATAGCAGTTATCTTGCATAGAAACTTAAAGAATTTGACGGCAGATTAGAACCTCTTGGCACATCTTGTCTAGGTCATGCGAGTTCTGTTGCTTTGCTGCTATATTTGGCACAATTTTTATTTTAATGTCTTATTTTAGGAGGACAACAGATTTGAAGGACCAACACTGGCACAAGCTGTTGAACTTTTCGGAGGCAGACGTTGGAGCGCAAGAAATACAAGCACGGGAACATTGACCAAAAGCACTGAAAAGCCGAATGTGCAACGTAACAATACTCTAGGGATAAATGCAGCCAAGAAAAAGAAAAAAGTACTTATGAGGGTATAACATTTCGCTGAATTGTTTTCTTTCTGGTAGCATTATTACACTGCTCCATTTTATTTTCTACGCTTCAGTTGCTGTTTTTATATTGGAAGCAAGTTTTTATCACTACCTGACATTTTTATGTAGCATTGTTAAGCTCTGTATGGAAAATGCGCAGGGTCCTCCAAGCTTTGCTTAACCACCAGTAACTGAAATAACCTCTGTTATGTCTGCATTTATTTACAAACATAACATTTCTAGAACATAATATTTGTTTTGTTAGATTTTTTATGAGATTATACTACGAGCAAGCAGCGCAGTTATGTACCACTTACTTTTTTTTATTGTTCAACAGATTCAAAAGTCTGTTCCTTTACGGGAAATATTTGCAAAGATCACAGACGCATACAGATTAACGATTTATCGCCCTATGTCCAATAGTCCATAATGACAGCCAAACCAGCATTTTGTTATACTTTCTAACATCACCGTCCACAATACACTATCTTGCATTGCAGACTGAAAATAGGTTTCTTTCTGCATGGAATTCTAAAATGCAGATCTGTCTTATTGCCTCAAGCAGTGAATACTAGCTGTGTGCCAAACTTGACACATACATAGCTTAACACCATGCATTCTGTGCAACTGATTTCAACCCTGAAGAATTAGGTTTTCATCACTTAGACTTAGCCCCGTAGTAAGGCACTTCTGTGGCTGCGCCCTAGGCCTGTTCTCGCGTCTCCGAGGCAGCAGACTCCTATTTTGTCTTTTTGCTCCCAGTATCCAGTCTCTAGACATCTAGACATGCTTTGCTTGGGGAAGCCTATATAGGAAGGATTAAGGTGATGCATGTACTACTGCATTCTCTTACCTCCATCATAGAATGCTTATTCTTTTTACGAATAGGGAATTGGAAGTTGAAGTCTGGGTTTCCAGTCCACTGCGCATGTGGGGAAAATAGCAAATTACTTGTTCTTTGTATTCTTTTTTTAATTACACACAGTAGATGCCTTGACATTCAACTACACTGGAGCCCCACCTAATTAACTGCATGGTTATGAGTTAACGTGTTGTGTGTATGTTTGTATCTGGTGGCACACACCGGAGGAGTGTGGGGGGGAGGGGTTTTTGAGTTCCTAGAAAGTATATCCCAACCTCTCCCAACTGACCATAATCAGTGCCCTGCTCTCTCGCAGTAATGCCTTAGTTAGTGGTTGTCATTTTAGCTTCACCCCCACTCATATGCCTACGATTTGCAGCACCTTGCTACGAGGGGGCAGTGCCTGATGATGTAGGTTACCTGACCCCACCCCCAGTAAGAGCTGCTGCAGGTAAGTGTAAAAATATATATAGATATAGAGCCCTCACTGGTTTCCATGGTTACCCCTTTTCAATTTGCTCACCTCTTTAATCCTCTTACTGCGGGTTAGTGCTTCTCTCTACAGTTGGTTTTCTTTTGGTTGTTTGTAGAGCCAGCAGAAATGTTTTTTCCAATGAAATAATGAGGCTTGTGTCCAATGAAATCACAGGTGACTTCAGCCAATGAAACTACTGTGTTTTCATGTAGTGATTTGGCAGATTCTCTGTGAAGCTTGAAATTTCCTATGAAGTACTTCCTGGCACCGCAATATATTTAACTGACTGACCAACCTCCTCCAAGCCTTGCATGGCTGCTGACTGCATGATAAAGAGGATGTTCTGCAATGGTTAGCAGACATATACTCTAGCAAAGTCAGAGATGATTGTTTTCTAATATATGTTACTAGGGTGAAAGTGGAGATGCTGCTGATGATGAGATGGTAACACGCAAAAGTAAGAGTGGCAAAGACAGTCGCAGTAGAAGTGGCTCCGATCCCCCAGAAGTTGATGAGCATGAAGAGCAAGGTTTGAAGTTAAAACGTTTATCTATTTATATTTTAACAATCTGTAGGTTTTTTTTTTTTATTTCAATACAAAACAGAAGGGGTGCAGAGAAGTAGAGAGGGCGAGACATGTGCTTCCAACTGCCAATACAGTAGCAGAAAGTGCACCGTTGCAGAAGCATTTGATGCTGTTTATTGGCTTCAAACACTCCCAGTGCTCCTGCATACGGACTATCCAATTATCTGGCTGATCAGGCAATTATCTGCTGATTGGTCGGATAGTTGGATAGTGTGTACCCAGCATTAGGCTATTTACCTGCTGCTGTGACGTAAGTTCATGTATAAGGCAATGTACATAGAACCTGTTGATTCCAGTTACCTCATCCACACTTGCAGTCAGGAGCAGTTGTGGCACGACAGCATATCTTGGACGCTGCCCGTTCTATTAACTTGATTTGTATTTTCCTTGACTATTTATTTTGTTGTCAGCAGACCAGAATATTGCAGCTGGTTTTCCTACATCTCATTCCCTGCCTTCACGAAGAGCTCATTCAGTGTCTGCTACTGGGTCTCCAAATCTAACCCCCGGGTCAGCAACACCTCTCCGACCTGCATCCTCTCCTGTTCTGTCCAGCTCCAACAAACCTCCATCTACGTACGTTTAATTACCATTTAAATTATGAACGCAATGTAGAAAAATAATCCTATTCTGTTCTATGCCATTCTACTACTTATGCAGCAAAATGGACTTTCTCTCACGTCCTAGAGGATGCTGGGGACTCCGTAAGGACCATGGGGATAGACGGGCTCCGCAGGAGACATGGGCACTTTAAGAAAGACTTTAGATCTGGTGTGCACTGGCTCCTCCCTCTATGCCCCTCTTCCAGACCTCAGTTTGATACTGTGCCTAGAGGAGATGGGTGCACTTCAGGGAGCTCTCCTGAGCTTCCTGACAGAAAGTATATTTGTTAGGTTTTTTATTTTCAGGGAGCATGCTGGCAACAGACTCCCTGCATTGAGGGACTGAGGGGAGAGAAGCAGACCTACTTCTGTGAGTTTCAAGGCTCTGCTTCTTAGGCTACTGGACACCATTAGCTCCAGAGGGAGTCAGAACACAGGTCTCACCCTGGAGTTCGTCCCGGAGCCGCGCCGCCGTCGTCCTCACAGAGCCGGAAGATAGAAGCCGGGTGAGTATGAGATGAAAAAGAAGACTTCAGAGGCGGCAGAAGACTTCATGATCTTCACTGAGGTAACGCACAGCAGTGCAGCTGTGCGCCATTGCTCCCCCACACCTCACACACGGCAGTCACTGTAAAGGTGCAGGGCGCAGGGGGAGCGCCCTGGGCAGCAATATAAACCTCATTTCTGGCAAAAGAGATATATATACAGCTAGGCACTGTATATATAAAGAGCGCCCGCCAGTTTTTATTATATTTAAGCGGGACAGAAGCCCGCCGCCTAGGGGGCGGGGCTACTCACTCAGCACTCACCAGCGCCATTTTCTCCACACACAGCTGAGAGGAAGCTCCCCGTACTCTCCCCTGCTTATCCACGGTGAAAGGGGGTTTCAGAGAAGAGGGGGGGACGCACATAATTGCCAGCAAATAATAGTATTACAGCGCTACTGGGTAAACACATTGTGTGTTTTTCCTGGGGTATTAGCGCTGGGTGTGGGCTGGCATACTGTCTCTCCAAAGGGCCTTGTGGGGGAACTGTCTTCAGATAAGAGGATTCCCTGAGTGTGTGGTGTATCGGTACGTGTGTGTCGACATGTCTGAGGTAAAAGGCTCTTCTAAGGGGGAGATGGAGCAAATGTGTGTGTGTGGTGTCTCCGTCGACAACGCCGACACCTGACTGGATATGTGGAATTAAGTGCTGAGGTAAATTTATTGCACAAAAGATTAGAGAACAGACAAGGAATCTACCCATGTCTGTCCCTATGTCGCAGGGACCTTCAGAGTCTCAAAACGCCCACTATCCAAAATAATAGACACTGATACCGACACAGAGTCTGACTCCAGTGTCGACTACGATGATGCAAAGTTACAGCCAAAAATGGCAGAAAAGTATTCAATATATGATTATTGTAATAAAAGATGTTTTGCATATCACCGATGACCCATCTGTCCCTGAAACGAGGGTACACATGTTTAAGGGGATGAAAGCTGAGATAACATTTCCCCCCTCTCATGAACCAAATGAATTGTGTGAAAAAGAGCAGGAATCTCCAGACAAGAAACTGCAGTTTCCCAAAAGAATTCTCATGGCGTATCCTTTCCCTGCTAGGGCCAGGATACAATGGGAATCCTCCTCTAGGGTGGACAAGGCGTTGACACGTTTACCCAAAAGGTAGCGCTGACATACCAAGATATAGCTACAGAAAAGTACTTTGAAGTCCATTTACACACATTCTGGTACACTACTCAGACCGATTGTGTCGGCAGGGGTTTATAGCGCTGTAGCAGCGTGGACAGATACCTTATCAGCGGAGATTGAAACCCTAGATAAGGATACCAAGTTATTGACCCTAGGATATATAAAAGATGCTGTCTTATATATAAGACATGCTCAAAGAGACATTGGTCTACTGAGTTCTAGAGTCAACGCTATGTCGATTTCTGCTAGACGTGTCCTGTGGAACATGCAATGGACAGGTGATGACGACTAAAAGGCATATGGAGGTTTTACCTTACAAGGGTGAGGAATTGTGTGGAGAAGGGCTCTCGGTCCTGGTCTCCACAGCTATAGCTGGTAAATCTGATCTTTTGCCTTATATTCCCTCACAGCCTAAGAAAGCACGACATTATCAAATGCAGTCTTTTCGGTCGCAGAAAAACAAGAAAGTACGAGGAGCGTCCTTTCTTACCAGAGGTAAGGGCGCAGGACATAGCTAGTTCCCAGGAACAGAAGTCCTCCCCGGCCTCTACTAAATCCACCGCATGACGCTGGGGCTTCGCTGAGGGAGTCCGCCCCAGTGGTAGCACGTCTTCGACTCTTCAGCCACATCTGAGTTCACTCACAGGTGGATCCCTGGGCAATAGAAATTGTTTCTCAGGGTTACAAGCTGGAATTCGAAGAGGTGCCTCCTCGCCGGTTTTCCTTATCGGCCCTACCGGCTTCTCCCCCAGAAAGGGAGATAATATTAAATACAATTCACACATTGTATCTCCAACAGGTGGTGCTCAAGGTACCCCTCCTTCAACAAGGAAGGGGATATTACTCAACCTTGGCTGTAGTCCCGAAACCGGACGGTTCGGTCAGACCTATTTTAAAATTAAAATCTCTGAACCTATACTTGAAAAGGTTCAAATTCAAGGTGGAATAGCGCAGAGCGATCATCGCCAGCCTGGAAGGGGGGGATTTTATGGTGTATCTAGACATAAAGGCTGCATACCTTCATGTTCCCATTTATCCACCCCATCAGGCGTACCTGAGAATTACGGTACAGTATTGTCATTACCAATTTCAGGGTAATTGGCGGAAATGATGGTGCTCCTGCGCAAGCAAGGAGTCACAATTATCCCATACTTGGACGATCTCCTAATAAGGGCGAGATCAAAAGAGCAGTTGTTGAACAGCGTGTCACTTTCGCTGAAGGTGTCACAGCAACTCTGCTGGATTCTCAATATCCCGAAGTCACAGTTGGTACCTATGACTCGTCTGCCCTTCTTGGGTATGATTCTGAATACGGACCAGAAATGGGTTTATCTTACGATAGAGAAGGCCCAGGAACTAATGACTCTGGTAAAAAACCTATGAAAGCCAAAACAGGTGTCAGTGCATCACTGCACTCGGGTCCTGGGAAAGATGGTGGCATCTTACGGGGCCATTCCCTTCGGCAGGTTCCATGCGAGGACTTTCCAATGGGATCTACGGAACAAGTGGTCCGGATCACATCTACAGATGCATCAGTTAATCACCCTGTCCCCTAGGGCCAGGGTGTCTCTCCTATGGTGGCTGCAGAGTGCTCACCTTCTGCAGGGTCGCAGGTTCGCCATCCAGGACTAGATTCTGGTAGCCACGGACGCGAGCCTCCGAGGTGGGGGAGCAGTCACACAGGGAAGAAACTTCAAAGGTCTTTGGGTCAAGTCAATAAACTTGTATTCAAATCAACATCCTGGAGCTGAGGGCCATATACAACGCCCTTCGGCAAGCGGAAACATTGCTTCGCGACCTACCAGTTCTGATCCAGTCACACAAAATCACTGCAGTGGCTCATGTAAACCGCCAAGGCGGCACAAAGAGCAGAGTGGAAATGGCAGAAGCCAACAGGATTCTCCGCTGGGCGGAAAATCATGTAAGCGCATTTTCAGCAGTTCATTCCGGGAGTGGACAACTGAGAAGCAGACTTCCTCAGCAAACACGACCTGCATCCAAGAGAGGACTTCTTCAGAAAGCCTTCGCACAGATTGCAAGTCAGTGGGAACTGCCACAGATAGACATGATGGGCGTCCCGCCTCAACAAGAAGCTACAGAGGTATTGCACCAGGTCAAGAGACCCTCAGGCAGTAGCTGTAGATGCCCTAGTGACACCGTGGGTGTTCCAGTCGGTCTATGTATTTCCCCCTCTTCTCTCATACCCAAGGTGTTGAGAATGGTAGGAGGGAGAGGAATGAGAACAATCCTCATTGTTCCAGATTGGCCACGAAGGACCTGGTATCTGGATCTGCAGGAAATGCTCACAGAAGATCAGTGGCATCTTCCTCTAATACAGGACCGGTTGCAACAGGGGCCATGTCTGTTCCAAGACTTACCGCGGCTGCGTTGGACGGCATGGCGGTTGAACGCCGGATCCTAGCGGATAAGGGTATTCCGGATGAGGTCATTCCTACGCTAATAAAGGCTAGGAAGGACATGACATCTAAACATTATCACCGTACATGGCGAAAATATGTTTCTTGGTGTGAGGCCAGGAATGCTCCTAGGGAAGAATTCCATCTGGGCCGTTTCCTTCACTTCCTGCAAACTGGAGTGAATTTCGGCCTAAAATTAGGATCTATTAAGGTTCAGATTTCGGCCTTATCCATTTTCTTTCAAAAGGAATTGGCCTCTCTCCCTGAAGTACAAACGTTTGTTAAGGGAGTACTGCATATTCAGCCTCCTTTTGTACCTCCGGTGACGCCTTGGGACCTTAACGTGTTGTTAAGTTTCATTAAGTCACACTGGTTTGAACCACTTAAAACGGTGGAGTTGAAAAATCACGCTTGGAAGGTGGTCATGTTATTAGCCTTGGCTTCGGCTAGGGGAGTGTCGGAATTAGCGGCTTTATCACATAAAAGCCCCTATCTGGTTTTCCATATGGATAAAGCGGAATTGCGGACCCGTCCTCAATTCCTGCCAAAAGTGTTTTCATCCTTTCATATGAACTATTGTGGTGCCTGTGGCTACACGTGACTTGGAGGATCCCGAGTCTCTTGATGTGGTCAGGGCTTTGAAAATTTACGTGGCCAGATCGGCTACAGTCAGAAAAACAGAAGCACTGTTTGTCATGTATGCAACCAACAAGATTGGTCCCCCTGCTTCAAAGTAGACTATTGCTCGCTGGATCTGTAACATGATTCAGCAGGCGCATTCTACGGCGGGATTGCCGTTACCTAAATCGGTCAAGGCCCATTCCACTAGGAAGGTGGGCTCTTCTTGGGCGGCTGCCAGAGGGGTCTCGGCGCTACAGCTGTGCCGAGCTACTACTTGGTCGGGTTCAAACTCCTTTGCAAAGTTCTATAAGTTTGATACTCTGGCTGAGGAGGACCTCCTGTTTGCTCAATCGGTGCTGCAGAGTCATCCGCACTCTCCCGCCCGTTTGGGAGCTTTGGTATAATCCCCATGGTCCTTACGGAGTCCCCAGCATCCTCTAGGACGTAAGAGAAAATAAGATTTTAAACCTACCGGTAAATCTTTTTCTCGTAGTCCGTAGAGGATGCTGGGCGCCCGTCCCAAGTGCGGACTACTTCTGCAAGACTTGTATATAGTTATTGCTTAAACAAGGGTTATGTTATAGTCTCATCGGTCTTGGACTGATGCTATGTCGTTTTCATACTTTTAACTGGATAGTATATCACAAGTTATACGGTGTGATTGGTGTGGCTGGTATGAATCTTGCCCTTGTATTAACCAAAATCCTTTCCTCGTACTGTCCGTCTCCTCTGGGCACAGTTTCTCTAACTGAGGTCTGGAGGAGGGGCATAGAGGGAGGAGCCAGTGCACACCAGATCTAAAGTCTTTCTTAAAGTGCCCATGTCTCCTGCGGAGCCCGTCTATCCCCATGGTCCTTACGGAGTCCCCAGCATCCTCTACGGACTACGAGAAAAGGATTTACCAGTAGGTTTAAAATCTTATTTTTTTTTTAGATTACTGCTGTAAATTAGTTGCACTTCTTATTTCAGTAACAGTAAAATCATCAAAGGATTTTTGTCTAAGCCCCTTTCTGGCGGTGAAGTGTTTTACCTTGCACTTATGTAATGATTCTGCCAAAAGTCATATTCAGTTGTATACTTTAACTCATAAATCTGGGAATTAAAGTTTATTAAAATGTTTTTATTCACTGGAAACATGGCACATCATAAATGCACAACGTGGCACACTTTGTTCTGTAGTTAAATTGTAATAAAATCTTCCTTTTTTCTTTTGTCCAGCACATGGAGCAGTTCCAGTTGGCACGGAAGAGTTAAGGGTGGCATGAAAGGCTTTCAGTCCTTCATGGTATCTGATAGTAACATGAACTTCGTTGAATTTGTAGAACTATTCAAATCTTTCAGGTAAATTCCTTTATGACACTGTGTCAATGGACTGGAATGGTCAGGGATTGTACTTTCTTCAATTGTCTATGTTTTCCTTAGTGTACGAAGCCGCAAAGACCTCAAAGACCTTTTTGATGTATATGCTGTTGCCTGCAACCGTTTGGGTTCTGAATCCATTCCACTGTACACGAATCTGACAATTGATGAAAATGTCAGCGGTGTTCAACCAGATTTAGGTCTGTATGAGACAGTCTGCAAAGGTCTGTTGTTGTGCATTTAGCATCTGCCTTCGGTGTGCCACTCTGAGCTCCATTAAAAGGATGGTGAATGAAGTTTGAGTGTATTGCAGAATATAGTAATTTATTGTGATCTTTTATTCCTACATGAGTTCCGTAGAGTTGTACAGAGGCAAATAACATACAGGATTACATGGGTATACAGTGAACAGTATTGAATTATAGAGACAAGAAGGAAATTAGCATGATTCATAATTACAATTAGCAAATTACAGAATTACATAGCAAGACATGCGGAGACAGGGTCCTGTTCGCAACAGCATACATGTTATAGGGAAATAGTAATCCATAGAATAGATCCATATGACAGATGCTATTTTTATATTCACAGCAGTTAAAAAAAAAAAAAAAAAAAAAACTGGTTGAGCCATTAATATAACAAGGTGCAACTATTGGCGAACTCATACTGTATCAAAACAATAAACCGTGAGCAGTTGATAATCTGGCCTTGTGTAGATGCTCAAACTCAAGACTCCATTCCTATATCCTAACTCACAGGTTCTCAAACTTTGACCTCAGGACCCCACACGGTTCATGTTTTCTAGGTCGCCTGTGGATTTTTAAAATGTGACAGTTGGTGATACACAATGCATCTGCCGGGTGACCTGGAAATCGTGACCTGTGTGGGGTCCTGAGGACTGAGTTTGAGAACCACTGTGATTTCAAATACTTTTTTCAAAACATAATCCAGTTGTGTTTTTTTTTTTTTTTTTTCTTTCCAGGAAGGGAAATATACCAGTTGTCTGCTGTAGGCTATAGGTTTTACATTGGATTATTAGTCAGATGTAAACATTTTAGGCTTAGATCTGATCTCCCTGTTTACCATAATTGTAAAATGTGGTATATCTTAAGACCTATGCCATAAAACTTTACAACTTAATATTAAAAATGTTATTCCAAGAGGCAAATGTTTGTTTTTTGGACACTGTCCCGCCACCCACCCGTGAGCTAGGTTGGGAGGTCCCCTCTCACTTGTTGCTCTGCTAAGCAAAGCAAGTAGTGAATAGATGCCATGCGCATGTGCACTGCGTCTATTCAATCAAAATAGAGTCTGGGTGCATGGCCAGCAGCTCCAGGAGTGCATGGCATGCCCCCGGCGTGACAAAAACAGGTGTGTGGCTTGAGGGGACAGCAATTTCCCCCTTTTCGTTGGCACGCACTGTCACCATGCGCCAAGGTCTCGATTGGCATTTATAAGAAGTGGGAAGGTATGCTTTGAGCACTGTTGTAGGTGGTATGCTTAACAATAAATGTTAGTGAGGAAGGTAATGTATAATACTGTATGTTTACTATGATCTAATATCTAAAACAAATATGCAAATATACACAATCAAAAGTATCTACCAGTGTGTGTGCTATATATAATATTCACTTATTGTACAGGGGAAGTCTTAAAGTATTTTGTTTCATGTTGTAGATTTATTGACCAGGAACGTGTCAGACTTGGGTCTCTTCATCCGTAGCAAACAACAGTTGTCAGAAAACCAGAGACAGATTTCAGACGCTATTGCTGCTGCCAGCATTGTAACCAACGGCACTGGAGTGGAGAGCACCTCTCTTGGTATATTTGGAATGGGAATACAGCAGTTCAATGACTTCTTGGTCAATTGCCAAGGAGAGCATTACACTTATGATGAAGTACTCAGCATTATTCAGGTTAGAGTTTTAGTACTCTATGAATTCAAGTGTATGTTGTACAATTTAAAGCACAGGTTCTCAAACTTGCTTCTCGGTACCCCAAACAGTTTGTGTTTTCCAGGTCTCCGCCCAGAGTCACAAGTGAAATAATTAGCTCCGCCTGTGGATGTTTTAAAATGTGTCAGTGAGTAGTGACTACACCTGTGCTTCTGCTAGGTGACCTGTAAAACGTGAACTGTGTTGGGTCCTGAGGACCGAGTTTGAGAACCACTGATTTAGAGAGACACAGAAAAAGTTTAGTTTCTATATGCGCTTTTTTGTTGTTTTTAGACGTTACCAAATTGTTTTGCATAAATAATTCCATCTGTGATTTGTCATCTGTTATGCCCCATACACACCGGGCGACTTGTGCCTGTGTGCTAAGCGATCTAGTTAGCACAGATCGCTCAGCACACATCGCTATACACCACTATACACACAGTGATGTGTGCTGAGCGATCTGTGCTAACCAGTGTTTTCTTTATGCATGCTAGGCGATCTGACTAGATATATACTGCATCAATGATCGGAGCCAATAGTGATGCGCGGCCCTTTCGCTATGGGGCATAATTTCTAAAGGGCCCCATACACTTGACCGATAATGCCTGATTTCAGTCCAATTCGGGCATTTGGCCCGATATATTGGGTGAAATTGGGCATTTTGGGTGTGCTTTTCCCCCGATCCGATCCGCGTTCCCGTGTGCATCGGATCGGATTCCCCTAGATATGACATATAACGAGTGCTGCACTCGTCATATGTCGGATCCCACAGTAATGGATGAGAAAGTAAAAGATACATCGTATGCAAAATAAACCTGCATACGATATATCTAATACTATCCTGCCAACGGGGAGGCTGCCGGGAGGTTGGAGGAAATCTTATATGACATGACGGACCGTCATGTCGTATAAGTGTATTGGGCCCTTAAACGATCTAGTTTCTAATGCTTAGAAAATAGCCCAAATTTGCTTCTGTGTACCCCACATTATCATTACACTGAGATTTTCAGCAAAGCGTGTATTCAGAGTTGTTCTAAGCGTATGTCCATGCTGGCTTGTGAAACTTTGTTATTTGTGAAATGTACAATAATTATTTATATAATTTTTTTTCTTTATGTTTACAGAAATTTGAGCCAAGCATTACCATGCGCCAGCAAGGACTGATGTCATTTGAAGGATTTGCGAGGTAGACTTCATCACCGTGTTTGTTCCCCTATAAACTTCAGCCAAGTTCGTATTCTTTCATTTGTTGATATTTTACTTATTTTTAGGTATCTAATGGATAAAGACAACTTTGCATCAAGAAACGATGAATCTCAGATAAATGTAGAAGAACTGCACTTCCCGCTGTCATATTATTTCATTGAATCTTCTCACAATACCTACCTTACTGGTCACCAATTGAAAGGAGAGTCTTCTGTGGAACTCTACAGTCAGGTCTGATAATTAATTGTACACAAATAATCATGTTTGCAACTGACCCAGTCATTTTCTGAAGTGTAAATTGCCTATGGCCTATAAATTCTATACTATATAAGCTTTGTATTGCAGTCAGTAGGTCGGTGCCTAAAATAGTTAGCAACTTAGCCTAAAATTGGCAATATCTTACATTATTGGACGTTTTTTTTTTGTTTGTTTTTTTGGCAGTGATATTTTTCATTTCTGTGAACCAGATGTCAATATTTGTTCGGTGCTGAAATCTTCATTTTATAGCTGCTATTGCTACTGCTGTCTGTGTGGTTGTGTACGTTGTTAACTACTTAACTGATGATTTATTTAGCCAAATTTATTATTATTATTTTTTTATGAGCGAATTATGTGAAGAACATGAATTTAATCCTATCCCAAATGATTTTAGTTACAAAAAAAAAAAATTATTATTATTTTTTTAATACTCCCCCCCCCCCCCCCCCTCCCCCAAACATCGAAACATTGATCGGGAAAATCGCGACCATCGCAGCTTTCATTTTGAAAGCCGGGACAGCCTCCAGGTATACAGGGGGAGTCTAGGGGTGGCTTGGGAGGGTTCAGTTACACTCCCCAGCAGCTGCCATTGTCTGCAGCCGCTGGAAGGGGGGATCCTGCCATGCTGACCGATCAGCAGTAATCGGCAGCACGGCAGACACAGGGGGAGAGTGCAAGGAGGCAGAGGGACCTTCTGGTCCCCCTGACAGCAGCAGCGGGGGGAAGTCTCTTCCCTGCCGCTGCTAACACTCTCTATCTGACTGGTCGCATCCTGTGGAACCATGTCAGATAAAGCACTTGCAGACATGGTCGCATCTGATACGACCATGCCAGGCAAGTGGTTAATTCATGTGCCATTGCTACTGCATTGACATTCCAGCAACTAAATGCCAAATCACCCCATATTCACCCCAATTGTGCTTTTAAATTGACTATTATTGTTGGCAGTACCATAGAGGAGTGTACAAAAATATACTGTATAATCTCAGGGGCTTACGTAAGTGCATCACATGCTCACACTAGATCACTGGAATACTGCAAAGTTACATCACTCATTTACATTGTTCTTACATCGTACCGGTAGGAACCTTTCTCTTATTACCTTGATTCCTTTTGAACTTGTTTTCATCTTGATCCTGTCAATAAATGCACTTTGGTTTGTAACTACTAGCCAACAATACCGGTTAACAGGGGCTATTCCCACGACAGCCATAGAGTAGGAACAGAACCTGTGGCGAGCGTAGCGAGCCCGCAAGGGGATTTATTGCGCTAAACCCCCCCACCGGCGTTATGCTGTCGGGATCCCATCGTCGTATGATGACCGTTGGGATCCCGTACGCCGGCCACGTAACCCCAACCCGTATGACCTGATCATCTAAATTAGCAGTCTCCCCCACATGCAGGGCTGTTTCTAGACAATTTAGCTCCCAGTGCAAACTTTAAAAAATGTGCCACCCCCATAGACCTTTTTGAAAGGATGCAAAAAAGGGTCATGGCCTTGCAGGAAAAGACTACCTATAACCCCACACAGTAATGCCCCTGACACCATATTATACCGCACAGTCATGCCCCTGATACCATAATATGCCTTGCATAGTAGTGCCCCGTTACCATATTATGCCTCACATAATACTCTAACACCAGATTATGCCTCACACAGTAATGCCCCTGACACCATATTATGACCCACACAGTAATTCCCCTTGCGCCATATTATCCCTCACACAATAACATCCCTGACACCATATTATTATTATGTCTCACATAGTAATGCCCATGCCCCTTTATAAATTAAGCAAATGTCACACTAGGTGCTTGTTATTAGGGGGTGAGACTGTTTCATCCCACCACTGCCAGCTGCAGCATCATGATTCCAACATCTGATACCCCTGCACGCAGGTCAGTGGTCCCGGCACTTCCAGGAACCACTATTCGCACCTGCCTCCTTTCCCTGAGCCTGAGTTGGTGGCCATTTTGTCCCTCCCAAAATGGTCGCCGCCTTCTCTAGCATCACAACGGTCTCCTCCGAGGCGGCAGCCATTTAGGGAGGGACATTTTCAAAAGTATTCTATGCGGACGGGCAGACTGCATGGAATACTGTGCAGACACTCGCAGCAGGCACCCCATACGTTTGCATGGCTCACCCAGCCCTAGAAGCGGCCCTGCCCGCAGGACATACATTTATGACTTATCAGCTGCACTGGGGTCAGCAGTAACACTTAGAATTTATGTATTTCTGTCAATAAAACATCTTTTCTGTGAAAACAAAATAAAGTGTTTTTAATCTGTTTGAATTAAGGTTACAAATGTATTTTCTAGGTACTTTTACAAGGCTGCAGAAGTGTTGAATTGGACTGCTGGGATGGAGATGATGGCATGCCTATTATATATCATGGGCATACACTTACCACTAAAATCCCCTTTAAGGTGAGTAAGCAGTCATTATTTATATGCTGTCCTTACCGTCTGGCAACTACCACTTGTTGGATGCAAATAATGCCCATAAATAACTCCATAGGCTGTTACTGCACACAGTAGAGGCATTGGAATTGATTGCTCAGACTACCTGACATACAATGGGGAGACGTCTGCCAACTTTACCTCTGACTGAGCAGGGGCAGAGAGGGCAGCGCCAGAACTCATAGATAGATTTGTAGGTGAGCCTGGCAACATTGCTCCTGACTGCTGTGCTGTGGCTCTGCTCTCTCTAAAAAGCAGACCGGGGGCCTCTTCCGGACATGCTCTGATTTGGGCTAAAATCTACGTTCAAATCCACACAGGCTCAGGCAGGACTTTGCAGTTCAGGGTTTTATTGTGTTATGAAGTAGAGAAAAGAGGGACAGAGGCCTTGGAATGGGAAAGGGAGAGTCAACATTACTAGGCACCCATCATTTCGGGGCCACACCTGCACCCCTTACAGGCCCAGGGATGTTAGTTCTTCTACTGTACTTGGTATATAATGCTGTAACATTGAGCACTGGGATAGTTCTGTTCTGCTCCTATACAATGTCACATATCCAATTAATAAGCACTGCCTCCTGGTGCTTCCTAGTTGCATTGCGTTACAACTAAACAGCATTTTTGTAAACAATAAATGCCCGATGCTAGCAGAGTTGTACGGGACCTGGCGGCTCACTTGCACCAGGCATCTTGCTCTGCATGGCGTATTGAGACTAGATGTATGAGGAAACATATGTATTGAAAAGTGTTGTAACATAAAACCTTTATTGAAATGATATCCTTCACTCACAAGGACATTTATCATTTATGCCTGCTTTTGCTAAGTGTAAGAAGTGAATTATTACTCCTCGTTACTGCTAAGTTTGCTTTTAATAGTCTGCTATAATTTGCCCACTAGGATGCATATTCCATTGGACTGTGTTAATAATATTCATGTGATCACGCAAAATCCAACAGAACGTTGAGCACACACAATATTCATTAGGACATAATAGATTTTATTTTTTACTTTTAACTTTGTATGTTTATTTATTAACATTTATTTACAAAACAGTAATAAAATGAGCCTGGGTAATAATGGACAGTGTTTCACGCAATGTTTTAGGGCAGTGATGGGGAACCTTTGGCACTCCCGCTGTTGTTGAACTACACATCCCAGCATGCCCTGCTATAGTTTTGCTATTTGGCCATGCTAAAACTAGCAAGGCATGTTGGGATGTGTAGTTCAACAAAAGCTGGAGTTCCAAAGGTTCCCCATCACTGTTTTAGGCATGTGCACCATCATTATAATGGCTACATCTTAGGGTAATGACTTTATGAAACGTAACGATCGGGGCACAAGACTTTGACTTGAAAGCGTGTGTGTTTTTTTTTTCTTAATTTAACAGGAAGTCATAGAAGCTATTGACCGTAACGCATTCATCAACTCTAAAATGCCGATCATAATATCTATAGAGAATCACTGCTCTTTACCCCAGCAACGGAAGATGGCTGACATTTTCAAGGTAAAAGAAACCCTTTTGTCTCATCTGTTTATGTTTGCATTATGCAAATTGTGTGGATCTCATCAGAATACGATGCTATCCTATTTTAGACTGTCTTTGGCGAAAAGTTGGTAACAAAGTTCCTGTTTGAGAGTGATTTCTCGGATGATCCGATGCTTCCATCCCCGTGGCAGCTAAGGGGAAAAGTCCTGTTAAAGAACAAAAAGCTGAAAGCGCATCAGACGCCTGTGGATATCTTGAAACAGAAGGTCAGTGTCTGACATGCCGCGTCTGGCTAAGCAGTAACTCTCTGCACAGCTTCATGCTTCATTAAACACTGTTAAGGCAACAATGTCACAGAACACGTGTTGTTGTTTCTCCCGGTTGTAATTACACTTCACCTATCATTAAGGAGTCAAAAAGAATGGATTCCTTTATTTCAAGGAGCATTTTCTATAGCTTCAGTTTAGGATCTAAACTCGGTCCTCAAGGCACCCTAACACTTCAGGTTTTAAGGATATCCATGCTTAAGCATAGGTGATGTAATTAGTTACTAAGTCAGCTTGATTATACCATCTGTGCGCAACCTGGATATACGTAAAATGGTATCCGGATAACAGGTCATCAACAGTCAGTAGGTTGACACCAAATGGTCAGCATGGACAAAAGGTCAACATGACAATGGTCGACACGTGAAAAGGTTGACATGAGTTTTGGGGATTTTTCTATTTTCACTTTTAGGACTGTGTCATACTTTACTATCCACGTGGACTATGATTGGGAATAGTAACCTCATCGCTCGCCATGCGAGGAGACACGGTCCACTAATTGGGGGTCCATGTGCTGAAAGGAACATTTCTGCTGCGGGGTACACTGGGCTCCACAAGTTTGGACAATGGGGTGTAGAGTAGAATCTTGATCCGAGGCACCAACAGGCTCAAAGCTTTGACTGTTCCCAGAATGCACAGCGCCGCCTCCTATATCACCCCGCCTCCCAGCACAGGAGCACAGTTTGTCAGTTGGTGCTGCAGTAAGCAGGCACTTAACAGAGGGGCTGCTCCAAGCAGCCCTGAGAAAAGCTTTTTATGAGGTAAAAGGTGAAGACTTCAAGGGCAGCAGCGGTGGTAAATGTCTTGTGACATTCACTGCTGCAGCTCCAGTTCTCCTCAGTGGCGCTGTACACTCCCGAGCCCTGGCTGCTGGGTACCTACAGCGGAGGCTCCGGTTTTCATCATGTTAGACACACACGGCTGGGGCTCTCCAGGATCGCGTGGCCGCGCTTCGGGAGGTGGTAAGTGGGTCCCGCTCGCGGGACCCGGTCTTTATCGCGATCCGGCGCGGTCAGTGGGAGGCGGGCCGCGCGCGCTGGCGGTGGACACTGTGGATACAGGCGATCCCACTAGATCACCAGGGCATGGGCGCAGGTCAGGTTTTCTCTTAAAACCGATTTTAATATCGCCCATAGTACCTGGTGGTTTTGCCAGTAAAGAGGATAAGGCTTAGACCTGAAACCCCTCCCCCAGCCCCAGGGCGCCATTTCCAGCAAGTGTTCCCGCCCTGGAGCTGCATCTCTGTCTTTTCCTCACTCCGTCAGTGTCTGCGGCGCCATTACTCCTCAGCTCACTGTTCCTGGGACTGCTTGGGCAAATCCTCCTATGTAAAGCCGCCTGGTTGTCAGCACTGTGCCTTTACATGACACTTAAGTATTCTACCTGCCTTTTTAGTCAGTGTTAGTAAGAAAGAGTGCACTTAGTCAGGGGTTTATAGTACAATTACACTGTGATATACATCCAGTTTCTTACTGTGTAGTGTTATATCTATTGACTATATAGCTGTGTAAGCTAGTCCAGTGCAGTATTATTGTCTGTAATAACCTCTGCATTGTACAAACAGTGACTATTTGTGTGTGCATTGATAGCTGGGTGGTGTCCATCTCGTGTCTTTCACTCAACTTGCTATCCCTATATTCTATAACCTGAGGGGGCTTGGTGCGTCAGGTGTTATTTAATATAGGATTTTCACAAATATATACTGTATTACGTATTTCTCTGACGTCCTAGTGGATGCTGGGAACTCCGTAAGGACCATGGGGAATAGCGGGCTCCGAAGGAGGCTGGGCACTTTAGAAAGATTTATGACTACCTGGTGTGCACTGGCTCCTCCCACCATGACCCCCCTCCAAGCCTCAGTTAGATTTCGTGCCCGGCCGAGGTTGGATGCACACTAGGGGCTCTCCTAAACCCTTAGAAGGAAAGCATAGTTTAGGTTTTTTATTTTCAGTGAGACCTGCTGGCAACAGGCTCACTGCAGCGAGGGACTAAGGGGAGAAGAAGCGAACTCGCCTGCTTGCAGCCGGATTGGGCTTCTTAGGCTACTGGACACCATTAGCTCCAGAGGGATCGACCGCAGGCCCAGTCCTTGGTGTTCGGTCCCGGAGCCGCGCCGCCGTCCCCCTTACAGAGCCAGAAGCAAGAAGAGGTCCGGAAAAACGGCGGCAGAAGACATCAGTCTTCACCAAGGTAGCGCACAGCACTGCAGCTGTGCGCCATTGCTCCTCATGCACACTTCACACTCCGGTCACTGAGGGTGCAGGGCGCTTGGGGGGGGCGCCCTGAGCAGCAATAAAAAACACCTTGGCTGGCAAAATACCACAATATATAGCCCCAGAGGCTATATATGTGGTAAATACCCCTGCCAGAATCCAGGAAAAAGCGGGAGAATAGGCTGCGGAAAAGGGGCGGAGCTATCTCCCTCAGACACACTGGCGCCATTTCTCCTTCACAGATCCGCTGGAAGGAAGCTCCCTGGCTCTCCCCTGCAGTCTACACTTCAGAACAGGGTAAAAACAGAGAGGGGGGGCACTAAATTTAGGCGCAATATATATAATATAAAAAGCAGCTATAGGGGACATAACTCAGTTAGTCCCTGCATTATATAGCGCTCTGGTGTGTGCTGGCATACTCTCACTCTGTCCCCCCAAAGGGCTTTTGTGGGTCCTGTCCTCATTCGGAGCATTCCTTGTGTGTGTGCGGTGTGTCGGTACGGCTGTGTCGACATGTTTGATGAGGATAATGATGTGGAGGCGGAGCAGATGCCTTTAGAAGGGATGTCACCCCCTGCGGGGCAGACACCTGAGTGGATGGGCTTATGGAAAGTAATGAGTGCACGTATAGACTCCTTATATAAGAAAATCGACGACATGCCAAATGTGGGACAGCCGACTTCTCAGCTCGTGCCTGCCCAGGCGTCGCATGGGTCGTCAGGGGCTCTAAAACGCCCGCTACCTCAAGCAGACCCAGATGTCGACGCTGATACTGACACCAGTGTCGACGACGATGAGTCTAACCTGATGCCCACTAAGGCCATTCACTGCATGATTGAGGCAATGAAAGAGGTGTTACACATTTCTGATATAAATACAGGTACCACTAAAAAGGGTATTATGTTTGGGGAGAAAAAACTACCCGTAGTTTTTCCCCCGTCAGAGGAATTAAATGAAGTGTGTGAAGAAGCGTGGGCTTTCCCTGATAAAAAATTGGTAATTCCTAAGAAGGTACTAATGGCGTTCCCTTTCCCGCCAGAGGATAGGTCACGTTGGGAAACACCTCCTAGGGTGGATAAAGCGCTCACACGTTTGTCTAAAAAGGTGGCACTACCGTCTCCGGATACGGCCGCCCTCAAGGAACCTGCTGATAGAAAGCAGGAGGCGATCCTGAAGTCTGTATATACACACACAGGCATTATACTTAGGCCAGCTATTGCGTCAGCTTGGATGTGCAGTGCTGCCGCTGCGTGGTCAGATAAACTGTCAGAAAATCTTGACACATTAGACAGAGACACGATCCTGTTATCCATAGACCATATAAAAGACTCAGTCTTATATATGAGAGATGCACAAAGGGAAATCTGCCGACTGGCATCTAAAGTAAGTGCATTGTCCATTTCTGCTAGGAGAGGCTTATGGACTCGCCAGTGGACAGGAGATGCAGATTCAAAAAAGCACATGGAAGTGTTACCATATAAGGGTGAGGAATTATTTGGGGATGGTCTCTCGGACCTAGTTTCCACAGCAACGTCTGGGAAGTCAGCATTTTTACCCCATGTCCCCTCACAGCCTAAGAAGGCGCCGTTTTATCAGGTTCAGTCCTTTCGGACCCAGAAAAATAGGCGTGGAAAAGGCGGGTCCTTTCTGTCCAGAGGCAGAGGTAGGGGAAAAAGGCTGCAACAAACAGCAGGTTCCCAGGAGCAAAAGTCCTACCCCGCTTCTTCGTCCAAGTCCGCCGCATGACGGTGGGGCTCCACAGGCGGAGCCTGGTACGGTGGGGGGTCGCCTCAAAAATTTCAGCGATCAGTGGGTTCGCTCACAGGTGGATCCCTGGATCCTGCAAATAGTATCTCAGGGGTACAAGCTGGAATTCGAGGCGTCCCCACCCCACCGGTTCCTAAAATCTGCCTTGCCGATTGCTCCCTCAGACAGGGAGGCGGTGCTAGCGGCAATTCACAAGCTGTATTCCCAGCAGGTGATAATCAAGGTACCCCTACTTCAACAAGGCCGGGGTTATTATTCCACACTATTTGTGGTACCGAAACCGGACGGTTCGGTGAGACCCATTCTAAATTTGAAATCCTTGAACACGTACATAAAGAAATTCAAGTTCAAGATGGAATCGCTCAGGGCGGTTATTGCAAGCCTGGACGAGGGGGATTACATGGTATCCCTGGACATCAAGGATGCTTACTTGCATGTCCCCATTTACCATCCTCACCAGGAGTACCTCAGATTTGTGGTACAGGATTGCCATTACCAATTCCAGACGCTGCCGTTTGGACTGTCCACGGCACCGAGGGTATTCACCAAGGTTATGGCGGAAATGATGATACTCCTTCGAAGAAAGGGTGTTTTAATTATCCCGTACTTGGACGATCTCCTAATAAAAGCGAGGTCCAAGGAACAGTTGTTGGTGGGAGTAGCACTATCTCAGGAGGTGCTGCACCAGCACGGCTGGATTCTGAATATCCCAAAGTCACAGCTGGTTCCGACGACACGGCTACTGTTCCTGGGTATGATTCTGGATACAGTCCAGAAGAAAGTGTTTCTCCCGGAGGAGAAAGCCAGGGAGTTGTCATCTCTAGTCAGAGACCTCCTGAAACCAAAACAGGTATCAGTGCATCGCTGCACGCGGGTCCTGGGAAAGATGGTGGCTTCTTACGAAGCAATTCCCTTCGGCAGGTTCCATGCCAGAATCTTTCAGTGGGACCTGTTGGACCAGTGGTCCGGATCGCATCTTCAGATGCATCGCTTGATAACCCTGTCTCCAAGAACCAGGGTGTCTCTACTGTGGTAGCTGCAGAGTGCCCATCTTCTAGAGGGCCGCAGATTCGGCATACAGGACTGGGTCCTGGTGACCACGGATGCCAGCCTTCGAGGCTGGGGGGCAGTCACACAGGGAAGAAACTTCCAAGGACTATGTTCGAGTCAGGAGACTTCCCTTCACATAAATATTCTGAATCTAAGGGCCATCTACAATGCCCTAAGTCAAGCAAAATCCCTGCTTCTACACCAGCCGGTACTGATCCAGTCAGACAACATCACGGCAGTCGCCCATGTAAATCGACAGGGTGGCACAAGAAGCAGGATGGCGATGGCAGAAGCCACAAAAATTCTCCGATGGGCGGAGAATCATGTACTAGCACTGTCAGCAGTGTTCATTCCGGGAGTGGACAACTGGGAAGCAGACTTCCTCAGCAGACACGACCTCCACCCGGGAGAGTGGGGACTTCATCCAGAAGTCTTTCAGATGCTGGTAAACCGTTGGGAAAAACCACAGGTGGACATGATGGCGTCCCGCCTCAACAAAAAGTTAAAAAGATATTGCGCCAGGTCAAGGGACCCTCAGGCGGTAGCTGTGGACGCTCTAGTGACACCGTGGGTGTACCAGTCGGTTTATGTGTTCCCTCCTCTGCCTCTCATACCAAAGGTATTGAGAATAATAAGAAAGAGAGGAGTAAACACCATTCTCGTGGTTCCGGATTGGCCAAGACGAGCGTGGTACCCGGAACTTCATGAGATGCTCTCAGAGGACCCGTGGCCTCTACCGCTCAGACAGGACCTGCTACAGCAGGGGCCCTGTCTGTTCCAAGACTTACCGCGGCTGCGTTTGACGGCATGGCGGTTGAACACCGGATCCTAAAGGAAAAGGGTATTCCGGAAGAAGTCATTCCTACGCTTATTAAGGCCAGGAAAGATGTTACGGCAAAGCATTATCACCGCATATGGCGGAAATATGTTGCATGGTGCGAGGCCAAAAAGGCCCCAACAGAGGAATTTCAACTAGGTCGATTTCTGCATTTCCTGCAAGCAGGAGTGAATATGGGCCTAAAACTAGGCTCCATTAAAGTACAGATCTCGGCTCTGTCGATTTTCTTTCAAAAAGAACTAGCTTCAGTACCTGAAGTTCAGACATTTGTGAAAGGAGTGCTGCATATTCAGCCCCCATTTGTGCCTCCTGTGGCACCTTGGGATCTCAACGTGATGTTGAGCTTCTTAAAATCACATTGGTTTGAGCCACTAAAAACCGTGGATTTGAAATATCTCACGTGGAAAGTGGTCATGTTATTGGCCTTGGCTTCAGCCAGGCGAGTGTCAGAATTGGCGGCTTTATCATGTAAAAGCCCTTATCTGATTTTCTATATGGATAGGGCGGAATTGAGGACTCGCCCCCAATTTCTCCCTAAGGTGGTGTCAGCGTTTCACCTGAACCAGCCTATTGTGGTGCCTGCGGCTACTAATGATTTGGAGGACTCCAAGTTGCTAGACGTTGTCAGGGCCCTGAAAATATATGTTTCCAGGACGGCTGGAGTCAGAAAATCTGACTCGCTGTTTATCCTGTATGCACCCAACAAGCTGGGTGCTCCTGCTTCTAAGCAGTCTATTGCTCGCTGGATTTGTAGTACAATTCAGCTTGCACATTCTGTGGCAGGCCTGCCACAGCCAAAATCTGTGAATGCCCATTCCACAAGGAAGGTGGGCTCATCTTGGGCGGCTGCCCGAGGGGTCTCGGCTTTACAACTTTGCCGAGCAGCTACTTGGTCAGGGGCAAACACGTTTGCAAAATTCTACAAATTTGATACCCTGGCTGAGGAGGACCTGGAGTTCTCTCATTCGGTGCTGCAGAGTCATCCGCACTCTCCCGCCTGTTTGGGAGCCTTGGTATAATCCCCATGGTCCTTACGGAGTTCCCAGCATCCACTAGGACGTCAGAGAAAATAAGAATTTACTCACCGGTAATTCTATTTCTCGTAGTCCGTAGTGGATGCTGGGCGCCCATCCCAAGTGCGGATTGTCTGCAATACTTGTACATAGTTATTGTTAACTAAAGGGTTATTGTTGAGCCATCTGTTGAGAGGCTCAGTTGTTTTCATACTGTCAAACTGGATATAGTATCACGAGTTGTACGGTGTGATTGGTGTGGCTGGTAAGAGTCTTACCCGGGATTCTAAATCCTTCCTTATTATGTCTGCTCGTCCGGGCACGGTGTCCTAACTGAGGCTTGGAGGAGGGTCATGGTGGGAGGAGCCAGTGCACACCAGGTAGTCATAAATCTTTCTAGAGTGCCCAGCCTCCTTCGGAGCCCGCTATTTCCCATGGTCCTTACGGAGTTCCCAGCATCCACTACGGACTACGAGAAATAGAATTACCAGTGAGTAAATTCTTATTTTTTCTCTGTGATTTAGTCACCATATCTCTCCTTTATCTCTGCTGGTGCTGACTACACTGCGCAGGGGTTTGGGTTTAGGGATATAGTGCTGCTAATAATTGTACTGTGTTACCTCATACTGCAAGTTATATCATGTCTGCTTCTGAGGGTAACGGTTCTGGGGCGGAACACACTGCTGGTGTTGCTGAAGCCACAGGCACATATGGGGAGAATATAGCAGCTGTGGGCTCTGGTTCTGGGGGCTCCTTGCCCTCCAGTGGGACTGTGGCAACGGAGGCACATACTGACCCTCCGTGGGCCGCTTTTTCCACGCTTCTGCATACGCTAGTTCATAAACTAACACCCCCTATGGGACCCCCAATGCCGGTACAACTGTATGTGGTCCCTGCAGCTAACCCTCCGTGGGCGGACGATTTATCTGCTCAATTAAAGAAGTTGAACCAGTCCCTGACTACTAAAAAGTCTGACCATCGCTCGCCTAAGTCCAAGAGGTCCTCTAAGCGAGCACTCATCTCCTCACAATCCACTGCTGTCACTGACACCTCGTCTGATGAAGACAGCACATACACTGACCCCACAGGTTCTGACTCCGATACGGCTCATGGGGAGGGTAGTTCACATGTGGATGTTCCTGATCTTTTGGAGGCTATTAAGTTAATTCTGCAGATTACGGATGATACCGAGCCATCCGTTCCTCCTAAGAAACCAGATAGGTTCAAGCGTCAGAAGGTAATTAAACAAGTTTTACCTCACTCTGACCACCTAGTGGATATACGTCAGGAACCCTGGCAAAGCCCGGGTACGCAGTTTGTGCCTCAAAAGAAGATGCTGGCTCGCTATCCCCTCGCGCCAGAGCTGTCTAAGAATTGGGAAACGCCTCCTCCAGTAGACTCACATGTGGCTAGGATGGTGGTTTCCTCAGCTCTACCTGTCACTACCGTCACGTCTCTAAAAGAGCCTACGGATCAACGTGTCGAGGGTTGTCTAAAAGCGATTTACACCCTCACAGATGCTGCACAAAGGCCCACTATTGCAGCTACATGGGCGGCAGAGGCTATTGAAGCATGGGCCTTGGAGTTAGAAGCTGAAATCTCCTCTGACCATGCTAGACAATGCTCGTCATATATTGTCACAGCTTCTCGCTATATTAAAGAGGCGGCTTCTGATGCCGGTATCCTAGCAGCCAAGGCCTCTACTTCGTCAGTCGTGGCTCGCAGGATATTGTGGCTGAGATCCTGGTCTGTGGATCTGGACTCTAGAAAAACCCTGGAGGTACTCCCTTTCAAGGGGGATATTCCTTTTGGGGAGGACTTGAATAAGATAGTGGCTGACTTGGCTATTGCCAAAACTGCCTGTCTGCCTAATACAGCTCCTTCTGTGTCGAAGGCCAAAGGCACATCCTTTCGTCCTTCAGGTAAAGCAAAAGGTCAGGCGTACCATAAGCAGGTCCGCACTTCCAAACCTGGTAAGCCAAAGCCCAAAAGAGCCTGGGCTGCCCGTCAGCCAGCAGCCAAGACCGATAAGCCTGCCGCATGACGGGGGCGGGCCTCCCCCTGGGGGATCCCAGGGTGGGGTCCGGCTTCTAGGGTATACCCAGGAATGGTTGAAGACCACTTCAGATGCCTGGATACGGGAAGTCGTCACTCGAGGTTACGCCATAGCCTTCAAAAACCGACCCCCTCATCGATTTTGCCAGACAGACGTCCCGTCGGACCAGACAAAGGCAAACACTCTGCATTCGGTGGTACAGACCCTCCTGGATACAGGAGTCGTGGTACAGGTGCCTCTTGCTCAGAGGGGCTGGGGGTACTATTCTCCGCTGTTTCTAGTCCCGAAACCGAATGGGTCCTCCCGGCCCATTCTCAACCTCAAGGCACTGAACAAGTTTGTGAAGGTTTCCAAGTTCCGTATGGAAACCCTTCGCTCTATAGTTCTGGCCTTGGAACCTGGAGACTACATGGTCTCCCTGGACATACAGGATGCTTACCTGCATATTCCTATAGCAGTGTCACATCAACAATACCTGAGGTTCGCTATTGGCAACCTCCATTACCAGTTTCAGGCATTACCTTTTGGTTTAACAACGGCTCCGCGAGTCTTCACCAAAGTTATGGCGGTGATGACGGTGGTACTCCGCCATCAAGGGGTCAAGATACTGCAGTATCTGGACAACTTGTTAATCCTGGCAAATTCCCCAGATCTTCTCCTGCATCATTTGAATATGACGGTCCGGTTTCTACAAGCCCACGGGTGGCTCATCAACTGGAAGAAATCCTCCCTGGTCCCTGCTCAGAGCATGGTGCATCTGGGAGCGCTGTTGGACACTCACAACCAGAGGTTGTTCTTGTCTCAGGAGAAAGTCCTGAAACTTCAGGACAGGATTCGTTGCTTCCTTTCTCGTCCGCAAGTGTCGATACATTCGGCAATGCAGGTGCTGGGCCTCATGGTATCAGCATTCGACATGGTGGAGTATGCTCAATTCCATTCTCGCCCTCTCCAGAAGCTGATTCTAGCCAAGTAGGATGGCCTGCCTCACCCTATCAGGTCTCAAATGATCTCATTGACTCCGGAGGTCCATCTGTCGCTGCTCTGGTGGCTCCAGGACCGACAATTGTGCAGAGGCCGTCCCTTCTGGATATCCAACTGGGTCCTGTTGACGACAGATGCCAGTCTAAGAGGTTGGGGCGCGGTGCTGGAGCAGCACTCCTTGCAGGGTCGGTGGACCAAGGAGGAATCTCTCCTCTCGATCAACATTCTGGAATTGCGGGCGGTCTTCAATGCGTTGAACCTAGCCCAGCATTTGATTCAGAACCGTCCTGTTCAAGTACAGTCGGACAACACCACCACAGTGGCTTACATAAATCATCAAGGCGGCACTTGAAGCCGTTTGGCAATGAAGGAAGCCTCACGGATTCTATATTGGGCAGAACGCCATCTACCGGCATTATCTGCAATATTCATTCCGGTAGTCCTGAATTGGGAAGCGGACTTTCTCAGTCGTCAGGACGTGCATGCCGGCGAGTGGGGCCTCCATCCAGAAGTATTTTAACTCCTCGTGGAAAGGTGGGGTCTTCCAGATGTAGATCTGATGGCGTCTCGACACAATCACAAGGTTCCGGTCTTCGGAGCAAGGACAAGGGAACCTCAAGCAGCATTCGTGGTTGCGCTGGCAGTGCCGTGGAGGTTTCGGCTGCCGTACGTGTTCCCTCCGGTGTCACTCCTGCCCATGGTAATTCGGAAGTTCAAGCAAGAAAAAGGAAATCTGCTTCTCATAGCTCCGGCGCTGCCCAGACGGCACTGGTTCACAGACCTGCAAGGCCTATCATCAGAGCGTCCACTTCTACTTCCACAACGCCCAGACCTCCTCGTTCAGGGCCCCTGTGTCTACCAGGACCTATCCCGGCTGTCTTTGACAGCGTGGCTCTTGAAGCTTCCGTCTTAAGAGCTAAGGGTTTTTCTGAAGAGGTCATTAAAACTATGTTGCGGGCCCGGAAACCGGCCTCTGCTCGGATTTACCATCGGGTCTGGCATTCCTACTTTGTTTGGTGCGCATCTAACCATTATGACGCTTCCAAGTTTAGTACAGCCAAACTTTTGGCTTTTCTACATCAGGGCCTAGATTTGCGTCTGGCCTCCCTCAAGGTTCATATTTCTGCCTTGTCGGTGTGGTTTCAGAGAAAAATTGCGACTTTACCTGATGTTCATACTTTCACTCAGGGTGTGTTGCGTATCCAACCTCCCTATATACCGCCTGTGGCTCCTTGGGACTTGTCGGTGGTTTTGGAGGCGTTGCAGGAGCCTCCATTTGAACCTCTTGGTTCAGCTGACCTTAAGTGGCTTTCCCTTAAGGTGGTGTTCTTGCTGGCTATTGCCCCTGCTAGAAGAGTGTCGGATTTGGGTGCCTAGTCTTGTAGTTCCCCATATCTGATTTTTCACCGTGACCGGGCGGTTCTTAGGACTCGTCCCGGATATTTACCGAAGGTGGTTTCTTCGTTCCACCTTAATCAGGAGATTGTGGTTCCAGCTTTTGTCTCTCCTGATTTGTTTCCCAAAGAGCGGTCTTTGTTTGTGGTACGGGCTCTCCGTATCTATGTAAAGAGAACTGCTTCTATTCGAAAGTCTGATTCTCTCTTTGTTTTTTGGGGATTTCACAAACATGGCTGGCCTGCTCACAAGCAGACCCTGGCCAGGTGGATTAGAATGGTGATTGCGCATGCTTATGTGAAGGCTGGTCAGTCAGCTCCTGTTCACATTATGGCCCATTCTACTTGGTCTGTTGGACCTTCTTGGGCGGCCCAACGTGGTACGACCCTTGATCAATTGTGCAAGGCGGCTACGTGGTCCTCCGGGAACACATTCATAAGGTTCTATGTCTTCGATACTGACGCTTCCCAGGATGCTTCCTTTGGACGCCGGGTTCTTGTGCCCGCTACAGTGCTTCCCCTCCCATAAGGAACTGCTTTAGGACATCCCCATTGTCCAGACTTGTGGAGCTTAGTGTACCCCGTAGCAGAAAACGAGTTTTATGGTAAGAACTTACCCTTGTTAAAACTCTTTCTACGAGGTACACTGGGCTCCACAAGGCGCCCACCCTGACGCACTTGGCTTCTTTGGGTTGATATGGCATTAGCCGCTGACACTTCTCTTGTCGTGAGAGTGTGGTGTATGTGGCTACTAACCATTGTCTCTTTTCCTGCTACTGCATTGGGCTGGTTAACTAAACTGAGCTCCTGTGCTGGGAGGCGGGGTGATATAGGAGGCGCCGCTGTGCGTTCTGGGAACAGTCACAGCATTGAGCCTGTTGGTGACTCGGATCAAGATCGTACTCTACACCCCATTGTCCAGACTTGTGGAGCCCAGTGTACCTCGCAGAAAGAGTTTTAACAAGGGTAAGTTCTTACCATAAAACTCGTTTTTTACACCAAAAAAACATTAAAAACACATGTTGACCCTGTCGACCTTTTCATCGTTGACCTTGTGCATGTCAACCACTTGGTGTCGACTGACTGTCGACCCATTGATCCATAACCACTTATAATATGGTTCCTTGAAGACTGAGCTTGGGAAACAATAATTTAGTTGGGTTACCACGGCTAATTAAATCCCCCCTAAACTGGCTTCCTGTTTTGAACTGGTGGTGCCTAATGTTGTTATGGCCACTTGCTTTTCCTCTTTGTTTTAGTACAGGGTTTTGTATGTCTTAGAAATATCTTGAGACATTGGCAAATATTCATGCTTTACTCAATATACAGTTTGGTTGGCCTTTTATTCACAATGGGCCTGAGTCTGAGGAATGAAGTAAGAAAGAGCAAGTAACTTAACCATGCTGCAATGCAGGAAGGGTAGATGTAACATGTGCAGAGAAATTTGTTTTTAAGAGAGGTGTGTTCAAACTGAAATCTACACTGCAGTGTAAAAATAAAGCTCTTAAGCATTTGTGGGCTACAGGCAGAAGCAGCCAGTATTTACCCTCAGTGGCGTCACCGGGTGCGCAACCTCCAAATCCCAGCGCGTCGGGTAGCGCATTCGCGTCAAAAAGGGGGCGTGGCCTCGTGGGGGAAGTCACTCCGGGGGCGTGCCCAGCATTTCCAGAGATGCTGGGCTGTACTGGGCTGCCCCTGGAGACTGTCTCCCAGCGCTGTCGGCTCCTCTGCTATGATAGGAGCCGGGTGCTGTAGCAGACTTTCACACTGCAGCGCTCGGCTCCTGTCACTGCGGAGGAGCTACAGTGTGGTGTCACACCCGGGTGCGGGCCGCACCCGGCTTGTGACGCCACTGTTTACCCTGCATGTTAAAAAAATTATATATTTTTTCAACCCCTTGCATTGCAGCATGGTTTGTCCAGGTCAGCAGTTGCTTGCTCTTTCTTTATTCCTAACTCAGAATCAGACCCAATATCCATAGTCGTGTTGGTTGCCACAGTTGGTGGAACCATAAAAATAAATAGTTAGGGATATACTGTAGAACAGTTCCTTTTGATATAATATGGTTCCTGTGTTTTCCACTGATACCAATATGAATAGTAATATTGTTAATAACCATCATATCATATCCTGTTGAATTAGTTGGATCAGGAACTATAAACTCTCCATATGGCCACTGAAAGTTTTCCTTATAAATATGACAATCTGCTTATTTGTGTTTGTTAATTTAAGCCAATATCCTGCTTTATAACTTGGGTGCTGGATTAATTTGAAACTTTTGTAGGGGTAGATGTACTAAGGCGTGTAACATGATAAAGTAGGGAGAGATAAAGTACCAGCCAGTCATCTTTTACCTGCCATGTTACAGGTTGTGTTTGAAAATTGACAGGAGCTGATTATTAGTTTGCCCCTCTCCACTTTATCACTCTCTAAAGTTTAGTACTAGAGCCATAACTACTTTTTGGGCTATTTGATCCTGCATAGAAGCTATGCGATTTCTAACAACATATATGAAGCTACTTGTACTTTGTAAAAAAATTATCAGCATTGTAATTGAGCAGATCTATGTAGTGTGCAGCCACACATCCAGCCCCTTGCAGCCACACGCTGCATACAGTAGATCTGTTCAGCTGCAGTGCTGATAAGTTTTTCATGAAGTACAAGGTGAACTTCAAATAGCTCAGAATTCTCTAGCTTTCTATGAAAGGGCAGATAGCTCAATGAACAGATTGTCTGACTGCAATGCAACAGGTGATGGGTTTGAATCCTGGGTATGTCAGCATCTTTATATGTAATAAAGTACAGTGTGACGGAATAACAAACAGCTCTCAAGTTAAGTTCTTGAATGATGTATAGGTATTGGCGATGGAAGGGGTGTGGGAAAGAGACGGGCAGTCAGGAAATTCTGGGCTTCAAAGAGGAGGGAAACTACAAGTGAAACTAATTAAAGCAAATAATAAACAAAGCTTGCCACTCTCCTACAGTGCTGTGTGCAGTGGCACACTCCACAGCACCTCCTATCCTGCAACGCTGTATGCAATGGCACACTCCACAGCTACGGCCCAGCATTAGCCCCTTAGTGCTTAAACTAGAGTGGCTTTCCTGCTTGGTATACAGTATGCTACGGTAGAACCGAATTTATAGTTATTAATACGATTTATGTGCTTTATAATTTGCACTGCATAATACAGCGCATTTAGTTTGATCATATGTTTGGTACGGAAGGAGGGAACAACTATGGCTAAAGCAGCTAATGCAGTAGCTTTAGGACCTGACAGTATCTACAGTATTCCCTGGGATATGGGCCCATATTTTATTGTCATTGGCATATTTCTGTTAACTGCAGTCCCACAAGCGAACAGTTAGTATGTTTAATGAATAAGGGTATATACACTACACCCAATTTTACAGTACATTCATTCACTGATCAATTTCTAACACAGGCAAACAACTTTTTTTTTTTACTCTAGAATTTACGCCGTGTCTAGGAATGCATTGGCGTCAGGAAAGTGCTTGTCAGATGCATTCAGAAAGTGTATATTAGGCTTTTCTTATCCAGGCGCCGTATTTACATGAGTAACAGATATCAAAACTCCTTTTCAAACATTTCAGCTGTGTGAAGAAGGGAAAGGAGACATTCTTTCAGAATGGGACGCTATGATTTGTAGTTATTCTGGCTAATCATTTATTTGATATCGACCGTTAAATAATAAATGCAAATGTTACCGATGCAATTAGGGGCGCCACAATGTTTTCAGTTTGGGGGGGTGGGGCAAAGATAAGATGCCATTTTGGCGCCCCTGTATGCCTGCAGGAAAACCCTTCCTGCTCCCCAGTGGTGCTGCTGCTAGACTCACCCTGAATTGTGCTGTGCTGTGCTGCCAGCCTCCACTCCCCCAGTTTGGGTGAGCGCTCACCTCCGGATCCCTGTGGGTGGCTTCCCTGTCGGGTGCTGTGTCCCATCTGCTGCCTTCCTAACTGTCTCTCTCTGAGTCTTCACTGATGCATTACTGGGAGGAGGCATGGTCATGCTGAGCCTGCTGGGACATCCCGGGACCACAGCCACGCCTTCCTCCAGATATGCATCAGTGAATATTTAGAGTGACATCCGGCTAGGACAGCGGATGGGACATCATCCTGTGACAGCAGGGTGCTTGGAATGGTGAAGCCGCCCATGGGGATCCAGAGGTAAGCTCTCCCCAGCACTGGGCATTGGTGCCTCCGTCTTGGTATTTGTTATTTTTTTTTTTTTTTTTTGGGGGGGGGGGGAGTCTGCCCCCTTGATCTCCCCCCCCCCCCCCCGTTTTGACACCTCTAGGTGCAATGTACAGTTAAACAATATATACTTTCTCAATATATATGTAAATATTATTGTCAGTCATGTATTGAAACCATTTACTGTAATATTTATGGTGTTTATGCAACGTGGACATAGTTAGAATTTCAATTGAAATGTATGTTCCGAGAAGAGTTCCACACGTATATATTGTAATGATGTAGATTACCTTAAGCATGTACAGACTTTTACTTTGTTTCTTCAGGATGTACTGTATGAGACGTGCAGCAAATTGAGATCTTACTGTAGCGCTGGTCTGACATAACATTTATGCTAACTCTTTATTGACTACAAGGTTCTAGCATTTACTTTATAGAGAAATGGATATTAAACAAGGGTTTAGTTTTCACACATAACACACCATCTATTGTCACAATAATTGTAGGCTCACCAGCTTGCTCACATGCAAGCACAAGCAAGCAATGGTACCCAGGTGATGAATACCAGCACCAACAATGAAGAAGAAGATGATGATGAAGATGACTATGACTACGACTATGAATCTCTTTCAGATGGTGAGAAATATTTTTATGATGAGAATTTATTTTGTGGCAACTGGCTTAAAGGCTATCTCCAGTCAAAGCCATTCTGTCTATAAAAGTTCTCTTTAGTACTATTCATTAAGTTAGCATTATTATTTCCAGGTGCTTTCACTAACCTTGCCTCTCTTCTTTGACATATATAAAGTAAAAAATCTATTAGTTACTTTGTTCGCTTGACATTGTGTGATCTCAGTCTCCGTCTGCTTCTCCTTGACTGGCAATATGTTTTGGAACATGCAGTTAAAGACCCTCTGCACAGGCATCTCCTGCATTTCACACCCACAGATATGTCCTTATCCATTGTGGCTTCAGTCGCGCCAAATAGTCCCTCTTGGCGCGCCAAGCCTCGTCTTTCTCGCTCACAGTTGTGCCTTATTCATATAAATAAAACAGCTGGGTGTGATAAAACTACATTGCTAAATTACACTGAGGAATTTCATGTGTGACATTTGTACATCTGTGTGCCACTGAATATGTGAAATAGAGCTTCGGTTCAGCGGTCAGGACTTTTCCTCATGCCGTGCTCTGTTGTGTTTCATCGGCGACTTTGTATGTGCGGTTAATGTCGCACCCAGCATTTACCCTATGAGCGGCTTTTAACTGTGTCTGCAATGCGTATAATATGCAAACATATATAGAAAAGTATGGTCCGCTGCTCAGGTGAGTAATACCGGGCATCTTGTGCCTTATGGCGTATAGACACCAGATGTATGAGAACACATCTCTACAGACAGGTTTATTTAGATTAAGGCCATCAGGGCAGATTTTAAACATTATTGAGCCCTGAGCAAATATAAATATAGTGGGCTCTCATGATGTGAACAATATGTAAGGTAACTTGCAACTATGGGCCAGATGTAATGGCAGGAGGTGCGGGTTCCCAGACAAACTCAGACTTTTTTTTTTAAAGTGGCAATCTTTTACAAGATAAAACCATGCTCTGTAAATGATTGCTGCTTTAAAAAAATATCCAAAATCGTCTAGGAACCCGCACCCCTGGCCAACTCGGACATCATTACATCTGTCCCTATATCCCATGGAAGTACAGTGTTTTCTGAAGAATTATTCAAGACAAAGGCCCTCATTCCGAGTTGTTCGCTCGTTCTTTTTCATCGCATCGCAGCGATTTTCCGCAAACTGCACATGCGCAATGTTCGCACTGCGACTGCGCCAAGTAAATTTGCTAAGAAGTTTGGTATTTTACTCACGGCATTACAAGGTTTTTTCTTCGTTCTGGTGATCGTTGTGTGATTGACAGGAAGTGGGTGTTTCTGGGCGGAAACTGGCCGTTTTATGGGAGTGTGTGAAAAAACGCTGCCGTTTCTGGGAAAAACGCGGGAGTGGCTGGAGAAACGGGGGAGTGTCTGGGTGAACGCTGGGTGTGTTTGTGACGTCAAACCAGGAACGAAACTGACTGAACTGATCGCAGTGGCAGAGTAAGTGTGGAGCTACTCAGAAACTGCTTAGAACTGTCTATTCGCAGTTTTGAGAATCTTTCGTTCGCAATTTTGCTAAGCTAAGATTCACTCCCAGTAGGCGGCGGCTTAGCGTGTGCAATGCTGCTAAAAGCAGCTTGCGAGCGAACAACTCGGAATGAGGGCCAAAGAATAGTTTTTTTTACATTTGCAGTGGTACTAATTTTTCTTTGTCCTATGATAATGTTGGTTAACCAACTGAGTTGAAAAATGAGACTCGCCTTTTAATGCCATGGATCCTGTGTGTGTGCGTTTGCTGTCTCCTTTCCAAGCTCTGTTATCAAGTCAATAGGTTTTAATGACGGGGCCCAGAGCAAATTTCATTTATTACAATGGTCCTGAAGATTAAATGCAGATTTTTTGCAAAGGTTGAATATGCATTTCTTGATTAAAGACAATAGGGCAGAGTTAGGAGTGAAGGAAAAAAAAATTAAGCAGTTTTGCACAGCAGGTGGGGCAGATCTAAAATCTGCAGAGAGATTTAGATTTGGGAGAGGCATTTTCAAAATCAAATCTAAATTGCAGTGCTAAAAAAAAAAAAGGTGCCCAGCATTTGTGTGCTATGTGCAACAGCAGCTAGGATTTACCCTGCATGCACAATAAATAGATGTATTTGTTCCCTTTTCATTGCGATATGCAGGAGCACACCACGAGAGGGAAGGCCCGTGTGCAGCCATATTCGCGCGCCCCCCTTCCCCCCCTTCTTTCTGGCGTTTTCCACAGTAGACTTCTGGCACCTGTCAGGAGTCTCCTGCACTGCACGAATCTCCCCCTATTACTCCATTCGCAGGTCCCTGGATACATGACAAAGAAAACAACAAAAAACTGCTGTATAGCGCCTCAGGAAATAAAAATAAAACCAATGATTAATTAGGATTGTTCTAGCACCTGCGCTGCCTTGAAACACTGTGTGTGTGTTTAATTGGAAGCAGGTATGGAAAAATAGGAAAGAGCGGCTGCGCAATGTGCTAGGGCAATAGAAATGAGAGCTGACGTGTAAATAATAAGTAATTTATTTATACTAATAACATCACATAAAAAAGCAGATTATATGTTTAAGATAAGAATTTATACCAGATTAAATGTAAAACACCTTGAATTTTATAGAGATGTAGACTACAGGTAAACACCTGTGATGATAATGTGATAATGTGTCCAGTGACAAGCTCCAGAGATAATGTCCACAATGAATGAGCTAAATATAAGAGTGCCGGAAAACAGTCTCAATATAGCAGATATGAATATATGCCTGTTGTCAGACGAAACAGTAGATACCTCTCCGTGGGCTGGTACAGACCGAGCGTCCTCAGCTGTATGATCCTGCAGTGCCCACTATTTGCTATGCAGCGTGGAGGTGGTTGTGTTGTTGTCTGACAGGTTCTCAGCGGCGTGCTGATGCGAGCAGCGGGCCGGAGCAGAGGTAGCTTAATCGGCAGCTTGCTACCTTAGCAGATACCAGAATCAAGGTGTGGAAGAGGGCAGGGTCCTAATGCGTTTCGTCACATATCATATGACTTTTTCAAAGGTATTTAAAGCATCACTACTATGAAAACCATGTGTAAATGATTAGCTCATTAAACAGTCCATTTTAAAAAAACAGAATACACGTCAGCTCTAAAGAATCAAATCGATCATAGTATGCATACCTAAGATAACAAATACATTAATATATAAAACTAGAAACAAATAATATGTCTTTAAAATAAAAATTAGTACATATCATTATATAAAAAAGAGTATATAGTTAGTCTGAATGTACTAATTGGGGAAAAAGAACCCAATAAACACAAGTTATATGATAAGTCGCATGATAGAGATACAGTGTAAGCAACTCCATATGTGCATATAGCACCATGTGACGTTGTATTAATATATCACACGATGATGAGTAGAAAGATTATCAAAACCTATTATAAAAACAATTAGTAAGAGAAGACAACAATTTATGAGACCAAGAAAAGAATATGTATAAATGAAGATGGGAATCGAACACCCAGTACACCGGTGGACATTAAATTCCTCATTCAAAGCGGATTAGCGGTCAAACCAGATGCGCCACCGGACCCGCTGGTTAGATGTATGGAATATAGAGGCATCTATAATGTGTATATGAATAAAGTGTGCCCCACATTCAAACCATTTTGTATGAGCATGACACTAAGAAATGAAGTATGTTTAAATAGACATCAGCACGCCGCTGAGAACCTGTCAGACAACAACACAACCACCTCCACGCTGCATAGCAAATAGTGGGCACTGCAGGATCATACAGCCGAGGACGCTCGGTCTGTACCAGCCCACGGAGAGGTATCTACTGTTTCGTCTGACAACAGGCATATATTCATATCTGCTATATTGAGACTGTTTTCCGGCACTCTTATATTTTGCTCATTCATTGTGGACATTATCTCTGGAGCTTGTCACTGGACACATTATCATCACAGGTGTTTACCTGTAGTCTACATCTCTATAAAATTCAAGGTGTTTTACATTTAATCTGGTATAAATTCTTATTTTAAACATATAATCTGCTTTTTTATGTGATGTTATTAGTATAAATAAATTACTTTATATTATTTACACGTCAGCTCTCATTTCTATTGTCCTAGCACATTGCGCAGCCGCTCTTTCCTATTTCTCTGACGTCCTAAGTGGATGCTGGGGACTCCGTCAGGACCATGGGGATTAGGAGCCGCTAATCCCCATGGTCCTGACGGAGTCCCCAGCATCCACTACGGACTACGAGAAATAGAATTATCGGTAAGTAAATTCTTATTTTTTCCATCCCTGGATACATGACGCCTGTGTCATGTTCCTGGTGATACCTGCGATTCTTCCAGTCGACAGAGAGGTAATTGTTTTGAATGAGTGCAGGGTGGGCCCTTCTGAACCCAGGGGTCCATGTGCAATGCCCATTATAGATCACCCCCATGATTTGTCCAGGGTGCAAAGTAACTTTTTTTGCTTTTCTCCAAACTCAGAATCAGCCATATTATATGTATAACATCAGCTGCATAAATAGAGTACCACTAATACAAAGTAACATTTTGTTTGTAGAGGTTAAAATAAGAGTATTAAATGTACAATACTCTCATAGGTGAGAGTATTGTTAGATGTGCACTGATTGTTAGATGCTCAATGAGCTCATGCTTCAATACTAACAAACTAATTGTCTGTGCATGTACCACTGTCTGTAATACATTTCCCTGGTGTAGGGTTCTCTTTGTTCATTCTTTAAATATGCTTTTTTTTTATTTATTTTAATTCTGACAATTACTGAATTATAATGACTGGTGTTGCCTGTCTTTTTCACCATTTCCTTCTCTGATTGCTTGTTTGACTCTTTTCCTGTAGCTGATGTCCTTAATGCTTCCCCTGCGCCTAACAGCCAGGAAGGTAAAAGCCATTTGACTGGATGTTCTAACTGCATGGATTTATACAATTCATCTCCTGCTAATTAACGAAGCGATCAGTCAGCATAAATAAAACACTCTGCCCTGTGCATATATTACTAGAGATCATCATTAATTTAATACATATTATGGAAGTGTCTGTTTTTATGCTTTCTTGCACATCACAGCTCTGCTGTGATAAAATGATATTCTTACCATCACCTGTTAGCTGGTGCGCCGGGTGCCTGATCACTGTGTGTATAGCATGCCAGCCCCATGTGTTACTTGTTGTGGTATATGACTATATTCTTACCATCACCTGTTAGCTGGTGCGCCGGGTGCCTGATCACTGTGTGTATAGCATGCCAGCCCCATGTGTTACTTGTTGTGGTATATGACTATATTCTTACCATCACCTGTTAGCTGGTGCGCCGGGTGCCTGATCACTGTGTGTATAGCATGCCAGCCCCATGTGTTACTTTTTGTGGTATGTGACTATATTCTTACCAGCACCTGTTGGCTAGTGCATCCGGGTTCATGATCACTTTGTGTGAAGCATGTCAACCCCATGTGTTACTTTTTGTGGTATACTGTATGACTATATTCTTATCAGCACCTGTTAGCTGGTGCACCGGGTTCCTGATCACTGTGTGTAAAGCATGCCAGCCCCATGTGTTACTTGTTGTGGTATATGACTGTATTCTTACCAGCACCTGTTGGCTGGTGCATCCGGGTTCCTGATCACTTTGTGTGAAGCATGTCAATCCCATGTGTTACTTTTTGTGGTATATGACTATTCTTACCAGCAGGCATGCCAACCCCATGTGTTACTTGTTGTGGTATATGACTATATTCGTATCAGCATCAGTTAGCTCAGGGGTGGGCAATTATTTCAGCTGGGGGGCCACTTACACTTTACAGCGAATACTCGAGGGCCGCACAGAAAATATCGTGACCACGCATCGCGTCGCATGGTACCTAAAATGTGCATACAATCCTTCAATTTATCTCACAGATGTGGTCGAAATCGAAGGTTTTTACCTGATATCACACAAGTGTATGGGCTACATAACAGTTATCATCTTCCCTCCCCTCTATCCCCTCCCTCCAAGCATGTTCCTTACTTAGGTGCACTTTCCCGAGCACAGAAGGTGCTGTGCCTGTGCTGCTGCATGTATTCAAACTGCCCGCCGCACGCCACACACATCCACGCTGAGGTTCTACCTTTGGCTCCACCCCCAACAGTGTCTGAGGTCACGGTAATCCGGCCAGCGGTACCCAACGTGACCAAGCTTCCTCAGTGGCGCCGACGGCTGGGAGGCAATGCAGTGCAATGACAAGCAGCTCAGCCAGTTGGGCCGCTTGTCATTGCACACTGATGGGAGGTAGGGGGCCGGGCAGGTTCAGTTTGCGGCCTGCGGCCCGTACTTTGCCCACCCCTGAGTTAGCTGGTGCACTGGATTCCTGATCACTGTGTGTAAAGCATGCCAACCCCATGTGTTACTTGTTGTGGTATATTATTTTTATATGCTATGTAGTCCACATTATTGGTGCCTCGGTTGTGCTAGCTACACTCGGAGCCGGATTTAGGGGTGAGGGCACCCCTAGTCACAACAGTAATGGCCGCCCCCCTCCTGCCTAATTTTATTATTTTTATTGATTGGTTATAAGCCCTCATTTGATGATGGGCAATTTAGTAGAATAATACAAAATGCCACTAGTGATGACATTTTTTATTTGTTTAGAATATGTATACATATTTACTGAGTATGACAGCTCATAGGGGCAGTATGTGCATGCCCTAACCGCTTACACTCCATTCTAGTCGGCTTATGGTACAGTACAGTACAGTGGATATATATTGCAGTTACCCCCCAAACAAGTGCCACCCCTAGGCATGTGCCTCACATACCTGATGGGAAATTCGCCACTGGCTACACTCATTACAACATGAACCCCAATATTGTATCTAATAGTGCATATGCCTCCATCTATCCGTATTCACCTCTGTTCTAACAATCGCATTACGGGTAAGCCTACCCATTGATGGCGTGGTGTAATACCTAACCTCGCATTACGGGTAAGCCTACCCATTGATGGCGTGGTGTAATACCTAACCTCGCATTACGGGTAAGCCTACCCATTGATGGCGTGGTGTAATACCTAACCTCGCATTACGGGTAAGCCTACCCATCGATGGCGTGGTGTAATACCTAACCTCGCATTACCGGTAAGCCTACCCATCGATGGCGTGGTGTAATACCTAACCTGCACTGTAAATACCAAGCATGTCTGAAAGGTATTATTACTCCTAGCACATTACCTGGATGTGTACCAGCTAAAGAGGTAACTATTGATTTGTATATTTTTATTTTTACAGCAAGCCAACTAATTCTAACGTAGTGAACAGAAAAGAAATTGTTGTTGCTGTTCTCACCTGCAGATTGATTCCATTACAGATAATATACTTGACGACCGTCCTGAAAGTAAGCCATGCAATGAGAAGCTGCAATTTGAATATAACGAGGAGGCTCCTAAGAGGGTGAAGAAGACGGATGGCAGCATTATTAGCAATAAAGGAAAGGTATTCTTTGTTCTAGGTCTTCTTTCTATCTGAATAAATTGGGGGGAAAAATGACAGAAATGTATTTTGAAACCGTCTGACTAAACGTAGTCTATACAGCCACATAAACTAATCGGCCATTACAATGAAGTGTGATCCTGCCAGTCTACTTATCTAGTGCTCACTGAGTGAGTTATCATCTGACACTGGACATAGCTATGTTTATTGTGTGTATAGGTCTACGACATGGAATTGGACGAAGAGTTTTATCTGCCTCAAAACAAGAAAGAAAGTAGACAGATCGCCCCAGAGCTATCAGACCTTATCATCTACTGCCAAGCTGTAAAATTTCCCGGTAAGTTGAATAATCTATTTTGTCATTCCTTGGCAGTATTCTGAATGTTGACTGCAGATTGTGGTATGTCCGGCTGTACGCCAAATCAATAAATATCTCATCTTCTTTTGAAGTATCTAAAATGCTGGAAGATTAGTTTAGATTAGATTCACATTTAGGTAAGAGCATGTTTTATTAGCACTCTGCATAAATACACTGTTGTAAGAGTACACCACCTTAAGTCAACAAAGAAGAGAGAATGTCCTAGTAACTTTCTAAGTGTAAATATACACAGAGGTTATCCACATATTCCATTGGTTCCCAAACTGGGTGCTGTGGGGCACTTGCAGGGGTGCCATGGGTAGGTGGTCTACGATCAAATCAAATTATTTATGGCCAATGCAATAGGCATAACCAGTGCTAATGTCTGCCAGTCATAAAATATGGGTACAAACAGAAGCCCAAGCCTGTTCACCACCCCATATCTGTACCGGGAGGCATTCAATTTGCCCGCTGTCGGGATCCCGGCTGAAGTTCCCACTTGGGTGATAGTCCACGCCACCACCCGAGGGGGAATATAACCCACGTTAAATTGCATTCTCATCCTGTCAGTCACAGACCATATGTTATAATGCGACCCGTTGAATAGAGGTCACACCACTTATTTGGTACCCCATAGGTACTGGTATAATTACTATAAAAAGAACTGTCTGAAACACAGAAAATTAAATGTCTCGTATATATCCTATATAATAAAAGGCTAATGCGACTCCTCACCTCTAAGGGGGAATTCAAGTGCGCCGGCGGCCACTAGATGGCTCCCAACGGAGCAATTCAAGTGTTGGTCCGTTCGGGCATGCACAGTCGCTGGCGCTGACATTACTGTTATGTTTTCCTTCATACCTTTCAAAGACCATAATAGACAGCAGTGTAAACATTGAGGCATAGGTACAGAATCCCCAAAATATTGCAGCTATTAGACAGCTACTGCTCATGTGTGTGCCATAGCAGTGAACACATGACTGAGTGTGTCTTTCTAGTACTGTACATCTAAAAGATTAAATAGTGCAACAGGTATCTGCTTTTGTCACCTTCCTCTGTGGCTGGTCCTGATAAGTTTAGAGCAGAATCAGACATGATGGTAAACTGCAATGAGAATTCCTAGAAATCAGTGAGGAAGTACAGGAGACTGTAAGTAGCAGGATCTTTTTTTTTTTTTAAATTGAAATTGTAAAGTAAAATATAAAGCAATTAAGAGCGGATGTAAGATTATACCTCGATTCATTGTAGCACTTTAATGTTACAGATTTATATTAGTTGTGTGCAGTGTTTAGGTTTGTTTTCTAAAAATTGCTTTTTTTTATTAATTTTATTACAAGGTCACTATTGTGCAATTCATTTTATGCATGTCTCCTTATGTTTTATTTTATTCATGTCTCCTGTATTGATCTATGTATGTTACATCATATTTATCCTAACTTTAGCCCATCATTCTCTGTATTTTATCTAAAAGCAAGTGTTTGTCCTAGTCTGCTAGAGATGTAAACTGCATTTAGAAGATGTACAGTAGATGGGAGATTAGTGATGTAATGTAGTGCAAGGCAAGCTGGTTAATTTCCATAAAACGTGCTCTAAAAAGGCCACGGAAAATGTCGTGCCCTCTTGGTCTGCTTATGTGGTTCATTAGTCTTAATTTTATGGGAACAGGCCTTTCAACATTAAACCCATGTGGATCTGGCAGAGGAAAGGAAAGAAAAAGCAGGAAGTCCATTTTTGGCAACAATCCTGGTAGAACAAGCCCTGGGGAACCTACAGCACTGGCCAAAACATCTGGAAAAGGTAATGGCTGTATGTTCTTTTCTAATATAATAACTGCGCTAAGACTGTATTCCATCACGCATAATATGACTTTTTATTATCTTGTTCACTTGCATAAATGACTTCAGGTGTCTGTTTAGTTTATTATGATTTAATCACGTACCTTTTGTACATTTTATGACACTACATTCTGCCTGCAGGCACAGCTGATACACGGCAGAGCTGGGAGGAGCCGTGTTCACCTCCTTTCAACCCCAGCACTTCGCTTAGTGCCATTATACGAACACCCAGGTGCTATCACATCTCGTCACTGAATGAAAATGCTGCCAAGCGATTATGTAGACGGTATTCGCAGCAGCTGATTCAGCACACTTCATATCAGTTGTTAAGGACATATCCAGCCGCTACACGCATTGACTCTTCAAATCCTCATCCTCTGATGTTCTGGCTCCATGGAATACAATTAGTTGCTCTAAACTACCAAACTGATGGTAAGTCAGTCACCATATTCACAAACAATGGTTATTGCATTATTCTTGGGGATATTCTATAAGCTATGTGGCTGACTCTCCATGGACAGTCCATCTGAAGGATCACACTGGTATTACTGTTCTGTATAGAGAGCAGGCTGTGGCATGGCCAACTTAGTAAACCAGATGGCGGAGCAGGTACAAGAGAGAGCGTTTATCTGGCTCGTCTTTCACCCATGGCTCTTCCATCATCTGTGTCACTAAGACTATTCACCAGAATTGAAGGTGGACAGATTAAATAATGATTTGTGTACAAACTATGAGGTAGTCTGCGTTTGCTTTCTGGTTTTGTTTTGTTCTGTTTTTTTTTCTATTTTTTTTTTTTTAATTCAGCTTAAAAGCAACATATTGCCTTTATTTTTGAAGTGCTTGTGGTTACAGTATATGAACAGCACAAACGTTTGTGTAGACATTCTAACTCTAGATCATGATTTCTGTAGTTTAGATGATGCTATGTAGATTGAGAAGAGTTTGTCATTTCAGAAACATCCATGAACTGCAGCCACACTTTGTCAAACATTGTTTGAACACCGTTCTATACCTTACTAAATGCAACCCGAGCCACAGCTGTAATTTCTCCCAATATGCGCTTTAAAACCTCTCACACAAATTCTTCCCATTTACTGTACTCTCAATAATTTTGATTTGACATTATCGGAGGTGCCATTAACAAGGCATTTTTATGTTACATTGTAATGTTAAATCTTTATAGATTAGAAACTCTCATGTTTGTTTCTCGTGGCCTGCTTCCAAGTGGCCTTAATGATGTCAGCATCTGGATTTGTGGTAGATTTATTTTGCCGGTCCCCGCCAGTCCTTTTACTTAATATTTATGACGTGATCTCTTGCACTTGTATATTGCTAACCTCTGTATATGTCCACATCTGGTTCAACTGTGTGAATGCTGACTTTAAGCTTTTGATCATCACTCTTCACATACCCTGAGAACTGAAACTGTTCTCACTGCTTGTTTAAATACCCGGATATTGTTTCACTATGTTTTTCCCTCAATGTAAACTCCACTCTTCTTACCATATTGTAATGACAGCGAACCTAACAAGTGCCTTTCCCATTCTCTGTGTTATTATCCTGCAGCCTGGACTGTAAACGTCTTATCACATTGCTGCTACCTTGGTGTTTTTATTTGAAATTTAAGAATGTAACAGTGAATTGTAATGTACATCAGGCTTTGAAGATACACGATTTTATGTCCACTTGCATTTAGTGTGATTAACGAAGATTTTCATTAGATATTATTTTATACTGAACTTTTTTGTAGGTAAGTATTATAAACACACTTGACCTTGCTTAATTTAGTTCCTAATTGGACGTTGTGATTTACAGCCTGAAATTTCCCATACATGGTCAGACCAGTTTGGCTCTAGAGCTTAGCAAACAGGTCTTGTCTAGTTTTGCCCACTTACTGTAAGTGCACAGACGAATTGGACAAGTCAGGCACTCCACTGAAATGGTCAAATAATGCAGTTGCCTAATGATTACTTACAGTGCGTTGTCAGATTGCGTTCAGCGTCTATTTTGTTCCTGATCCAGTGTTGATCAGCATTGCTCACATCTGCAGTAACGGCTGTGACAGCCACAATGCGTGTAGCGGAATCCCAACCGTCAAAATCCCAGCATATTTTGGTAAGTATTCTAACCCTAATCCTAACCCATCCCTCTCGCAGCCTAGCCCTAACTGCCCCCCCTCCCCAAGGTGCCTAACTCTAAACCTAACCCTTATACTCACTGTCTGACGGTACTTTAACCGTTGGGGTTCCGGAGCTGGTATTGTGACCATTGGGATGGTGAGCACCGGGATCCTGACTATATCCCATACAGGAGTTTCTTTTCAGCTCTGTCTAAAATGACCAAATAAGCTATTGGAATAGCTCTGTGAATGGGCCACTTAACTCTTTTCTGACCTTGGTGGTGCAAATAGATGTAATTTCTTTGTGTCAATGTGACTGCCCACATGTGTACCGTACTGACATTGCATCTCTTTTTAAAAAAAATTCCTTTGCTTTATTACTTTCTCCTCCACATTACATTGACTTATATTGATCGTGTTTTAAACATTGACACACTGCTGAATGTTGTTATACTTTTATCTGTATTATTAATACATACTGTATAAGCAATGATTATTTTTCCATACTTTAGATGATTCAATGTGTAAACCACTGTGCCTGAAAAGCTTATAAACGATAGTACGAATAGTCTCTATAATTTTACTGAGATAAGAATAGCTTCTTTAGAAAAGCAATGCTGCCTTTGCCAGTGCTAATTTGTTTGTTCCATGTTCTTTTAACCACTGTGTTTGTCCGTGAAAATTACTTATTTGTTATTTTAGAATTGATCTATAAAGTTATCGTAAAACCCACAGCTTAAATTGTGCTGATACATGTTCTGTATATATCAGAACATAGATGGTTATTCAGAGTTGTCAGCAGTCAGGCAAAACCATGTTGCACTGCAGGTGGGGCAGATGTAACATGTGCAGAGAGATTTACTGTACAATGGTACTTTAGTAACTTATGTGCTATTACTACTCTATGTATCCCCAGTAATTACTGTTAGTTTGGCAAACATTGTTATCAAACAAAAGGAAGTGACTGCTGGTTGTCTTTCATGTGTTAGACACATACAGTTGCAGAATTATACCACAAATTATGACTTTGTGATTTTGAAGTTTTTGTTTTTATTTTTTATTACTTGCTTATACCACTGAATGAGCAAAGGGAAGTAGAAAAATATTTCCCGCAGATGCCCATATGCACAAGAGAGAGCATTTAACATGGGGCCTGATTCCTAGTTCTTCACAATGCAGTAGCAGCTGCTAAGGTTAACGCATTTGCTACTGCGGATATACTGTATGCTAATGCCACAGTAGGAGTCTTGTGCAGATAGACCCCTCCAGCAGGCTTCAGTGATTCGCTGCTGCAGGCGTAGCATCTGCTCCTCTGCAAGAACATTGGCCATCTGACAGCATGGTATGTTATATGCCAGGTGGAACAAGGGAACACTGCTTTTTTTAATTTTTTTTTATTATTATGTAATCATATATAATAAAAGGCTAATGCTGATCCTCCCCGCTATGGGGGGGGGTATTAAGTGTTTTTTGCGCTGGCAGCCACTGGATGGCGCCCGACTGAGCAGTTCAAGTGTTGCTCTATTTGGGCGCACACAGCCAACGCTGCTGACGTTACTATTATGTTATGTTCCATCGTTGTGACTGTCTGGTAACTAGTATACAAATAAAAAGCCATAGTAGAACAGCTTAAAGAAATGTCTGCTATTGTCTGATACTGCCTTTCATGCCAGCATGTTGGAACTGTTTACTGCGGAACCTAAGAAATAAAGCCTAAAAATGAATTAACGTTTTAGTCAGATGTATTTTTATGTGATACAGACAGTAAGGTCTTTTTCCCTGCTGCATTTTCTTCCATCAGCTAGCCATGCCAGAGACTGGCCTGACTCTAATATGATGGTGGTGCGTGCCACTTTGGATTTCATGGAGTTCTACAAGCATTAAAGCATCTCCTGAGTTACCCGCTTGACATAAAGTACTATAGTGATGTCATTTGTAAGAGTTCTTGCTATGTTTGATAGATGGAAATTATGTCTAGTTTTAAAACTCATCATACTTTCCATTTCAGATCTCTCTTTGCATTTGAATACTGCAATGTTTGAAGCAAACGGTGGCTGTGGCTATGTGTTGAAACCACCTGTGTTGTGGGATAGGGGATGCCCAATGCACCAGCTATTCTCTCCACTGGATCGAGACTTAGAAAGCATGGAGCCATCAATTTATTCCTTATCTGTAAGTTGTTTATTGCAGATAAAAACCTTTGGAATAGACATTGTATGTGATAGCTGTATTAAATGCAACTTCACCATTAAACCTACTGCCCTTCTGCTGAAACAGTGCACGCATGTAACTAAAGACTCCTGTTCTAAACACTTCACACCCAGCTTAGTCTTCAGACATCACTCCTATAAATCTATGCATTTAATCTATACATTATGCTGGGATGGGATTACATATAGTTCTCTGGTTGTCTGATTCTGTTGATAGAAGTAGGATTTTTTTTAACTATTTGAAATCTTAAAATATACTGAAAGTATAAGCTATTAAAAGCCGGACATTTTACAAGGAGCGTTTTATTTACTCAGACCTCCAAGTACTATAATAATACAATCTTTCAAAATACTTCATTCTAAAAATCTGCAGCTGCTGTTTCTGATTCCTGATGATGAACTTTACCAACATGGACAGCAACACGCTAAAGACAAAACAATGCACAGGGTCTTCTTAACATTGTAGGCCCCGGGTAAAGCAATGCACATGGACCCCTACCCACCCATTCACAAGAATAAGTTAAAAAACATGAAGTCCTAATTTACCACTCATGTGGTCCCCTGCCCTCCACATGCTTCCATACAGGGATTGGCTGTCAGCAAAGAAATATATACAAATGGCAGCGCTACTAATGAAGTGATTGGATTCTGAACACTATTGTCTTAAAAATATAACAATTTATTCTATTAAAAACAATATAACCATTAAAAACAATTATGGCTCTCCTCACAATTAAATGATATACATATACACCACTTTCAATAAAATTCTCTATGAATCGTTAGACCATTAGGTGTCTGTTCCTATATAATGTACCCAAGAGTGTCCACTAGTCCATGGAGGATATGTTTTGTATATATATCTCAGCACAGTTCGGTTAGTATATATTTACCGATCACCACTTTAGAGGTGGAAAGGCTTCCATACACGAGAATCCATGTTATGCTTGTAATGTCCTCATTGAGAATGGTGAATTGCTGGAATCGTCCTCTTATTAATGCACAGCGGACTGTTTGTGGATCCGAGGGTTGGTTCAGACACACGTGGATGGTCTCCAAAGTAAAATTGTAGCAAGAAGTGGTGTATGGCAGGGGGTCCTGACGCGTTTCGCTGCTCCCCAAAACGAATTGCAGCTTTATCGAAGGATAAAGCTGCAATTCGTTTTGGGGAGCAGCGAAACGCGTCAGGACCCCTGCCATACACCACTTCTTGCTACAATTTTACTTTGGAGACCATCCACGTGTGTCTGAACCAACCCTCGGATCCACAAACAGTCCGCTGTGCATTAATAAGAGGACGATTCCAGCAATTCACCATTCTCAATGAGGACATTACAAGCATAACATGGATTCTCATGTATGGAAGCCTTTCCACCTCTAAAGTGGTGATCGGTAAATATATACTAACCGAACTGTGCTGAGATATATATACAAAACATATCCTCCATGGACAAGTGGACACTCTTGGGCACATTATATAGGAACAGACACCTAATGGTCTAACGATTCATAGAGAATTTTATTGAAAGTGGTGTATATGTATATCATTTAATTGTGAGGAGAGCCATAATTGTTTTTAATGGTTATATTGTTTTTAATAGAATAAATTGTTATATTTTTAAGACAATAGTGTTCAGAATCCAATCACTTCATTAGTAGCGCTGCCATTTGTATATATTTCTTTGTCTTCTAAGGAGTGACTCTCCTGTAATTACGGCAGCTGCTTGGTGCAGCAATCTCATACGAAGCGCCTGTTCTTCTTGTTAAGAAGTTCCCTTGCTCATTGGCTGTCAGCACTCTGATTGGTGGATAGGCAGAGCTATCTACCAATCAGCGTGCTAACAGCCATTCACTGTCTGGCTGAGAGGCAGGCAGAGAGCGATGCTCCCCAAGCACCGTGATTGTGGACTAGACACAATCAGAGTGGCCAGACAGCATTCTCTACTTGCCTCCCAAGACGCTCCCAAGCCCCCACGGCCCAGCCAATCCCAGCTACCCAGTGTTCCCATACGTTTAGAGGGCCTTCACAACGCATAGCAACAAATCTGTGCAAGTTAGTCACAGTAAAATAATAAAATGCAACACTTACTTTTTTGTAAACATGTTATCAGCGAACAAAAATATTGTTATGAGGTTTAACCCTTTCAAGTTTAAATATTATATTTTACGTATACAGTAGGTGCTTCATTCACTGGGCCATTTCATGGTAATTATTAACACACAGCACACCATTACAGAGAATATTTAGTAATTCACATTGAGTCCTGTCCAAATGGAGCTTACAACAAACCTTACCTCATATACACACACGAGTTCATTGTATCAGAAGCCAATTAACCTACCAGTATGATTGTGGGAGGAAACCGGTATACCCAGAGGAAACCTACACAGACACAATGAAAACATACAAACTCCACTCATATAGGGCAAGAGTTGGACTCAAACTCATGAGCCCAATGCTCTGAGGCAGCAAATCTTATGATCCCTGTCTGTTGGTATTACTTCCATAGATTTATACCAGCTAACACTATACCCCTTCAACTCCTTGCCAGCCGCCGGAAGCTCCTGGACTCATGATATTGTGAGTCCAGGTCACCTCACTCACAATATGCTAACGTTAGATCACATGCGATATAACGTTAAAGCACATTATCGCAAGCAACAGAGCCAGATCTTACCTGCTGCAGGTAAGATCTTAAAACCCTGCTTACGATCCCAAGAAGTGCGCCTCTGATTGCAATCATAAGTGGACCACAAACGATGTGGCCCACTATGTCAACCCGATGCATCAATATTGTGCCAAAAGGCATAATATTGTCCTAGTGTGTTGGCACCTTTAGCTATCCTAAGCCTGTTCAGGCTTTTCAAATTTCTCAAATCCCTAAACCATGCACAAACTACTGTTTTACAATTGCTAAATAACCCCCTTATTCCTTTCCTGTGAAATCTGTGCTATTGCTTTATATTGTCCACACTCAGAGAGCATTTTAGTGGATTTATTTTATATAATGATCTATAATTTCAGGTGCGTGTAAAATAGTAAGTCATGACAAACCATAAACCCAGTCTGTACAAGGAAAACGTCATGATCTGGTTTATCACGTAGTGCTTCAATTCCTGCATGCTGCAAACCTAAATATCTGCTCGTCTTACAGATTGTCTCAGGACAGAATGTCTGTCCAAGTAACAGTACAGGAAGTCCTTGCATTGAGATCGATGTGCTTGGGATGCCAGTGGACAGCTGTCATTTCAGAACGAAGCCTATCCATCGCAATACTCTAAACCCAATGTGGAATGAGCAGTTTATGTTTCGAGTTTACTTTGAAGATCTTGTATTTCTACGCTTTGCTGTAGTAGAAAACAACAGCTCTGCAGTGACTGCCCAAAGAATCATTCCCCTCAAAGCCCTAAAGAGAGGTAATATTTCATTCTAGTGTAATATTTAATTGTGACTCGCAGCATTACCTGGTTTAATCTGAGATACAGTTACTGCATTTAGAAGTCATCAGAAGCAACATCAAGACTATGCCGCAGGATGTAGGAAATGCTCAGGCACTGTGTCAGCTGAGGGAGACGTAATGCAGAAAGGCATAGCATTAGAGCAATGACAACCTTACAACCCAACCATTGAGGCACAATCAATGCCAGAGATGGCCAGTATATACTTGTTAGTGTGTCTATGGGGGTGGTGCATTCAGGACAAGTCTAACACTGTAAAACCTTGCAGCAAATGTGATGCTATCTATACAGTAAGCAGTTGTTATGTGGAACCTTTTGAACTGCAGATTTAGTCAGAGCAGTATGTAGAGACCACTTTGTTTATGATCACTGCGGCAACAATTTACTGGTGTCAAATATAAACTCAGGACCTACTTTCTGTCATAATGTGGCTACATACTGTAGGTATTCACTTTTATTCACTTTGCATCTAAAGAGACTTGCTTTATTTTGGCCCTAGATTGACCTTTGTTTAAAGCTGTGTACATACTTACCCGAGATATCCGCCGACCACCAAGTTGATTCAGATAAGCATATACTGTACACTTTCTGATCGGCTGCTCAATATGCCGTCCTGATGTCACAGCTGGGCCCGCCCAGCTTTGACCGCAGTCTCTGCAGCCAGTGTGTATGTACGCACAGCCTGATGTACATATATAGCTGCAGATATTTCAGGCATCAGCTGTGCTGCAGGGCTGACGCCATACTGTATATCTGTGAACAAAGTCGTTCGCAGACATATCTTGTGTAAAGATATACGGTCCATTTGATTGGACGGGCGATATATCCTCCAGTATATACCCAGCTTAAGACAACATTTAGGACTTGTTTATGAGGCAGTAACAGATACTGCTGAAAAATTGCACATACAGGTGAAACTCAGGAAATTAGAATATCGTGCAAACGTTCATTTATTTCAGTAATTCAACTGAAACGGTGAAACCAATATATTATATAGACTCATTGTATGCAAAGTGAGATATTTCAAACCTTTATTTGTTATAATTTTGATGATTGTGGCTTACAGCTGATGAAAACCCCAAATCCAAAATCTCAGAAAATTAGAATATCACACAAAATCAACAAAAAAGGGATTTTAAATACAGAAATGTCAGCCCTCTGAAAAGTGTAATCATGCATATGTACTCAGTACTTGGTTTGGGCCCCTTATGCATGAATTACTGTCTAAATGCGGCATGGCATGGATTCTATCAGCCTGTGGCACTGCTGAGGTGTTATGGAAGACCAGGATGCTTCAATAGCGGCCTTCATCTCTTCTGCATTGTTCGGTCTCATGTGTCTCATCTTTCTGTTGGCAATGCCCCATAGATTCTCTATGGGGTTCAGGTCAGGCGAGGCCAATCCAGCACAGTAATCACACTGTCATTGAACCAGGTTTTGGTACTTTTGGCAGTGTGGCAGGAGCCAAATCCTGCTGGAAAAGTCAGTATCTCCATATAGCTTGTCTGCTGAAGGAAGCATCGAGTGCTCTAAAATTTCCTGGTAGACGGCTGCGTTGACTGGACTTTATAAAGCACAGTGGACCAACACCAGCAGATGACATGGCTCCCCAAATTAACATACACTGTGGAAACTTCACACGGGACTTCAAGCGTCTTGGATTGTGTGCCTCTCCATTCTTCCTCCATACTCTGGGACCTTGGTTTCCAAATGAGATGCAAAATTTGCTCTCATCAGAAAAGAGGACTTTGGACCACTGAGCAACAGACCAGTTCTTTTTTTCTTTAGCACAGGTAAGACGCTTCTGACATTGTTTGTTGTTCAGGAGCGGCTTGACAAGAGTAATATGACATTTGGAGCCCACGTCCAGGATCCGTATGTGTGTGGTGGCTCTTGATGCAGTAACTTCAGCTTCAGTCCACTCCTTGTGAAGCTCCTCCACACTTTTGAATGGCTTTTTCTGACAATCCTCTCCAGGCTGCGGTCATCCCTGCTGCTTGTGCACCTTTTTCTTCCACACCTTTTCCCTTCCACTTAACTTTCTTTTAATGTGCTTTGATACAGCACTTTGAGAGGGTGTAGTACTGGTGACCGGCGGTCTCCTGACCGCTGGTCAGATTACCGACGCCGGGATCCCGGCGGGGAGGGGCGAGTGCAGCAAGCCCCTTGCGGGCTCGCTGCGCTTGCCACGCTGCGGGCTCGGTGACGACCTGCGGTCGCCACGGGTTCTATTCCCACTCTATGGGTGTCGTGGACACCCACGAGTGGAAATAGTCCCTGTTGGTCGGCATGCCGACCATCGGGATAGTGAGCCGTCGGGCTCGTGGAGGAGGTCATGTGACTGTCGGTCAGCTGACCGGCGGTCACATGAATACCACCCCTTTGAGAACATCCAACTTCTTTTGCAATTTCCTTTTGAGGCTTTCCCTCCTTGTGGAGGGTGTCAATGATGGTTTTTAGCAAGTCAGCAGTCTTCCCCATGATTGTGAATTGTACTGAACCAGACAGAGACCATTTAAAGGCTCAGGAACCCTTTGCAGGTGGTTTGGATTAATTAGCTGATTAGAGTGTGACACTTTGAGCCTACAATTTTGAACCTTTTCATAATATTTTAATTTGATAAGATTTTGGAATTGGGGTTTTCTTAAGCTGTAAGCCACAATCATCAAAATTATAACAAATAAAGGCTTGAAATATATCACTTTGCATGTAATGAGTCTATATAATGTATTAGTTTCACCTTTCAAGTTGAATTATTGAAATAAATGAACTTTTGCACGATATTCTGATTTTCTGAGTTTCACCTGTATTATATGTGTTTGCCATGTGTGTTAGCGACTACTGCTGGTACAAATGTGCCTTCATACAACTAGCCTCAGTGTACTCAGTGGCGTGAGACGGCTGGCACAAGTGTGGTGAGCGTTGTACAGGTTGAGTATCCCATATCCAAATATTCCGAAATACGGAATATTCCGAAATACGGACTTTTTTGAGTGGGAGTGAGATAGTGAAGCCTTTGTTTTTTGATGGCTCAATGTACACAAACTGTGTTTAATACACAGAGTTATTAAAAATATTGTATTAAATGACCTTCAGGCTGTGTATATAAAGTGTATATGAAACATAAATGAATTGTGTGAATGTAGACACACTTTGTTTAATGCACAAAGTTATAAAAAATATTGGTTAAAATGACCTTCAGGCTGTGTGTATAAGGTGTATATGTAACATAAATGCATTCTGTGCTTAGATTTAGGTCCCATCACCATGATATCTGATTATGGTATGCAGTTATTCCAAAATACGGAAAAATCCCATATCCAAAATACCTTTGGTCCCAAGCATTTTGGATAAGGGAGACTCAACCTGTAGCATCTTTTTGCACAAATGTGCTTCTTAAATGCAGTGTGATGTGACGAAACCGCTTCACAAGACAGCACTCATTGAATTCATATACAACATCCTTGTGCGACTGAGTCTGACTATAAATGAAGCACAACAGAACTTGTCATGAAAAAAAGCCGCAGGCATCATAGCACTTCATACACAGATTCAGAGACTCAGTCATATACAGACATACAAGTATCACATATCAAATTAATCAGTGCAGCCTTGTAAGGTGGTTTTTCGCATCACATTGCAATTAGGTAGCACATTAGCTCGGAAAAGACGCTCTGACAAGCAACGCTACACGGGACATAGCTTATAGCTGAGCTGTCTCTTCTACAAGGTTTCTGCTGTTTTGACAATGCCAGTCTTAGGGGGCATCCAATTTCCACACGGTCAATGACCATGGGTAATTGTATCGCCGGGGGGCTCCCCCCCCCCCCCCCCATTGATGCTGGCACTAATTGCGGATTATGCTTCATGTTTTCATGTGATCGTGAGTACATTTTCGGCCGATGAAAATGGACCCTAGTTGGATACCACAGTAATGACCATCGGTCTAATCGCGATAGCCGTCCGTTTTCACCTGCCGAAAACGGATGGGATATAATTGGATGCCACCCTTAGTGGTAATCAGTACACATCTAGGTTTTCTGTTACATTATATATTATACCAATATTAGAGAAGGCATTGGCCCTCTTGTTGAATTTAAGGCACAGTAAACATTGGCTGATTGTGTAGGTGACATACTAAGCCAGGGCTTACTGTCACTGTTAGACTTTCTCCTGCCGATGAACACGTTATTCATGAGAAAGCGTGTGATGTAGCATGTGCTGTAATATACAGCTTCTAATACCCAGCAGCATGTTTAACATTTATCTTAACATAGGTAATAATATTTATATCTGCAGAATAGAATAACAGTGTCATCGTTCCCAGGAGAAAGACTATTTAAAAGTCAATACAATTGTGACCATTTCTGCTGATGGTCACCAGCACTCTAATTCATAAGGAGTCTGTATTGGCCTCCTACTCTCTAAAGACCTCTGTATGGCATTATTATGGTATGTCTTCAAGCTACAATATTATGTACAGTACCTCTCAGCCCGTCAGTGAATTCTGGTAATATCTTGGCATCTGTATTTCACAGTAATGCAAATTCGATAAATGGGGCTCCGTTTTTCAGTAAAACACCGCTACAATACATATTTTTTTTCTCAGCTGCAATGTTCTCATTACTAGTACTGATTGTTTCCTGTTCTTTATATTACCACTGTAGGCTACAGACATTTACAGCTGCACACCTTACACAATGAGTCCTTGGAGATCTCCACTCTATTCATTAACAGCAGACGAATGGAAGAAATTCCCAGTGGCAGTTCTCTGCCAGCCTCGTTGGTAGGTGACCCTAAACACTTATATACTAAATTTACAGTCCCATTGGTCATTTTACATTATGTATTATTTGTCACCTTTATGTGTTTTATTAACATCACACGAAAAACGTTATTCTCGGCACAGAAATATGGTTTTGTGACTTTAGTTCTGGAGCAAAACATTTAAACTATCGCAGTATAAGTTGCAGGTCTGTTTGTACAGTATCCGGTCTTTAGGTCGACAGTTATTAGGTCGACCACTATTGGTTGACAGTCATTAGGTCGACATGGTGACTAGGTCGACATGAAATTTTGTAACTTTTTTTGGTGTTGTTTTCTTTGTAAAGTGACTGGGAACCCAATTGGTGTCCCCTCGCATGGCTCCCAAGGTGCCTCGCTCCGCTGCCGCTGCACTCGGCACAGGTTACCGTTCCCAATCGTAGTCCACGTGGAACGTTAAGTATGAAAAAGGTAAAAAAAAAAACTTTTGTCATGTCGACCTAGTGGCCATGTTGACCTAGAAACCATGTCGACCTAATGACTGTCGATCTGTATTGGTCAACTTAATGACCAGATACCGTACACACATAGGGGCAATGGGGGTAATTCAGACCTGATCATAGGAGCAAATTTGTTAGCAGCTGGGCAAAACCATGTGCACTGCAGGGGGGTGGGGGGGTCGGGGGGTTGGCAGGTATAACACGCGCAGAGAGAGTTAGATTTGGGTGGGTTATATTGTTTCTGTGCAGGGTAAATACTGGCTGCTTTATTTTTACACTGCAACTTAGATTTCAGTTTGAACACACCCCTCCCAAATCTAACTCTGCCTGCCGATGTTATACAGTATCTGCCCCCCACCGACCCCACCTGCAGTGCACATGGTTTTTCCCAACTGCTTACAAATTTGGTGCTACGATCAACTCTGAATTACCCCCAATGTCTGCTGTGTCCTACTACAGTATGTCATTTTATTATTCTAGCTAGATGTTCCCTATAGTTTTAGCAGTGGTGAAAGGTTTAGTTTATTCATGTAATAAGTGTCTTTAATACATAGGAGGTAATCAACTGCTAGAAAACGTTCTTGCTTTTATATGGTTGGCTGAAGTGCAGACCTTATAAAAGCTTCTGCCACCCTCTGCCCTGCATTAATCGTCTACCAGTCCACAGCAGTTATTTATAGGTAGTAAAATATAGTCTGACTTAGAGTTTGTTTTGGGTTGTTGTCATTAGCACCAGTACTAGACGTATTCTGCTTTCCACACGCGCTCATGAACTGATGGGGAGATTAACATAAACTCTAATTTACTGCTGGTTTATGTAAGAAATGCAATAGCAATTTCCAGTGGTGTCATGCACATTATGTCTGCCCCTAATATTTTAAATGATTTATCCGTGCAAAAGATTTTATTAAATATATCTTTCTGCCCCAAAAGTTTTTTAGCTCAGAAGAAAGAAAGGCCTCATCGACGTTTAGAGTCACCATACACGGAATTCCTGGGCCAGAACCATTCTCTGTATTTAATATTATTAGTGGTACAACCGCAAAGCAACTACTTGATCAAGTAAGTTTACATTCATTTCTAGTTTAATTTATTATTATTTTTTATGTTTATATGGTACTGGGAATAAAAATGTTTCATCTCCTGTTCAAAGCACCCAAATCCAAATTGGTTATGGTTGGCAAAAAGTGAGAGACAATAGCAAAATTTGTACAGTGTAAAATCTTGTATTGTGCTACACAAAGATGGGAAAGTGGGGATGAACCTCTAGTGTATGCTTACTGTAGACATCATTGCTGACAATGTTTTGAAAAAGGGGTTTCACCTAAGCAGGTTACCTCCCTAACTATTAGTTTGCTTTCCTCCAATCACACCTTTACATCTTGTTAGCTATTGTAGATATTGTCATTATCTGAGCTCCCGGGTTGGAAGTGTTAGTGGGTTGAGAGAAACACCTGGGTAGAAAGGCGACGTTGTGGTTTCAGAAGCATTAATTAAGTGGAGATCGACCATTTTCCTTTATGAAACGGTGTCACAATAGGGGTTTTATGTTTTGGCCTTTGGTGAGGATAGGCTATTGTGTTCGTGAGTTCTAATACAGGCTTTGTTGCTCTATAGTGGCAATCAGAATCAAGATGTTCAGTAGACCATTGGCCAGACGTATATGATAACTACAGCCACAACACATCGACTTCAGCAATTAAAACCCCAATTCTGCCACTCAAGACAGACCAGTCACTTGCAAAAGCGCTCCAGTGTAAAAGATTCTGTTCGCACCTGGACATAATCCAATACAAATTTTGGCTAACTGACTACTATACCACCCGCACTTTGGCCTAAATGGCACCTTCTTCCCTCATTTCTTATCACTTTGCCACTTCATTTCCCTCTCCTTTAAGTGAAGACAAGGTTTTTTCACTCCTCTTTCTCTTATTTTTTGACCCCATTCACTAAAAAAAATACTGAGCTCGCCCTAATAATGCCTTCTCGCACCTAGATTACTTCTTCAGCTTGTCCTTTTATCCTGATACTTTCCCTTATATTTTCAAACATGCACTCCTCTCCATGAGAAACATCTGTTACTCCTACCTCTTTCCAGTTACTGCCTAATGTCTTTCCTCCCATTTGCTCCAAGCTGCTTGAATGGTTGTTCTCATATGTCTGACCCACTTTCCTTACATTTACACCCCTTCTGAACCTTCTTCAAACTGACTTCACCTTCTATACTGAACTGAAACTGACCACACTAAAGAGTCCTACTGACAGCTAAGTTAAATCACTTGCTTCCTGTAGTGAACTTTGTGGCAGTATTCTTTTTTTGTTTTTTTACTTGCCTCTCTAAGGGGTCTATTTACTAAGCCTTGAATGGAGATAAAGTATCAGCTCCTGTCATTTTTCAAACCCAGCCTGTAACATGACAGACGCTGATTGGTTGGTACTTTATCTCCGTTCACTTTATCTCTATACAAGGCTTAGTAAATAGACCCCTAAGTGCTCTGACTCGCTGTTTATCCTGTGTGCACCGAACAAGCTGGGTGCTCCTGCTTCTAAGCAGACTATTGCTCGTTGGATTTGTAGTACAATTCAGCTTGCACATTCTGTGGCAGGCCTGCCACAACCAAAAATCTGTAAATGCCCACTCCACAAGGAAGGTGGGCTCATCTTGGGCGGCTGCCCGAGGGGTCTCGGCTTTACAACTTTGCCGAGCAGCTACTTGGTCAGGAGCAAATACGTTTGTAAAATTCTACAAAATTAATATCCTGGCTGAGGAGGACCTGGAGTTCTCTCATTTGGTGCTGCAGAGTCATCCGCACTCTCCCGCCCGTTTGGGAGCTTTGGTATAATCCCCATGGTCCTTACGGAGTCCCCAGCATCCACTTAGGACGTTAGAGAAAATAAGAATTTACTTACCGATAATTCTATTTCTCATAGTCCGTAGTGGATGCTGGGCGCCCATCCCAAGTGCGGATTGTCTGCAATACTTGTACATAGTTATTGTTACAAAAATCGGGTTATTATTGTTGTGAGCCATCTTTCAGAGGCTCCTCTGTTATCATACTGTTAACTGGGTTCAGATCACAGGTTATACGGTGTGATTGGTGTGGCTGGTATGAGTCTTACCCGGGATTCAAAATCCTTCCTTATTGTGTACGCTCGTCCGGGCACAGTATCCTAACTGAGTCTTGGAGGAGGGTCATAGGGGGAGGAGCCAGTGCACACCAGTTAGTCCTAAAGCTTTCTTTAGATGTGCCCAGTCTCCTGCGGAGCCGCTATTCCCCATGGTCCTTACGGAGTCCCCAGCATCCACTACGAACTATGAGAAATAGAATTATCGGTAAGTAAATTCTTATTTTTTCTTATTGGCTATCCAAAACGCATGACATCCAATAAGATAATTTGTATCTGTTGCAAAAAAGGGTATAATGATACATTTCTATTGATACATTTCTATTTTGATACTTTCCTCTCATGATAAACAAAGGAATATCCGTCAGTCTCACCAAAAAATAATACTCTGGCTGGGGTGCCTAATCAGAGCCTGACCCAGTTAGTGGGGGACCCATAATACAGTACAGAGTTTCACACAAGGAGGTAATGATGGCACTCTCCAGACTTTTAAACTACACAAGAAAAAAATGTTTATTTTTAAAAAAAAATCTTTTTTTTTTTTTTTTTTTTTTACACATACCAGTTTCACACATTACTAAATACTAACTTTTTGGTCCCAATCTAGGACCTTTTCTCATGGTAAGCAGCAAAGTCACCGATGCAGCATAGACCAGTAAAAAATAGGATTTTGGTACTTACCAGATAAATCCTTTTCTTTGAATCCACAGGGGACACTGGAGTACTCTTGGGATATGGACGGGGCGTTAGCAGGGATAGGCATATTTAAATTAGTAACCCTCCTCCCCCTTCATACTCCCAAGATGCCTCAGTGTTTTTTAACTGAGCCGAACAGGAGCGAAAGAGAAGGATGAACAATGGAGAATTACATATAACAGTTAAAAGATAACGAACAACTACAAAGTTGAAACGACAATAGATAACAATCACTTTAACATTTAAACAAGTCAGTGATAATGTGTTACCATAAGTTTTACGGAACTTACCACAAGGCAGGTGAAACTGCTCTGAGTGGGTGTCCAATGCCCCCTGTGAATTCAAAGAAAAGGATTTATCTGATAAGTACCAAAATCCTATTTTCCTTTTTATCCACTAGGGGTCACTGGAGTACTCTTGAGATGTACCAAAGTTCCCCCCATGGGCGGGAGAGCTGGTTGACACCTGTAACACTAGACGGCCAAAGCTAGATGCTGATACCGCAAACATATCAAACTTGTAAAAGCGCACAAACATTTGCACTGATGACCATGTAGCTGCACGGCAAAGTTGCGTGGTGGAAGCTCCACAATCTGCTGCCCATAACGTTCCCACAGAACGCATGGAATGTGCTGAAATAGATGCAGGCGCTAGTGTAGACTAGCATGAAAGTAAGCTTGACGAATGGTCAGCTTAATCCATCTAGCCAAGGTCTGTTTGGAAGCCATCCAACCTACTGTATCTTGATTGCATCATAGAGAACAAACAATGTATCTGTTTTACGTACTGTTGATGTTCGGGCTACATAAATGCGAAGCACACGTACCACATCCAAAGTAGCTGGAGTTCCTGAACCTTTGGAAAAAAACAAACTACAATTGGTTGATTCATGTGAAAAGAAGATACTACCTTTGGTAGAAAAGCGGGATTCGTCAGAAGTTCTGCTCTGTCATCATGAAACACCAGATACGGTGGTTTGCATGACAGCGCAGCTAACTCTGAAACACGCCTTGCTAAAGCTAGGAAAAATACTGTTTTCCAAGTTAGAAACTTAACATCCACTTGTTGTAAGGGTTAAAAAATTGAAGACTGCAAAAAATCTAAATCTAGATTCAAGTCCCATGGCGCTGTAGGTGGTATAAACGGAGGTTGAACTCTAAGGACACCTCGCAGGAAAGTTTGAACTGTTGGCAAAAGAGCCAAACGCCTTTTAAAGAAAATTGACAAAACAGAGACCTGGACCTTTAGTGTCGCTAAACGTAGTCCTCCATCTAACCCCATCTGTAAAAATAGCAAAAGACGGGATAACTAGAAAGATGATGTCGGAAACTTCCGAGCTTCACACCAGCCAATATAAGCTCGCCAAATCCTGTGATAATGAGCTGCTGTAACTGGCTTCCTAGCATGTAACATGGTTGGTATAACCGACTCTGGAATGACCTCTCGTCTTAAGAGAGCGGTCTCAACAGCCACCCTGTCAAACGCAGCCACGCTAAATCGGGACAAAGAAACGGACCCTGTTGCAGTAGGTCTGGACGTAGCGGAAGCAGCCACGGATCGTCTGCGAGTAGACCCCCGGAGATCCGAGAACCATGCTCTCCGAGGCCAATGAGGCGCCACTAGTATGATGGTAGTGGACTCTCTTTTGATCCACTTTAGCAACCAAGGAAGCAGCGGAAATGGTGGAAATAGATACAAGAGGATGTACGTCTACACTATTGTGAGAGCATCCACTGTGACTGCCTTTGGATCTCTTGTTCTGGACACATACCTGGGTATCTGATGATTTTTGGCGAGATGCCATTAGATCCACCTGTTGGTAACCCCACCGCAGGACTAATATCTGGAACACTTCTGGATGTAAGGCCCATTCCCCTGGATGAAAATCCCGACGACTGAGATACTGTAATCTGCTTCCCAGTTGTCCACTCCTTCAATGAACACTGCCGACAATATCACTTGGTGATACTCGGCCCAATTCAGGATTCGAGCAACTTCCCACATGGCCATGCGACTTCGAGTTCCTCCTTGTTTGTTGATGTATGCGACTGCCATCACTTTGTCTGACTGAACCTGAACAGTCAGAGACTGGAGTATTTGAACTGCCTGACGCAGAGCGTTGTAGATTGCCCTGAGTTCTGGGACATTTGAAATTGACGATGTAGAACCACTGCTCCCCATCCTCTGAGACTTACTTCCGTCATTAGAATTATCCAATTCCAGACTCCGAACCATTTTTCCGCGGTGAGATGTTGTACTTGGAGCCATCAGAGTAGTGATACTTGGCCCTTGGAGACAACCGCACCATCTGATGAATCTGGAGATGAGAGCCTGACCACTGTGCTAAAAGATCTAGCTGAAAAGGACGTGAGTGAAATCTGACGAACTGGAGTGCTTCGAAAGATGCCACCATCTTTCCTAACAGTCGAATGCACAAGTGCACCAAGACTGTCCATGGTGTGAGCACTAACTGTACTAGACGACGAATACTTTGTGCTTTCTCTTTTGACAGGTAAATTTGTTGATCCACCGTATCCAGAATCATTCCTACAAATTAAATTCTTTGAGACGGGACCAAACTTGATTTTTTTTAAGTTGACAATCCAACTGTACTAAACTAGTACATTGTATGTTAGTAAGGCATTTTGAAGGAGTATTTGTTGAGCTATCATCACAGATATTACTTTTGTGAATACCCGAGGCACTGATGAGAGGCTAAACAGTAGTGCCTGAAATTGATAATGGTTTTGTTGTACTGCAAACCTTAAGTACGCCTGATGCGGTGGCCAAATTGGAATGTGCAACTACGCATCCTTGAGATCCAGCGAAATCTTGAATTCCTATGGTTCTAAACCTGCAATCACTGTCCGCAGGGATTCCATATTGAATCTGCAGTAAGTGACGTACTGATTGAGCCCCTTTAGGTTCAATATCGGTCTGAATGAGCCATCTGGCTTTAGGACTACAAAAATATTGGAATAAAACCCTTGACTGTGTTGGTGTACTGGTACCTGAAGTAAAACTGTTGAATCTACAAGTGACTGAATAGTGGTCTGCAGAACTGCCCTCTTGTCTGCTGACACAGGCAGACCTGTCTTGAAAAACTGCATCGTGGTAGACAGTCAAACTCTATTTTGTAAAGGAAAAGGACACTAAGCTGCTTTCACAGCGCCTCAGAGACAGGTGACTAATAATCAAATTACCCTGATAGATGCGCAGCTGAAAAACACTAGGTGGGTGTTTGAATAGAGACAATAAAAACAAAAGAATCAGCTGCGCAAAATGTCAGGGAAATGAGAACAATAATGAATTAAGAGAGCCGATGTATATATAGTAAATTTATTAACCATAAATAAAAATAACTAAGTTGTGACAATGCAACGCCTCCTCCAGCACACCTTGTCAAGGCATCCGACTTTGAAAGCAACCGCGGGTCTGTTCTCCCCGCCAGCCGCCCTATACCTTCTACAGAGATCTTAGAACAGCCGCGGACTTGGTTCTCTCCGCTAGCCGTCCACACCAACATACGGCTCTCTGCTAGCCGTCTATACCACATACGGCTCTCACTCCACAGTGAACTCACGGCTTCCTCTCCTTTGCGACATTCGCATAGTGGGCATTGCAGGATACATCGCCGAGGACGCTCGGCTCTGGACCAGCCCACACAAGGAGAGGTATTTCATCTGTGCCCAACACCGGGTTAACCCGCAATTTGATGGTATGGGACATTTATTCAACTGATTATCCACTGTGCCTTCAGCATCCAGCTTTGCGGCTATTACTATTCATTGCTCTAAATATCAGCTGGACTCCATATTTCATGTGGACCTTTATTTAGGGAACTGACACAGTTGGTGTCTATTGAATCGGATTTACTGAGTTAAGGTGTGCTTTCCTAAATATTTTTAATGTTGCATTGTCACAACTTAGTTATTTTTATTTATGGTTAATACATTTACTATATATACATCGGCTCTCTTAATTCATTATTGTTCTCATTTCCCTTACATTTTGCGCAGCTGATTCTTTTGTTTTTATAAACTCTATTTTGTAACCTTTGAACACTGAATTGCAGATCCACCCATCTGTGGATGTCTGAAACCACGCAAAGTGAAATGTTTGAAGGTATGCTCCCACAACTGAAGATCCGAGATGGGCTGGAAGCCCATCATGCCACTGATTTTTCAGCTGGCTTTGGGGGTCATTCCGAGTTGATCGCTCGCTAGCAACTTTTTGCAGCACTGCGATCAGGTATAAAACTCGGCAAAACTGTGCATGCGTATACACCGCAATGCGCAGGCGCGTTGTACAGGTACAAAGAGATCGGTGCTGGGCGTTGGATTTAACGAAAAATCCATTTGCACAGTCGATCATAAGGTGATTGACAGAAAGAGGGCGTTTATGGGTGTCAACTGACCATTTTCTGGGAGTGTTTGGGGAAAACACAGGCGTGTCCAAGTGCTTGCAGGGCGTGTGTCTGACGTAAATTCCGGGACCAAAAAGACTGGAGCGATCGCAGTGGCTAAGTCCAAAGCTACTCAGAAACTGCACAAACTGTTTTTGTACCGCTCAGCTGCAAAGGTGTTCGCACACTTGCAAAGTGAAAATACACTCCCCCATTGGCGGCGACTATCTGATTGCAGTGCTGCAAAATGTTGCTAGCGAGCGATCAACTCTGAATGACCCCCTTTGTGTCTTAACAACGGTTATTGGTTTGTTGAAAACCACGTCCTCTACCACATCTACTCTGGCGCCATCTTTTTTGTCGTGATGGATTGCACCTGAATGAGGAGGGGGCAGCGGTGCTGGGGGGAAGGATGGTTAGAAGTTTGGAGGAGATTTTAAACTAGGTGCCTGGGGGGGAGGGTTTAGCAAAGAAATTACGGGTCATTCAGTAAGAATAGCAGGGGTGGCTTTAGTGAACAAAACGGGGGAGGAGTAGGGGGGAGGAATAGAGCAGACGGCAAGGGTAGTAACATGGGAACTAAAAAGGGTTTTAGAATAACAGTAACCAATGATGATTACGGGTCATCTTTGCTGCATAAGAATTATGATGTCCCTACCATAAGGGGAAATACATATCTCACTTGTATGTATGTAAATGCTAGAAGCCTTACAGGTAAAAAGGGGGAACTAGAAATCCTCGCAGCAAGCAAGGAATATGATATTATAGGCATTACTGAAACGTATCTCATGATTGGACAGTCAATCTAGAGGGTTACACGCTGTACAGGAGAAACAGACTAAATGAACGGGGTGGATGGGTATGTCTTTACGTAAAGCCATTTCTAAAACCTGTTATACGGATTGATATTCAAGAAGGCACTGTAAATACTATTGAGACGTTATGGGTAGAAATTGCATGCGGGGGTAAAAGAATAAAGACGTTATTTTTGGGATTATGCTACGGCCTGGTATTAATGTGTCTGACGAGAAATTGTTACTGAATCAAATTGAAAGAGCAGCAGGAGTAGGAGACATAGGTGGTCATTCCGAGTTGATCGCAGCCAGCAACTTTTTGCTGCTGCTGCGATCAACTAGCACACGCCTATGGTGGAGTGTATTTTAGCTTAGCAGGGCTGTGATCGCTTGTGCAGCCCTGCTAAGATAAAAAATTTCAAGCACAAGTAGACCATCCCTGTACATACTTACCCTCATTGACGATCTCAGCGATGCAGGAGCCGGCTTTGACGTCAAACATCCGCCCTCCGTTCTTCTGGACACGCCTGCATTTTCCAATCCACTCCCCGAAAATGGCTGGAAATGCTGTGGTGACGCCCAGGTCTGCCTCCTTCCTGTCCATCTTCTTTACGGTCCGCTCTGCGACCGCTTCCTTCTCAAGACGCGACCTAACCGTCGCCGGGCAACATCGCGCACGCGCACTACGGCCGCCGTGTATGGGCATTCCGCACCCGTTCGCACCGCAGTGATAAACCGCTGCTTGCGAACGGGTCGGAATGACCCCATAGTAGTGATGGGAGACTTTAACTATTCCGAGATAAACTGGAAAATCAATTCATGTGATACTGCTAGGGGCAATATGTTTTTAAACACGCTAAATGATAATTACTTAGTTCAATTAATCGAGGAACCAACTAGGTACAATGCAATCTTAGACCTGGTATTAACTAACAATGGGGAATTGGTATCAAATATTGAAGTAGGAGAGCCCATAGGTAACAGCGACCACAATATGGTCACATTCAATATCAGTTTTCATAAGCAGTCCTATACTGGCTCAACTAGGACTCTAAACTTTAGCAAAGCCAACTTTGACATGATGAAGGAAGCGTTAAGGGACATTGAATGGGAAATTCTTTTTCAAGGTAAAAATACTACAGAGAAATGGGATGTATTAAAATCACTGCTAATTAATAATACTAGTAAATTTATTCCCACCAGCAGCAAAAAAGGAATAAAAATCCCAAACCAATGCAAGAGACTAAAGAAGGAGAGTATAGGCCCTTTAAAGGACAAGAGGGGAGTCTTAATCAAAAATGATAATGAAATAGCAAACAAACTAAACAAGTTTTTTTCAACAGTATTTACCAGAGAGGTCCAAATGCTGGGTCTAACACAAAATCTCAACAAAGATAATGTCCCACTGCTAAATGCTCATTTATGTGAGGAGGTAGTCTGTGACCGATTAAAAAAGCTAAAGATTAATAAGTCACCTGGTACCGATGGAATTCACCCAAGGGTTCTTATGAAGCTGCACGCTGAACTAGCAAGACCTCTATTTTTGCTCTTCATGGATTTGATTAAAACGGGTATGGTTCCCTAAGACTGTATAGCGGAGGTAGTGCCGATATTCAAAAAGGGGAGCAAAGCTGAACCAGGTAATTATAGACCAGTTAGTCTTACATCTATAGTGGGGAAAGTATTGGAAGGTATTCTAAGGGACAGTATTCAAAAGTTCCTTGAAGCAAATAAGGTCATTAAAAGGAACCAACATGGATTTGTGAAGGACAGATCATGTCAGACCAACTTACTTGGCTTTTATGAAACAGTAAGTGCGAACCTTGATCAGGGTAAGGAGGTGGATGTAATCTTTTTAGACTTTGCCAAAGCTTTCAACACTGTACCACACATGCGTCTTATCTATAAGCTACAAGAAATAGGGCTAAGGAGCACAATATGCACTTGGGTCAGTAACTGGTTAGATAATAGGGAACACCGCGTTGTGGTTAATGGATCATTTTCAAATTGGACTAAAGTACTAAGTGGTGTGCCACAAGGGTCTGTACTTGGACCACTTTTGTTCAGCATTTTCATCAATGACCTAACAGTAGGTCTAGAGAGCATGGTGTCGATTTTCGCAGATGATACCAAATTGAGTAAGGTTATAAATACGGAGAGGGATGCCGAGTCTCTTCAGAACGACTTAACTAAACTGGAAGCATGGGTAGCAAAATGGAGAATGAGATTCAACACAGACAAGTGTAAGGTAATACACTGTGAGGGCAAGACCAAAAAGAACACCTACATACTAAATGGGGTAATATTAGGGGATTCTGTACTGGAAAAAGACTTGGGGGTTCACATAGATAACAAATTAAGCAGCAGTACCCAAAGTAGGAGTGCAGCAAAGAAGGCTAATAAGATATTAACATGCATAAAACGGGGAATTGATGCAAGTGACGAGAGTATTATACTCCCATTATATAAATCACTAGTGAGGCCACATCTTGAATACTATGTGCAATTTTGGGCACCATATTACAAAAAGGATATCCTGGAGCTAGAAAAGGTTCAGGCGACCAAACTAATCAAGTGCATGGAGACGCTGGAATACGAGGAACGGCTTGCAAGGCTAGGCATGTTTACATTGGAAAAGAGGAGACTAAGAGGGGACATGATCAACATCTACAAATATATAAGGGGTCAATACACAGAGCTTGGGAGGGACCTGTTTTCTATAAGATCAGCACAGAGGACACGTGGTCACTCGCTTAAGTTAGAGGAGAGTAGTTTCCGCACATTAAGGCGAAAAGGTTTTTTCAGAGTAAGGACAATACGTGTTTGGAATTCCCTGCCTGAGAGAGTAGTAATGACTCAGTCAACACCTTTAAGAATGGGTTAGATAAATTCCTATTGGATAAAGATATTCAGGGTTATGGTGCGTAGGCACGCATTATAGTTAATATAACTAGTCCTAACATAAAAATAACTAGTCCTATTATAAGACTGCATAGGAGACCACAAATAGGTTGAACTCGATGGACAAATGTCTTTTTTCAACCTTAGTTACTATGTTATTATGGTTGTTCCTTGAGTGCGGCCTCGAAAGGACTGAGGTCTAAAAGATTTGAACGCTGGTTCAGCGTATTTCTGTTTAGGAACTGGAGTGGGCAAGGGTAGGAAAACTGACTTTCCTCAAGTAACCTGAGAAATCCATTTGTCCAATTCAGGACCAAATAACATATCGCCAGTATAAGGCAACGCTTCTATTCCCCGTTTTGACTCAGCTTCTGCCTGCCAAGAACACAGACAAATTGCCCATCAGGCTGCAATTGGTGAAGCTGAAAGCTTAGATCTATCCTGTTCGACGTCCATAGAATCCGTATCTAAATACTCAGGCGATTCACAAATGTGATCAGCAATAAGTATAAGCTGGTCTTTGGAAAGATTCTGTTTTATGCCTAACTTGAGCTGTTTTGCCCATGCAACCACAGCCTTGTTAACCCAAACTCCAACTAAAGCAGTACTAAGCAACACTCCTACTACTGTATACATGGACTTTAGCATGGCTTCTAGCTTACGCTCCGACGGGTCTTTAAGCATCGTTGCAGTTGGGACTGGAATGCTTAACTTTTTTGACAGTTTGGAAACTGAGGAATCCACTGGCGCATTTTCCCATTTAGTAGTCGTAGATTCAGTTAGGTAGTTAGACAGAAACCGCATTGGCATCGACAACCGTTTATCTGGATTTTTTCATGCTTCCGTCAACTGCTTGTTAAGAGAATCTGAATAAGGAAAACACACAGTCGCCCTTTTTTTTTTTTAGCAAATAATACCTCATTCTTTGTCAGAGGCTCCACTTTCTCATTGAAATCTATTACCTGGCGCACTGCCCTGATAAGATTATCAATGCCCGTGCTATCGGTCCATGTATGTGAGCCGCGGCGCTGCTGCAGGAAGTCCCGGCTCTGTCTTCCCCTCACTGCAGTGAGAAGCAGTGCGATCTTAGGTGAGGCAGGTTTTCCCCCAGTACAGACTGTACGCGGCCAGCTACAGGGGAGCGGTGCCAGGCGGCCAGCTACAGGGGAGCGATGCAAAGCGGCCAGCGGCAGTGAAAGCTGACCGCGGCAGCACACAGGGGTGACAGGCAGCCAGTGGGGCACCCAGCTGCGGCAGTGTTGCTGAACGCGGCTGGGGAGTGCAGGGCAGCCATTCCTGTTTAAAGAAAACCTCAACTCCCCAACAGCTATCCATTAACTAACCAGCGCAAAGTAGCGGCGGCAATGCGATCTGATCGCCCGCTGTTACCTCAGGTGGGGTGTGGAGGCTCTGAAGGGGCTTCTGTAGCAAGCGTCGTCAAGCTCCTGCTGCCTTAGGCTGAAATCAGCTACCGCTGATTGAGGTCTATGGCGGGGCTCCTCTCCTGAGCTCCGACAAGCCGTTTCTGCACTGGGAATTACCCACAATCCCGGACCCAAGCTTCTTAGTAAGCTGGGAAGGGACGGGGATTGAAAATAAAAAAGACTTTTGAAAAATAAAAGTAAAATTTGGAGATGCCTCCAAACGTGCCTTATCTCTGTGAGACACAAAAAAAAAACACTGAGGCATCTTTGGAGTATGGAGGGGGGAGGAGGATTACTAATTTAAATATTTAAATATGCATATCCCTACTAACGCCGCATCCATATCCCAAGAGTTCTCCAGTGACCCCTAGTGGATGAAAAAGAAACAAGAAGTGTAGAGACAGGGGCAAATCAGGATTTTGGTACTTACCGATAAATCCCTTTCTCCGATTCCACAGGGGCCACTGGAGCGTAGTTACAATGGGGAAATAGTAGGCAGTAATTGGGAGCTGGCACTTTAAAATTCTCACACTGTGGCTAGCTCCTCCCCTACTATCTCCCCTCCAAGCCAGTCTACGTAAAACTGTGCCCGAGGAGAGCTGGAATAAACAAACCGTAAGGTAGAGGAGGTTAATGACGCCTTGTAAACCAGGATAACCTAAACCAAACCTGGAACAGAACCTGACAAAAAAAACAGGCTAGCCTGAACTCAACAAGCAGTCATATGGTGATCTGCAAACCGTTAAGTAAAAAACAAGGAGGAACAGCGCTGGGCGGGCGTCCAGTGGCCCCTGTGGAATCGGAGAAAGGGATTTATCGGTAAGTACCAAAATCCTGATTTCTCCTTCATCCACTAGGGGCCACTGGAGCGTAGTTACAATGGGGACGTCCCAGAGCTCCCAAAACGGGTGGGAGAGCGCTGAGAGCCCTGTAAAACCACTCGGCCAAACTGTGATGCAGAGGCCGCAAAAGTGTCAAACTTGTAGAATTTGACAAAACGAATGTCGGTCCGACCAAGTAGCCGCCCGACAAAGTATTCATGGAGACCCCACGGGCAGCTGCCTGCGAAGGTCCCACAACGCGCGTATAGTGCGCTGAAAAGGAAAACGGAGGCTCCCGAGCAACCGCCAAGAAGACTGTCTGATGGTCAGATGAATCCAACAGCCCAGCATATGCTGGGACCCCGGCTATTTAGTACGGGAGCATCGTACAGAACAAAGAGGAAAAACACTTCGTCGAATAGCCTAAGACCTCTGTAGAGAGAGTCGGCGAGCCCTGACAACATTCAAAGAGGACTGAAAGACACTAGTGTCAGATTTATATGAAAAACGTACATCCCCTCTGGAAGGAACGACCGCTGAGGCCGAAGCTCAGCCGGGGGAGTTGCCAATAGAGTACTCCCTGAAAGAGAGCCCGAACTTACGGCCGCCAGGCAAATCTCTTTTGGAAGAAAACCGAAAAAGGAAGAGACCCAAAATTCAGGTCAATGTGGTTTGAAGCGCAGCCGAGCAAAACCTCCCAGAGAAACCCAAGATGACGGCTGAATGGTAACTGAAAGAAGGGGAAAACCCCTTTTTATCCTTATTATGTCCCTTAAAGTTTTCCAAAAGTGGCAAAAGCGAGAAGAGGTAACAGACTTCTGAAATTTGGGCCCAGTAGGCATAACCGAACTAGGGAACTCCTCCCTTCTGAGGTCTCGTGAACAGTCACACGTTTAAACGAACTCAGTGTAAGATGAACAAAGAAAAGGATCCTGTTGAAGTAGACAGTCCAGTCGAGGTAGGAGCCAAGGCTCCTCTACTGAAAACAGGTGTAGCTGTATCTTCAAGTCATGCGCGGCCCAACCAGAGCCACGGAGAGGACTAGCACGCATATTCCCCTCCTGTGTTATCGACCGTGAGTTAGAAATAGAAAAGGAGGCAGGATAGAATAACCCGAAACTCCCAGGAACCCTGAGGGCATCCTCGGCTATTGCCGCCAAAGCTCACGTCCGAGAGTAGGAAAAGGTTAAAGAGTCAGTCAGAACGCCCTGAGGTCGATCTGAAATCTCCGCCCACAGCGGACCAGCTGACAAAACTCCGGGGAATGTTCCCTCACCCGGGAGTCTGACCTGGTAGCTTGACCTGGAAAGAAGATTGTTGTCCCCCGCTCAGAGGGGAATGTAGGCGACCACTCATTGCGTCGCAGCTTGACTGAAGAAATAGAGTACCTGGTACCGAGGAAGGAAAAATCCTCCGACGGACCCTGTTGAGAAAACGTCTATGAGGAGCATAAATTGGATCTGTGTCGAACCAGAAGCTCCTGGATCCTCCGGATATTCAGAAGCCCCTAATGTACAGAGTGGGATAGTAGCAGTAGATTGTCCCATTAGGGAACCAACGTCACCTCCTGCCCTTGAAAAAGAGCTATTCTGTGATCTTCCTGAACCCTGTGGGAGCGGAAGAGAGATCAAAAGGAAAGGACTGACAGTGAAAATAAGAATCCTATAATGCGAATCTGAGAAAAGCCCGATAAGGAAAACCCAGCGGAAATCAGTAAACAGGCATCCCTGAAGACAAGGGACACGTAAACCTCCCTTTCTTGTTCAAACTAGCAATCACAGACTGAAAGGATTCTAAGGCCAGAATAGGCCTGGCCGAGCCAACTTGCTTCGGAACGTGAAAAGAAAACAAAGGCCTGAGAACTGTCCCGATTCAAATGATCTGTGAAAAACAGGGAACAACACCCTTTGCGATTAGAAGCATATGGAGCGCCGCCTGCATTATGACTCTCTTGTCATCGTAAATCGGCTGATCCATGCCGAGGGACTCCTGAGATGGTTGTACCCCAAAATCTAGTCTGTAACCGCCCAAGCCTTGTCCCCCTGTAGTGGGTGTATAGGATGACCGAAAATCAGACTGGACCGAGGATGTTGAACCTCTGCTTCAGCCTTTTAACCCCGAGATCCCCTGGCTACGGAGAGATCGCCCGTGTGGAGTCGAAAGCTTGAAAGGGCACGAAAAAATCTAAAGGAAAGACCGATAAAGGTCTGTCTTGGAGCTTGGGCAGTAGTAGGAGAAATCAAAGTGGACTTACCTCCAATGGTTCAAGAAATCCTGCAGAAAGTTCCTTCCCCTGAACGATCTGCCCCGTAGGATTTCATGTTCACCTGTCACTGTCGCAGCCCCAGAGGTCGTCGGGTTAAGACAGCCCAAGCGAAAATGCAGGTTCCGAGTCTGCAGACGTGGAGACCTCCAAAGAACATAAAGCAGAATCGTGATTCTGACCTGTACCAAAGTATCAATTGATCCTGATGCGAAACATCCTATAACCTAGAGGACAATTGTTCCACAACCTACCTGCTCCGGACCAGGTAGAACCCCGCTGCCGTATATGTGTCTTTGATGGATCCCTGAGCCAGGTTGCCTCAGGAAAACGGCAGCTTGTTGGACCGGCGATACATCGAGGGGTATACCCTGGAGAGGTTCTGATATCATTTCCTGCCGTCTGCGGGGAAAGGATAGGAAAACAAACATTGTTTGATACCTGAAATTGTGTATTCGGGTGTCTGCCGGCCGTCTACCGGAGCCTGGCCAGCTCATCCGAAACTGGACCAGTCGCTGTCATTTAGTCATCGGCGTCGAACCCTGATGGACTTGACGTGTCCGTCTCCTTTACCTGCAGTCTCAGACGAACTGCTGTATAATGCACCTGGATATTCTGAGACACTGGTTCAGACTCCACAGAAAACAGACATCATCAGTATTGTAACATGGAAGGTTAGCAAGGTTCCTTTAGAAACCTGGAGATGTGAAATGACGTACCAGGTCTCTGGTTAACAGCGACATTACCTGTATAATCTGAGCTGTTCAAACAGGAGTGTCCTGCAGGTGCGTGGAGGGCTAAGCAAATGGCTCCACCGCATACTTCACACCTAAGAGGGAATTCTTTGACTATCCCAGGTGAGACAAACGAAAGGAGAAAAGGTGGGTTAAACAAACACAGCCCTATGTAAGGTCTGCACTATAATGTGTAACCGACACGATTCAAATAAACTTTCTGGAGCAGCGGAGACCTGAACCAGTAGCGCTGCGCTGTGGGACAGGAGTCTTAGCCCTAGGCTATAGGATCCCCCCTTAAAGTTTTTTTTTTTTTTTGGATGTTCAGATACCCGCTACTAGCGTACTGAGCCACAGCGTTATTTGTCTGATGCCTTAAACACATTCCCCAAATTACTAATAGCATTAGTAACTAGTGACACCAAGGGATAATAAAGCGAAGGCATCACCCTGCCCTGTATGTAGTGTACCGCTAATTTAGGTGCACCAGATGTTTCTCGGAGGTTGCGCTGGCTTTCCAAAATGGTGACCAGCCTGCGAGAAAAGATGGGGGGAAATGTTATGTGGCAAGGTGGGGTATTTTGTTATTAGAAAACATTGCGGAAGTGTTTGTTTTATCCCCTATATATGGTATTGTATGCATATATATATATATATACACATACACCACAGTGAACCCAACCGGGTAGAGAAATACTGTGTATGTGAACCTAATAGGGTAGATAAATACTGTCTATGTCCAGTTCCTGTAATAGAGCAGGTTCCCTGATCTACATGTATAAAATGTTGGGGAGAAGACTGCCCTGTAGAGAGGAATGTAGCTATATTTCAGCAGCACAATGCATACAAAAACTAAAAACCCCAGAGACAGGATCTGTTGCCTAGAGACAGTAACCGAGCTGGGAGCCCGCTGTTATAAGCCATCACCCCCCCTCATACCTTGTACTATGCACAGAATCCTCCCTGCACAGCCAGGAGAGGAAATGAGCTTTCAGCGGCCCAGGGAGCGGGGGACTGTGGTGCGGCGTGTCATGCCGCAGCGGCCGGGGAGCGGAGAGAGCCCGCTGTACAGAGCGGGAGTTAGCTCCGCCCCCTGCTTCGACGCCAAATTCGAATCCGCTGCATAGACAGCGGAAAGCGCCCCTTCTGTATCCCCCGGCCGCCTCACTTAGTAAATGTATCTCCCCGGCCGCCTGAATGCTGCGGCCGGTGAACGGAGAGTGTAAATGTATCTCCCCGGCCGCCTGTATGCTACGGCCGGGGAACGGAGAATGTAAATGTATCCCCCGGCCGCCTGTATGCTGCGGCCGGGGAGCGGGGAGTCTGAGCCCGCCGAACGGAGCGGGAGTTAGCTCCGCCCCTTGTATTACCCGCCGGGAGAATGTATTTGTATATCACCCGGCTGCCTGTATGCTGCAGCCGGGTAGTGAAGAGCGCTGAGCCCGCTTACAGAGCGGGCTGAAGCTCCGCCCCCCACATAATGGCGCCAAGTTCAAATCAGTAAGTGCGCCTTTTAGGACGCTCGGAGAGTCACTCACAAGCAGTCCTGATAGCAAAAATTATGCTTCCGAAATCTCTTGATATCGATTCTGCACCATGTCCCCAAACTAGGAGACCATGATGTGCCATACATTAAATCAAGTAAAAACATACATCAGTCTGGAGGGGGGGAGATTGTACTCACCGCTGTCCTGATGTAGTGTCGTCAGGAGCCGCGCCCATCCGCCCCTCGTTTCTTCCACAACATGAAATATCGCTGCCTTTTTAAAACTCAGCAAATGGGTATTGTTCTCAATTATAGGGATGTATGTCTAGTAGTGTCCACAAGTTTGATGGTGCAACCATAGAACCCTCTCTGAAATGTGGACTTTTACAAATATAAGCAACTATTAAAAAATAAAGACAAAGTGTACAGTTTGAAACCATGGCCCTCATTCCGAGTTGTTCGCTCGCTAGCTGCTTTTAGCAGCATTGCACATGCTATGTCGCCGCCCTCTGGGAGTGTATCTTAGCTTAGCAGAATTGCGAACGAAAGAATAGCAGAATTGCGAATAAATAATTCTTAGCAGTTTCTGAGTAGCTCGAGACTTACTCCTACACTGCGATCAGCTCAGCCCGTTTTGTTCCTGGTTTGACGTCACAAACACGCCCTGCGTTCGGCCAGCCACTCCCCCGTTTCTCCAGACACTCTTGCGTTTTATCCTGGCACGCCTGCGTTTTTCTGCACACTCCCAGAAAACGGTCAGTTTCCACCCAGAAACACCCACTTCCTGTCAATCACACTCCGATCACTTCAACGATGAAAATTCTTCGTTCGGACGTGAGTAAATCTACTAAGTTTTGTGCTAAAATACTTAGCGCATGCGCACTGCGTACCATGCGCATGCTTGCCTTAATCGCTCCGTTGCGAAAATCGTCAACGAGCGAACAACTCGGAATGACCCCCCATATTAAAAAGCAATTGCACAAAATAGAATATAAGACATACAGTTACAAGACAGCTGTTTATTCAAGCAATTTCCCAAATGTTAGAGATAAATTCATAAATTACCGCTATAGGGCCATTTAACAAAAAAAAGAGGACAAATTTGTTACATTTTTTTTTTATAATTTCTTCAATATTGTTTTTCTGTGTCCCACATATGAAGTCTTAGATGGAGCAACATTAATCTTAAATATAATGTTGGTATCTACATTATTAAGTAGAGAGAACATTATGTAAAGTTCACAATATTCCAAAGAAGAAAATGTTGATAAGGGATGCAATTTAATGTTTGATTTTCCCACACATTACATGTAATGTTAGTTACAGCAAGCTGGACCAGAATTTGTAATTAAATGTCAACCTAAGTTTTTTTAGCAAAGAAAGTAAATTACACTTGAAAGCACATTAAATTGTTCTTAATCCTGCAATAGTATATTTTATACATATTCCATCTATTTGGAAGTTATGCAGTATTGTTCATTTAGCAAACAGTAGACATGTAACGTTAGTTACTTTAAAATGGCCCACTGTAGATGTGTGTAATATTACACTGATTTTGCTTCTGTTCATTCTATGCATATAGTGTTTTTCATCAGGTACAGTAGAATTACATTGTAATAATCCAGTTTCACAACCCAGCTCTTAAATGGGGGGTATCCAATTAGCCCTGCTGCTGTATCAACCGAACAACATGGCTGGAAATCACGATTAATGACTGATGGTCATTATCGCGGTATCCAATTAGAGACCCTTTTGATTGGCCGAAATTCGAGCCACGAAAGTGCAAAAACACATGGGAAAATACGTGTTATCGCGGCTCCAGCAGGCCACTTATTGCAGATTCTGCTTTGGGTGCCTGTGCCAGACGAAGCATAATCCATGATAAGTGCTGGTATCGGGAGTAGGAGAGCGCTTCATCGGGGCAAATATGATAGCCCCTGGCAACACAATTACCCGCAGTCATTGACCGCCGGTAATTTGATACCCACCTTACTCTCTTTGATATGCAGATAAATGGACAAACTACCTTGCTTAACATACTTTTCATGCAATTCATTCTTGCATAACAAACCAATGTGTGTATATTGTAGCCACCAAAGGAAATTTTTGCCCAATTAATAAATTCAACTTTATCAAGAATTTTTTTTATAAACTCATTAAATCTATCCTGACACCGTGACCACTAGGGTGGCCAATCCCGGGCCATTTTTTCAATCCCGGGAATCAGGATTGAAAAATGATCAATCCCAGGATTCCTGAGATTGGTTTCTTTTCATTGTGTCACAACCACCACAGCCCCCGACACCCTGCCCAGACCAACCCACGTAACTCACCCGTGTCTGGACCTGTGTATGTGGGTGGTGTGTTTGGTGTGAGTCAGTGCAGGCGATGACGTCCTGGCATCTAACTTCACGTCACGCTGCGCAGTGCACACAGCTGGGGGGGGGGGGGGGCTCAGCAGCGGTAGCCGGGCAGCGTCTGAGACTCCCGAGGACCCTCAACACTGCCCGGCATTACTGTCTTCTTCATTTGCAGTAATGCAATAAAAGATTCTTCACCAGGCCTACTACACCCCAAAACTTAGATTATTATTGGAGCAGCTGATAACTCCAATTGTTTCAAATGTCACTCCTCCGATGTCGATACATTTCATTGTCTTTGGTCCTACCCAGTGGTTCAATCTTTTTGGTCAAATGTTCAATCTTATGTAAATGAGGTGCTACATATCCCCTTCTCCTCGTCGTGGGCATTATGGAATGAAAATCCCCAACCCCCTTTACGGCGCCTTCCCAAGGGCACTAATCTACTGTTGGCTAAAGTAGCGGCAGTGTCAAAAAAAACAACAATTTTATCTCAGTGGATTCATTCTGCTTCTATCCCTATTTCTCTTATGCTGCCGAGATTGGCCCATGTATACAAGATGGAGTGGATAGAATGTGCGCTAGATTTGGAATCTAGTTCACCTAAATTTTTTGACATATGGCTTCCCTATATACTGACCCTATCGATAGAGGATAAAGAGTTTCTCCGCGGCATAGTTCACCTAACTTCTTGGTGTAATATGACAACATTAAAGAGGGGATCTCCACCTTTTTAAGATGATACCTTTTGCCATAATTATTAATACTCCTAAGACATGACTTTAACTGTCCTATGTTACTGGTCCTCTTGGTAAGATGACAACTCTATTTGCATCTCTTGTTACTTGTTACTCATTAATTATTAATTCTTAACTAATCTTTATACATACAATGTCCCTATGTGGAGCTTGCAGTGTCTGCTTCAACTTTTGCCTATGTCCGCTAATGTGTTGACCTGTATACATGAATATTCTTTTATGAAAATGTCTGTATATGTTTTTCTCTTAGCAATAAAAACTATATTAAAAAAAAAAAAAACACTGCCCGGCATTGAAAAAACAAAGGGTCTGGTTAATCCCAAAATCCCCGGGATTGGAGTTTCCAGTTTTTGGCCAAGATCTTGGGATCCCGCCGATCCCAGGATTGGCCACCATAATGGTCACTGCTAATAGCTAGGATAAGTCCCTACAGCTTTGATGATAGGTCTTAAGCTTATGTTCTACTTACACTGAGTTGAGGCATCGGAATCCTTCTTCCATCTACTACATATACACCACAGATATACAATTATAGAGCAGTGGGCTCTGATATAAACTCTATCTACATCAGCAAGAACATCTGCCAGACTGAAAGTGCAGCACTTGGAATAACCTATGTCATTATTAAGTAAAGGGATCTGGCAAAAGTGAACACTTCGTAACATAAAATAGTTACAGCAATAGCAGGTAAAGTCACGTGTGTGTAGTAACCACTGGGCCGAACATTAATCATCCACGCTGATTTGTTTGGGGTCAGGAAAAATATCTGTAATCACTTATATGCAAGTTAAGTAGATCCCCATCTTTCATAAATTTCAGTGATGTTTAGCTGTGAATTACTATGGCCGCTGACAGCATAAATCACTAATCTCTGGTTTGGTAAACCGGCCGCTCTATGCGACCTCTTCAGAAGATGTGTGTGTTTTCACATTTTCCTTTTCCTTCAACAATATGATAACTCTAGCGGTTTTTTTTAATTTTTTTGCTGCAGATTTTGGCTACTAATAAAAGACCTGAAAATAGCATGGAGTATTTCTTGATGGAAGAAAAATGCTTTATATCAAAGGACAAAAATGAGTGCAAGAAACTCCCATTCCAAAGGGTGATTGGCACGGAAGAAGACGTCCTACAGGTTCTAAATAGCTGGTTTCCAGAGGAAGGATACGTGGGACGGATCATTCTGAAGACACAAGAAGAAGTATGTTCAGATCAAGAAAAGTATAGTATTGTCCCACTTGGTATCCAATCAGTTTGTCAGAAAAACATACATACAGCTAGATCCACGGTTATCTTGGCTTCTTTGCTGCGCATAGGCACACCATGGTTTATTTACATAAACCCTTCATGTGATCTATTCTCAGCTGCAATACAATACAGAGAATAATACAGCAGGGGATTAAGTCATTACAGCAGGGGATTAAATCCGACTGCCCAGTTTCAATTAATTCTATTAAAGGCCAAGATAAACATGGACCCATCTGTAGGAGTAGGAAGGTTCAAGTGGTTCTTAGTGGCTCACTGAGGTGAGACCTATGTAGCTCAGTTAGTGTAAAGTGCTTAGGAGAAACACATGGAGCTGTAACTGCTTAGAACGTTTTGTTATGTGAGCATTCAGAGTTCATGCTGATGTTAAACTGATTGCTGCTGGCACTACAGCTGATATTTGTTCATGTTCTTTTTTAGAATCTAAATGACAAAAACATTTCCGTGGAGAAGGAAGAAAAGGAGCCGCCTGTCAGTTCAGATGATGAGAGTTTCTTTGTCCAGGTACATGATGTCTCTCCTGAGCAGCCACGCACTGTTATACGAGCACTGCGCTTCAGTACAGCACAGGACGTTATTCAGCAGGTAATCAGACTGTCTCTGTCTATGCTGCCAAGTTTCAGGGATATTTTTCAGTCATGCAGCGGTTCAGCATTTATACATCTGTGAAGGTCCATACACACTTAACGATAAAATGAGCGACGTCGCTCATTTTCCCCCTCCTTGAGCGACGTCGCTCATTTTATCGTTAAGTGTGTATGCCGCCAGCGACGACCGATGCGCGGCCCCGCGGGTCGGCAACGATCGTCGCTGTCGGTAGGGCATGCATGAAGGATGTGGACTGTCGTCCACGACCTTCATGCAGGGCTGGCGGGGGCGTGACGTCACTGAGCGATATGAGCGGTCATATCGCTCAGTGCGTACAGGCGGCCGCCGACTGGCCGGCCCGGGAGGGGGAAACGTTAGACGATGTCGCTCACAGAGCGACATCGTCTAATGTGTATGGGCCTTGACAGCCCAGCCTGCCTCCTAAGTCTTGTTTTATTTTTCTTGTATTTGTTAGTATAAATAAAATGCATCCTCTGTAGCCTGACATCCTCACTTAAAACAAAGTACTCACCTGTCTGAAAGATATATTGCTCCAAGATTACTGCTCAATCACTGAACTTAACATATGTAGTAATAATGAACTTCACCTGTTTGTTCACTTATTCGAATAAGGAGTCTGACTTTTTATTTTTTGTGTGTATATGATTACATTATATATATTACATTATATATATATATGTGTGTGTGTATGTATGTATATGCAATATATTCATATATACTGTGCTAGAACCAGCACTCCACTTTTGTTATTGAAATACTTGTCCTGGTGCCCTCCTGAATGTGTTCACGTCAATCATATGTGGGGTAAACGGTGGCACTCATTGTCACATGTAAGCAGTGTGTCTCTGACTTTGAGTGTACAAGTGACTGTGAGTGCCGCCATTTACCCCACATGTCTGTCTGTTTGTCTGTCTATCGATATATCTATCTATGAGAGCGGATCAATAAAATATCAAGACCTCTCACATGTGTAATGTTCTCTCTTTCATTCTAATATCCAACCAGGCCAGAGCAGGTAGACCACTGCTTCCTCTCACGGCCATTAGCCTGCGCCTCATATCAGTCATACTGTCCCCACATCAGGTGTAAGATGGCGTGGCTGGCGGAAACATGGTCACACATTGAGATGTGTACTGTGGTCAGATTTCTATGACTAAAGGACACATAAGCAGCTGAAATTCATCACCAATTTGTTGTGGTGTACGGTGATAACGGCATGTCATGGAAACAGGTTTGGGTTTGGTGCACTGCCTTTAATAACGGTGGGTCAGACGTTCAACATGAGCAGCGGTTGGGCGGCCAAGAGCATCTATCACAGGCAGTGCACCAAACCTGTTTCCATGACATGACATTATCACTGTATACATGGACAAGTTGGTAATGAATTTCAGCTACTGACGTGTCCTTTTGTCGTAGAAATCTGATCACACTACGCAAATCAATGTTTGACCATGCGTCCGCCAGCTCCGCCATCTTATACCTCATGTGGGAACAGTATGATTGATATGAGGCGCAGGATAATGGCTGTGAGGGGAAGCATTGATCTACATGTTCTGGCCTGGCGGGAAATTAGAATGTAACAGAGAACATTACATACGTGAGAGGTTTTGTTATCAATCTATCTATCTATCTATCTGGCAGCATGCACAACATAATGTTACGGTAAACAAGGAAAACATATATAGTTCCCTAAAACTTCATAAACTTACATATATTTCCCTTGTTATTGTCTCAGGCCCTCAGCAAAGCCAAATACTCATACAGAATACTGAACAATCCTAATCCTGGTGACTATGTGCTTCTAGAGGAGGTGATGAAAGAGACGTCAACCAAGAAGTCATCAACCACAAAAACATCTCAGAGAGTCCTCTCTGACCATGAGTGTGTTTTCCAAGCACAAAGCAAATGGAAAGGAGCTGGAAAATTCATCCTTAAATTAAAGGAGCAGGTCCAGGTACAGTAATGGGCAGCAGGAGTGTGTCTGACACTTGGCGTGTGAGACATCCTCCCAGAGACGTTACATGAAGTATGTTGTCATTTTAACACCTTCTTACATTTCAGAAAGGATGTCTGTGTCATTTCCGGTAGGATTATATGTCTGCTGTGCAGACAAGTACATTTTATGTGCAACATGCCAGGCATCTGCTGCGCTTTATCACACTGTGTTTCTTTGAAGATAGAATTACTCTGTCAGATAGGACTTTGTGAAGGTTAAATTGAGAATCAGTGTCACCAAGTGACCAAAATAACTTTGTTACTTCACAACAGTATGCACCATTATTCATATTCCTGGTAATATATAGAAGTAATAATATTGGCGTTATACGTTATCATTTAAATTAAGGCTAGCAGCATCCTGTCTTTCCCCCCGTTATATAAATGCCATTTCCAGAAGCAGCGACATGCGTTCTGTCGGCCTACAGTCATATAATCAGGTGTCATTACAATGAACAAAACGTAATCTCTACAGAAACAGCCAGTTGTTTGTCACTAAGTCTCAACCTAACTGACTACTAACTATGACATTAGGAATCAAGTGCACCAGAAAAGAGAATTAATCTGGAGGAAAGTGTGCTGGTAGCAGATTTCCCTGATTGGAATGAGTTTACAAACTCTGGGTTCTACTTAGGAATTTATGGCAAATGCTTCTTTCTCCAGTGAGGAATCCTCTGTTTTAGGTGGTGGAGGTACTTGTAGTGCTGCTGTGCTTGCTAAGGAGGCTTTGCAAGGGAAAGGTGTCACCAGAGGTAGACTCCTAAAAGGCACAATCGCCTGATCTTTGGCGAAAACTCATTTTTTTCCAGATTTAACTAAGCTTAATAAGTATACCACTATGTGCCTAATACACAGTTGTTTCTTAGCAGGCAGCAAGAGATGACAAGAGAAAGGGAATCTCTATCGCCAGTGAACTGAAGAAGCTAGCAAAGTCTAGCAGGCAGTCCCGAAACTTCACTTTGTCTCCTCAGATCATGTCACCAGAAGGTACCCAGAATAAAGATGAAAAACCTGCATGCAGTTTGTCCGTCAATGACATCAGTGAATAGCAACTATATTTGTGTGCATCGTATTCCGTGCAGGTATGGGTGCTCTACCTGTTTCTTTTCTTCCTCACTTATTCTGTATTTATGTGTGTTATATACAGAACTAACAATACAGATAAGATACTAACTATGAAATTAAAGTGAAGGACACTTTTCTTCCTATAAATCTGGTAACGACTTCTGAGATCCCTGCAGTCTACAGTGTAGCTGTCCTGCTGTATGTCTGCGGACAGAGCTGGCAGGGAATATGCACTGGAATTGCTATATTATAATAAAGATGAATCTAGAAAATAGGAGCAGATGCACAAATCATAAGACAGTCAGTGTTCATTACAAATATTTGGGGAGATTCATCAAACCTACGGAGTACCAAGTGGTGATGTTGCACATAGCACTAATCAGATTTTATAGCATGTACTGTACTAGATATAGGATTGCTCAAATCTGACTGGTTCCTCAGAATCCACTTGTCATTTGAGGGTTTGATAAATCTCTCCCGTTATCTGTAAAGCATTGTCATTGCAACTCCTTTGAATATATTTTTCTTAACACCACACATTTAGGGCCCGTGTGCGTGATGCAGGCGTGGACACCATTCTGCCGAGTCTGTCTACATCTATAAAGCAGCAGTAATTTAAAAGGCAAAGGCAACCTAGTTTTGCTTTATAAATGATTCATGCTACCAGGCTTCGTATCACTGTCTGACTTCTGAAATTATTATTATTATTATTATTTTTTTAATTGTACCATGCCATGCTTTGATAAACATATGTTTTAAAAAAAATAATACGGTCAGACTCAGCGGAATTCCACCCATGCCTGCAGGCTTATTACACCAGGCCCTGGTCTGGTGCTTTCTGTCCAAACACCCTGCTCGGACATCACTGGAGTAGGCACTACATAAACACATGTAGCATGTACTGTGCCAAACAATGGCTACTATTTCTAGTGGTGGTAATAATAATAATAATAATGTAAAAACAGCTTTTCCCAACTGCCTATAAAATGCTCCCATCATTTACCACACTGAAGGCTGCCGTCCTGTGACCTGGACCAGTATTCTGGACACATCAGCCTATAAATGCTGCGGGAGCCTGTGGTTGCATTTCAGAATGTCAAATTATTCTATTGAGTTTATGCTCCGTATTCTCCTAAGTGTTAACTAGAAAACAGTTGCTTGAAATTAAAAAAAAAAGTGCGTGTCCCCCACTCAATTCTTTATCTATGGGGGGGGGGGGGGGGGGGGGGATCACAACTTTGACGCATTATTCCTCAACAACCGGACCACTTCTCAAAATTCTACAACCTTAATTTACATCTACATCACACACCATATCAAATGACATCTGAACCATCAAAATCAGGGGGTTGTCATTACGGAGTAGTTGCTCTCACAGGGAAATTGCTTATTGCCATTTAAATATATAGATTCTACTTACAAAATAGCCATCTCTGCTGTATGTAGGTGTCTGGTATATTCTAATCGTATTAGCGCATGGGAAGCATGAAGCATGCTTTAGGATATGAATGTGACAAGCTGGGTTTTTTGTTGTATATTACGGTGGGTGGTTAAAGGGATTGTGTTCTGTTCATAAAGTTTTTTTTATATTTTTATTTATTTAGATTTACAAAACACCAAGACTCTTACCCCCTAAACAAGTAAATAAATAAATCACATTTAGATGTCTCGTCCCTCTGACATATAAACGTGGAATCAGAATTATCAAGGATATCTCTACTGTTTCCTGATGCTTACAGCACAAAAGCAGTAATACTGTAATCTACCGCCGATTCATGTTATCGCATTACACAATGCATGCTATTCTGTGCTGTCTTCCGGGATTACTCTACTTGCACTACAGCTGTAAAGAATTTTTAATCTAGAAATACCATGCGCTGTAGTGTTACTTAAAAAAAAAAATATATATATATACACATACATATATGTATGTATGTTTTGGAATGAATCTATATGCCCTAAACAAAATTACCAATACAAATGATTCAATGCATTGAAAGAGCCATCTCCCTACATAATCTGTGATGCATCTTGTTTAAAGTTGTGGTAAAGCAATTTGTGTCTACAGATGTGTCCTCATACATATTTGCTGCAGTCACACCAAACAGCCCCTCTTGGCACGCCAGGTTGCGTGAGAGTCTAGCGTCAGGCGTCCTCTTTGAAAAAATGCATTTTATGCGCAATGTGATGTACGCATGAGTAGTTTCATTTATGACACTTGTATATCTGTGTGCGATTGAGTCTCTGAATCAAAATGCTACAATGTATCAGAGCCAGCTCACTCACACCAGGTATCTCCCGCTGCATGGCGCATTGAGGCTAGATGCATGAGGACCCATCTATGTACGTTTTCCAGCCAGTGTGGGATCAGAGGCAAATGTCTTTCTGTTGAACACATAGTGGTTAGACGTTGCAATAGTGCAAATCGCAGATCTCTACAGTACAGTGTGGTCCATACTCCTGAGTGTATATATACCTCCAGGCATTATGGGTGTATTTAGTGTTCTCCATAGGGATTAAAGGATCCGTACACAGACTTAAAGCTTTGTACAGATGTGTCTTCATACATCTTTACTGCAGTTATGCCAAACAGCCCTGCTGCACACCAGGTCAAGCGAGACTCTGCTAGCGTTGGGCGTCCTCTTTGCCTGAAAATGGGACAGCAACAGCAGACCCAACAAGAAACACACAAGAACAACCCTTAAAGGAAAAGTCGAAGCAAAGTGCCTAGTTTTTCTCACGTTCCTAGGGGATACTGGGATGGTAAGAGTTACCATGGGGATATCTCAAATCTCCCAGAACGGATGGGAATTTTGAGACCCCTGCAAAACTGAGCGACCAAACTGAAGGTCCTTAGAAGCCAAGGTATCAAACTTGTAAAACTTCACAAAAGTGTTTGAACCAGACCAAGTGGTAGCACAGCATAACTACAAAGCCGAGACACCACAGGCAGCCGCCCATGAGGAACCCACCGACTTTGTGGAGTGGGCCCGAACAGAACTTGGCAGCGGCAAGGCAGCTGAAGAGTAAGCCTGTTGGATAGTCATCCGAATCCAATGAGCAATGGACTGCTTTGAAGCAGGACATTCAATCTTTGTAGCGTCGTATAGAACAAAAAGTGAATCAAATTTCCTGTGACGAGCAGTTCTCTTGACATAAATCCTCAAAGCTTGAATCACGTCCAAGGATTTTGAGGAAACAGACGTGTCAGACAACACAGGAACAATCATCGGTTGGTTGATGTGAAATGCCAACACCACTTTCTCCGGCTGGGTCCACAGGTTATCCACAGGATAACATTGGGATATGCTTGAGCGTCAGCGGATTGGCACCAAATCGGTCACGAGCTTTGTGGCCTCCCAGGATGCACCGGGCTCGTCCATATAATCCCGCCCACGACTCAGTCAAATCAGTTTTTTGTTTGGTGCGCCAGGAGTCGGACCATGGTCACAGGGCTGCTCTGTTTGGCAGCCCTAAGAGCTTTTTTTTTTTTAAATTATAGTCTTACCTTTTTTTTTTTTTTTTTTAGTGAACATTCCAAACAGCGTCTTACACGTATATTGGAAAGAGTCGCTCCAACAACTCTCCGCCAGGTCAACTCTCCGCCGCAACAGCGCTTACCCACGGTACAAGTGCTGTCTCGACGGGCGTCTGTGTCGGATGTTGCTAGCAGGTCCAGCAGACGTGACCAGGCTGTGGCCGGAGCACGGGGAGATGGTAAGGCATCGGTTCCGCTAGAGGGGGAATATGGACACAGCCGCACTGATTTGGGAGGAGACTACCAAACAGTAGCTGGCGCGCCATCACCACGGGTGCTCTAGCGCTAGGCTTTAGGGATCAGAAGGCGCCAGGAATAGTTTGAGGCTGCGATCCCTAGGGTTGATGCCAGCAGTGGGGAGTCAGACGCTCTCCTGGTCGCCCCTCCCCCCAGTTCATGACCAGTTTCCGAGCGTCTCCCGCCATGAACTGATTGCCTCACTTCCGTCTCAGACACTACCACAAGGGAACTCGTCGCAGCATGGCGCTGCGTCTGTGTACACTAAAGTTTGACCGCTAAGAGACTGGGTCGCAGACAGAGCGTCTTCATGCACTGACGTTCACTGAGCGTCTGTGTCCAATAAAAATACTGGAGCGGCTGTGTACACTAGTAGCGTCTGGATCCACTCAGCGGTTTGCTAACGCATTGATCAATCCTGGAAGTGGGATGAGTCTCCCTGTATCCCACTCTACAGAGTAAGGGTTATACAGCACTAAAATTCTATCTACTATGTTAGTATGAATAGTTAAGTTTAGTGCCTATTGCATATGTGTGTTTTTGTACAATGCTGTAGTTTTCTCCGCAATTGCGTCTGAATACATTAAAATAACTGTATAATACAGAAAACCGTAAATGTATGCCTACATACTTGAAATGTGTTTGTAGTTGATAATATGCTCATATGACTAATAATATCATGTGGCTGACTGCTAGTGTGATTGTTGACTTTATATATGTTTGTCAGTGGGGTTTTTTTCTGAACCTCAATGCTGGTGCTTGGGTTGGGGATCAGATTGATATCACTTTTTATGCAATATAAAGTGTTTTCAGTCACAGATTGTGTAGCACTGTAGATGACTTGATTATTTATCGTGTCTAAGAGCGGCAAAGGTGACGAGGTTACTACAGTAACACCAACACTCAACATGTTTATACTGCAAGGTGGGGTTAATAACTCAATCCTTGGGAAATAATGGATTGTGTGCAAATTGCTTTTCATTTCAGCAGACTACTAGGCAGATCCCTGTTCAACAACAAATAGATCCACCCTGGGCCATATTTGTACAGACTCTATCCAGTATAGCTGACAGGTTGGCCCCTGCAGCTCCTATTGCAGGAATAGGTTACACGGTTAACCCTTACATGCAGCTCCCATCTTATGGTATAGACCCTACAGCTTCTACAAGTCAACAAGCTGATAAACCGAATGTAAATATATCATCCAATTCGCAAGCTACACAGGAGGATACAACAGATGATGACTCCATTTACTCTACTTCACCTGAGGGTAGAATTTCCAGGGACAGAGGAACTGACTGAAATTATGGAGGAACCTTGGGCTACGCCCAATAAGAAATATAGAATTCCAGGGAAATGGGATTCGTACTACCCTTTTCCAACTGGGAACTGTTTAAAAAGAGAAGTGCCTCCTACAGTAGATACGCACGTCATTCGACTGGTGCGAAAATCCGTTTTACCTTTGTCTTCAACATCATTAAATGATGTCACAGACAGGAGAGTGGATGCTTTATTGAAAAACATTTTTTCCCTGTCAGGGGTAGTCATAAGGCCGGCTATGGCCTCGGCCTGGATGGCAAAAGTGGTAGTTGAATGGGCTGAAGAATTAGAGAATGGGCTTTTAGCACCCACTAGGGAGCAGGAGTCTCATATAGCCAATATGAAACAGGCTGCACTATTTCTAGAAGCAGCAGCAATGGATATGGGTACGATTGCTTCCAAAGCTTCAGCCTTAACGGTAGCCGCTCGCAGATCAATTTGGCTACGTACATGGAAAGCTGATTCCGAATCCAAAAAGGTTCTGGAAGCTTTGCCTTTTGTTGGGAACATTCTTTTTGGTAAGGAATTGACAGAGATTCTGGAGTCAGAAGCTGAATCCAAGAAGGTTAAATTTCCTGCCAGTTATACTCCTAAATCTAGGGGTTCAGGCCATTTCGGTGGCATGGTAAAACAAAAGGTAAGAATGAACCTAAGCAAACCCAGTACAGTAAGTCTGGTAAAACGAGGAAGCAGTGGGCCACTAGAGGGCCAGCTTCCAAACCAGAACAGAAACCATCAGCCTGAGGGTGCGGGCCTCCACTTGGGGGACTCCAAGGTAGGGGGCCGTCTTCTTCAGTTTGCACACATATGGCAGCAGTCGACAACAGACGCTTGGGTGCAAGAAGTGGTATCTCAGGGTTATGTTTTCCCGTTCAAAAAACAGCCTCCTTGAAGGTTTTTTTGTACCAGCCCGTCTCACATAGAGACGAGGGCCAGGGCACTGCAAGAAGCTGTTCACAAATTGCTTCAGTCAGGAGTAATCGTCCCAGTACATCCGGAACAAAGGGGGAGGGAGTTTTACTCCAACCTATTCTTCGTCCAGAAATCAAATGGGTCGTTTCGACCCATTCTCAATCTCAAAATGTTGAACAAATACATTTGGGTACCGAGGTTCCATATGGAAACATTGCGTTCCATAATTTTGGCCATGGAACCAGGGGATTACATGGTATCTCTAGATATACAGGATGCTTACCTGCATGTGTCAATAGCATTGTACCATCAGTGTTATCTCAGGTTCGCTATCCTCCAGCAACATTTTCAGTTCCAAGCCTTACCCTTTGGGTTGGCGACAGCCCCCAGAGTATTCACCAAGATTATGGTGGTTATGGCAGCTTATCTCCGCAAACAGGGGATAAGAATTTTTCCATACCTCGACGATCTTTTAATCCTGGCACAGTCCCAGGAATTGCTTTTGAGCCATCTCCAACAGACAATAACTTGTCTACAAAAACACGGATGGCTCATAAATTGGGCAAAGTCATCTCTAATTTCGTCACAGCGGATGATTCACTTAGAGGCTGTATTGGATTCAGGTCTGCAGAGGATAATTCTACCTGTGGGAAAAATATCCAAGGTACAGTTGATGACTCCGGAATTGTTGCACAGTCAAACAATATCAGTTCACACGGTTATGCGAGTGATGGGGTTTTGATGGTGTCGACATTCGATATGGTGGAATATGCACAATTCCACTCAAGACCTTTGCAACATTTGATCCTAACCAGATGGAATGGAGTACATCAGACAATAAAGAAACAAATGATGGTACTTCCGGTAAAGGTAAAAAGGTCATTAGCCTGGTGGCTACAGACATCCCATCTAGACAAGGGGAGACCCTTTTGGATATCAGATTGGGAGATCCTGACAACGGATCACAGTATTCAGGGCTGGGGAGCAGTGTCCGGAAAATTATGGTTCCAGGGACAATGGACCAAAAAAGAAAGTTGCCTGCCAATAAATTTGTTGGAACTACGAGCTATATACATGGCACTGATTCAGGCAAAGGACATTCTGCGAGGAAAACCAGTCCAGATCCGCTCGGACAATGCAACGGCAGTAGCGTACCTCAACCATCAGGGAGGAACTCGCAGCCAAAAAGAAATGGAGGAGGTAAGTCACATACTAAAGTGGGCAGAACTCCATCTTCCAGCATTATCCGCAGTGTTTGTTCCAGGAGTTCTAAACTGGGAAGCGGACTTTCTCAGTTGGCACACAATTCAGGAAACCGAATGGGCTCTATAGCCGGAGGTCTTTCAGACTCTAGTAGACAAGTGGAGGTTGCCAGAGATAGATCTCATGGCGTCCTGTCTGAACCACAAAGTTCCGGTATACGGGTCAAGAACAAAAGACCCCGGAGCGACCCTGGTGGACGCTCTGTTAGTGAAATGGGAATTTTATCTGGCATATCTGTTTCCTCCAATCTCACTGCTACCCAGGGTGGTGAGGAAAATAAAGCATGCAAAGGGTGCCGTGATTCTAATAGCTTCGGCTTGGCCAAAGAGGCATTGGTACATAGATCTGCAGAGGATGTCGTCGGATGCACCAATTCTTCTCCCTCAACGTCCAGATCTACTAATGCAGGGTCCTTGTTGTCACAAGCATCTGGATCGCCTGTCTTTGACGGCATGGCTGTTGAAACCTCTATCCTAAGATCAAGAGGTTTTTCACAACAGGTAATTCAAACAATGCTTAGAGCAAGGAAATCTTCCTCTGCTCGCATTTATCACCGAATATTGCAAGCCTATATTCATTGGTGCAGTAAAAGAAATATGGATCCAAAATCTTTCAGAGTATCCAGAATCTTAGATTTCCTTCAGGCAGGAATGGATAAGGGTTTGAAGGTGGCTTCCTTGAGAGTTCAAGTTTCAGCATTAACTGTATGGTTTCAAAAGAAAATTGCTACTTTACAGGATGTGCGTACTTTCTTCCAGGGAATGCTGCGCATTCAACCACTTTTTGTTCCTCCTGCAGTAGCTTTGGGATTTATGTCTGGTTCTCAAAGCCCTTCAGGGGGCTCCGTTTGAACCACTTAAGAAAGTGTATCTTAAATGGTTGACAAGTACTCTTTCTTCTGACTATGGCATCAGCTAGAAGAGTATCAGATTTAGGAGCGCTGTTGTGTAAGTCTCCTTTTCTGATTTTTTTTATCCAGATAAAGCAGTTCTCAGAACTAAGTCTGGTTATCTTCCAAAGGTGGTCTCTAAGTTTCACCTTAATGAAGAAATTGTGGACCCGGCTTTTCAGGTAGTGGGACTGTCTGCGGGAGAAGCGTCGCTGGACGTAGTCCGTGCATAGAGAATCTACGTAGATCGTACCAGTGCCGTCAGAAAGACAGATTCTCTCTTCATTCTCTACGGAATTCATAAAAGTGGATGGCCTGCTACTAAACAGTCGCTAGCAAGATGGCTTCGAATGACGATTTCAGAAGCATTCTCTCGTGCTGATCTCCATGTTCCGGGTAATGTCTCTGCTCACTCTACACATAAGGTAGGTCCTTCATGGGTAGCACAACATGGTGCTTCAGCAGAACAGATATGTAAGGCAGCCACATGGTCTTCCATTAACACATTCATTAGACATTATGCCTTGGATACCTTTGCCTCTTATGACGCTGAATTCGGGCAAAAGGTTCTCCTGTCCAATCAGGAGCGTCCCCACCACCAAAAATTTGCTTTGGGAAATCCCAATGTTATCCTGTGGATAACCTGTGGACCCAGCCGGAGAAATATACGTTATGGTAAGAACTTACCGTTGATAACGGCATTTCTCTTATGTCCACAGGTTTCCACAGGGATCCCACCCTGACGCACCTGATTTGAGAATCTTTATACTCACTAACCTCTTCCCTCTTGTGTGGAAGGGTGTGCATGTGTGTTCTTCTCGCCTGAATAGGGTTCAACATAATGCTCCTGCCTAATTGCTTTGGAAACAACTAATTTGACTGAGTCGGTGGGCGGGATTATATGGACGAGCCCGGTGCATCCTGGGAGGCTACAAAGCTCGTGATCGATTTGGTGCCAATCCGCTGATGCTCAAGCATATCCCAATGTTATCCTGTGGAAACCTGTGGACATAGGAGAAATACCGTTATCAACGGTAAGTTCTTACCATAACGTATATTTTGGCAGAAACTGCGGGCGAGTCCCTGAGCTCCGCCCTAAACCCCGTGAAACATGAGGTAAGGGCTCTTACAGGATAAGGCCCCCAATTCCGATAAACGCCTCGCTGAGGCCAAGGCCAACAACAGGACAGTCTCCAAGTCAAATATTTCAAGTCCACCTGGTGTAAGGGTTCAAACCACTCTGATTGCAGAAAGGTCAGGACCAAGGTGAGATCACACGGTGCCGTGGGAGGAACAAAGGGTGGCTGAAGACGAAGGACACCTTTCAGGAATGTCTGGACTTCCGGGATAACAGCCAACTGTTTTTGGAAGACAACAGACAAGGCCGAGATATGAACCGTGATCAATCCCAAACGAAGGCCCATATCCACACCTGCTGGCAGGAAGAGCAAAAACCATCTCAGATGAAAATCCACAGTGGAGTACTGTCGACTCTCACACCATGAGACATACTTCTTCCAGATGTGGTGGTAATGCTTGGATGTGACCACCTTCCGAGCCTGGGCCATAGTTAAGATAACCTTTCCAGGAATCCCTTTTATGGCTAAAATCTCCCTCTCAACTTCATGCCGTCAAACATAGCCGAGGTAAGTCTTGATAAACGAATGGCCCTTGCAGAAGGAGATCTCCCTGAAGTGGCAGAGGACAGGGCTCGTCGAGGGTCAGGAGGTCTGCATACCAGGCCCGTCAAGGCCAATCCGGAGCAGTGAGAATTGCCTGTATGCTTTCCATTTTCAGTATTTTTAAGTCCCAGGGAATCGGAGGGAACAGATAGATGAACTTGTAAGCCCACGGTGCCGACAGAGCATCCACCGCTGCAGTCTGTGGATTCCTTGTCCTGGAGCAATACCGACGCAGCTTCTTGTTGAGACAAGAAGCCATCATATCGATGAGTGGGCAGCCCCACCGCTGAACTAACAGTTGAAACATTTGCGGGTGAAGACCCCACTCCCCTGGGTGCAGATCGTGTCTGCTGAGGAAGTCCACTTCCCAGTTGTCCACTCCTGGGATGAATATGGCCGACAAGGCCATGGTGTTGCGTTCTGCCCAGAGGAGTATTCTGGACACTTCTCGCATTGCGGCCCTGCTTTTTGTCCCTTCTTGTTTGTTTAAGTACGCCACTGCCGTGGCGTTGTCCGACTGGACCTCTATGGCCTGATGTTGGAGGAGAGCAGGGGCTTGTAGAAGGAAATTGTAAATCGTCCTGATTTCCAGAATGTTTATGGGGAGAGAGGCCTCCTGTGGTGACCACCTCCCCTGAAACTGAGGACCTTGGGTCACACCATCCCAGCCGTGTAGGCTCGCATTTGTTGTTCACAGAACCCATTTTCTGAAACGACTACCCTCTACCAAGTGTGAGATCTGTAACCACCAAAGCAGCAAAATCCAAGCTCTTGGAGACAGGGAAATCCGTTGGTGCATGTGCAGGTGGAAGCCCGACCATTTGTTCATCAGATCCAGCTGGAAAGCACGGGCATGAAATCTTCCGTACTGAATTTCCTCGTACGAGGCTACCATCTTGCCCAACAGTCTCATGCAGAGATGCAACAACATTTTCTGAGGTTTCAGAAAGGATCTCACCATTGATTGAATTGTCAATGCCTTGTCCATAGGAAGGAACACCTTCTGAGACACCCATGTCCAGGATCATCCTCAAGAACTGTAGTCTTTGCGATGGTGCTAGGTGTGATTTCTCAAGATTCAGAATCCACCTGTGATCCATTAGAAGCCGTGTAGTCAGGGCGATGCTGTCCAACAGCTGTGCTTCGGAGACGGCCTTGATGAAGAGATTGTCCAAGTAGGGAATGATAGTCACACCCTGTACGCAGAGGAAGAGCATCATCTCCGCCATAACCTTTGTGAACACCCGAGGTGCCATGGATAGGCCAAAGGGTAGGGTCCGAAACTGAAAATGATCTTCCTTTAGTGCAAACCTGAGGTAAGCCTGATGAGGCGGCCATATTGGGATGTGAAGGTACGCATCCTTAATATCCAGGGATACCAGGAATCCCCCCCTTCCTGGCCTGAAATCACCGTTCTGAAGGATTCCATCTGGAATTTGAATACCCAGAGGTATGGGTTCAGAGATTTGAGGTTCAAGATTGGCCGGGCCGAACCATCCGGTTTTAGTACCATGAACAGGCTAGAATAAAAGCCCTGGTTTCTGAGTAGAGGAGAAGCTGGAACAATGACCTGCATTTGTTGCAGTCGTTGTATGGCCTTTAGCAAGGTAACCTTGGATACAGGTGAAGCTGGTAAGCCGGAACTGAAGAATCTGTGAGGAGGGAGCTGCTGAAACTCCAACTGGTTTCCTTGGGAGACCAGGTCTCTCACCCAAGGATCCCGGCAGGATTTTGATCAAATATGGCTGAAACACTTGAGGCGAGCTCCCATCTGAATTTTCCCCTGAGGTAGGGGCCAACCGTCACGCGGAAGGATTGGTAGAGGCAGAGCCTGAATCTTGTTCCAGGGGACCATCAGCCGCTGGCCTGCGTGCTCTACCAGTTACCTCGAGCTGCGTTGGATGCACTTCTGGCTCTGCCCCGAAATCTGGCCACATGAAAGGACTGGGGAGAGGGGCCGGGATAAGCACATCTGGCTGGAGGAGCCGCTGACGGCAGATAGGTGGACTTACCGACAGTTGCTTGTGAAATCCACTGATTTAATTCCTCCCCAAAGAGAGCCTCCCTTGTGAAAGGAAGGTTTTCTACACATTTTTTGTAATCTGCGTCCGCCGTCCACTGTCGCAGCCACAGAGCCCTGCATGCCGACACAGCCTTGTCTGTAGAGCGAGAGTTGATAATGCCTCACTCATGAAATTTGCAGAATCCTGAATATGTTGCAGGAGAGTTAGTAACTCATCTTGAGGCATGGTATCAAAACTCTCTATTATGTTAACAGACCATTTTACAATGGCCCTTGAGATCCAACCAAAGGCAATGGTGGGTCTCTGTCCGACTCCCACTGCAGTGTAAATAGATTTGAGTGTAGTCTCAATTTTACGGTCAGCAGGGTCTCTCAAGGAGATAGCACCAGGTACAGGTGCACAATTTTACGTGATAGCCTGGACACTGAGGTATCCACAATCGGTGGATTTTCCCACACCTTCCTAACCTCAGGGGGGACAGGGAAGGAGTTTAACAAGCACCTAGGGGTTTGGATTTTTTATCAGGATTAACCCACGCCTCTTTGAATAATGTGTTTAATTCCGTTGAGGCAGGAAAGGTGGCAGTAGACTTTTGTTTTACATTAAAAACTGATTCCTCCTCCGGTTCTGCCTCTTTATCAGGGATATTCAGGACCTCCCTGACAGAGTAGATAAGTGCTTCCACCCCCTGAGACGGAGCATTGTCTCCAGTATCAACCTCTACTTCCGCCTTCCTCCATATCTGGCAGCTCGTTATCAGAGTCAGATTGGAGCACATGGGGCAGTGTGCGTTTCTGGGAAATCACCAGAGGGGGTTGGGGATAGGTCTGAGATCAGAAGTCTGAACCAGAAAATCATCATAGATTTCTTGTCTTTCCTGCCTGGCAGTAGCCAGCTCAGATGATATATTAGACATCATCCCCTTTATCGAATCCAGCCGCACAGGTTCCACTGCTTCCTTGTGAAAGGAGACTGCATTGTGCACACAGCAAAGATCTCCCTGGAGAGGGAACAAACTTAGTTCTAGAAGATTGACAGAACACACAGCAGAACACACACACAGGTGCAGTGAAAGAACTCTGAGACCCAGTGTAAGCCTGGATGGAGTGAGACAGAGAGGGAGAGAACCAGCACAGTGATTGCCTCTATCGGCTAAAGCAGTGCTTTTGCCGGGCAGAAACTAGAGACTTAACCACTTAACTGACAATTTTTTTTTTCACCAAAAACCACTCCGAAATTGTCGTTTTTTTAAAAATAAGTGAATTAGGTGAAGAACATGAATTTAACCCTATCCAAAATGATTTGTTAAAAAAAATATCCCCCCCCCCCCCCCCCAAAAAACATTGAAACATCGATCGGGAACATTGCGACCATCGGAACATCAGAAAAATTGCCGCTTTCATTTTGAAAGCCGGGACAGCCTCCAGGTATACAGGGTGGCCTTGGCTTTGCGAGGTTAATTTACACTCCCCAGCAGCTGCCATTGTCTGCAGCCGCTGGGGGTGGGGTATCCTGCTGTGCTGGCCAATCAGCAATGATCAGCAGCATGGCATTCAGTGGGGGAGTGTGCAGGGAGGCAGTGGGACCTTCCGGACCCTCTGACAGCAGCAGTGGAGGGAAGTTTCTCTTCCCTCCCGCTGCTAACACAGTTTATCTGACTGGTCGCATCCTGCGCGACCAGTTCAGATAAAGCACTTGCAGGCATGGTCGCATCTGATGCCACCATGCCAGGCAAGTGGTTAATAAGGTAACTAGTTTGTTATATGTATATATACACACAATATATTGATTGCTCCCCCACTTTTATAAAAACCCCTGGTACTAGTTACAAGGTGTTTGTGAGGGTCCTTGGAGGAGCAGCTCTTCCCTGCCTGTTATATGATGCTGCAGGAAATGGCACCTCTGAGCTGCTGGTCCCGCTCTGTGGGAAGCGCCGCCCCCGTAATGGTGCGCGGTCCCTGACAGTGTTTTATACTGGCAAACACTCCATTATTACAGAAAACGGGGTTAAAATTCCATTTCAGTTTCAGTGTGGGTACCTGCAAAGGGCACCACAGCGCCGAGTGCCCGCCGCACCCTTATGCCGCCATTGTAATCGGGAACCTGCTAACCAGGACCCCGGTGTCAGTACTTACCACTCCAGCATCTTCAGCTCTGTTAGGGATGGCGGTATGCTGTTGGAGTGCGCGCACACCCTGGGGGTAATGCGAAACAACCCCTAAGGAGCTGTGTCCTGTCAGCGGGGATACAGACCATTAACCCTTCAAGAGGTTGGTCTGGTTCCCCCCCTCCCCTCCCTTCCCCTCCCCTCCCCCCCTCCCCTCCCTCCCTCCCCTCCCTGTTAAGATTATTTTATGTGGATTGTCCACACTAATTGGTTTCTCAGATTCTGATCGAGCTTCCAGCATCTGATGTTCTTAATCACATGATTTCCCCCTATGTAATGTCTCTACTTTGGTCATTTATTGTATTTGATATTGCAGTACATTAACACTGCGCATAGTTTGCTGGACTGTGGTTGGATGCGTCTTCTCAGCTGTGTACAGTATATGGCACCATAGCTCACTTAGCCCAGTGGTAGCCAATCCTGGTCTTCGAGAGCGACCAACAGTTCACGTTTTCCAAAGATCCACAGTTGAAGCTAATTACTTCACTTGCGATTCTGTGAGACCTGGAAAACGTGAACTGTGGTATCTCTCAAGGACCAGGGTTGGCTACCCCTGACTTAGCCTATTGTTTATACTGTGCAAACTAATGTTTTATATTTGTGATTGGATCTCATCACGTGAGGTTTGTCCACAAAGCTAACATGTGCCATTTACACCTGAGAAATGTAATGTTGCCACCACTAATACCCCTTTTTCAATGCTGCTAAAACATGGGTTATTGCTGTGATAGGGTTGGTCCCAGGAAGGAATCAGGTCATGCTGCAGTGTAAACAAGTAATCCGGGTCAATGTGACCTGTTTACAGCATGAGAAGAGCCGGCACTTGGAGATGATCTCTGTGTAGTGACATCACTGACCAAGCTATAAACCATGTCCTGCCACCAGCCACTGTGTATAAAAATCATGTGTGGCCTGGTTTTGTAATCTGCAAGGGGTGTTATATAATCATGTGGGATTATGGGGGGAAACGATGTATAATGTGAGCAAACCAATTTCTGTTTAGCCCTTTCATGCATAGAGGCCACTACAGTGGACAGCTGTTTTAAGTAATCTCCTGTCGAAACTCTCTTGACATCACTAGTGTATTGTGTCCTCTTTTTTGGACCTCTACCAAATTTAGAAGGTATGCCACCAAGTGGCAGCTTTTAATTCCTACAAAAACAAAAAGGTCAACAAAAATTGTGAAATGAGAGAAGTTTATATTAGTTATCCAGTTTCTTATATAGTGCAGGAAATTCCATTGTGCACCGAGCACTTCAGTATTTCTGTAAAATACTAATAAAGATAGCAGAGCAGGTGAACAAAAAAGTGAAGGAAAGTAACGTTTAGGGCATAATATGTTAGATGGTTTATCAAATACTCAATTTATTTTTCTCAGTTGATGTAAAATCATATATCCACTTCAGTGCATGTCATGAAATACAAAGATCCATACTGTGTGCAAGGCTTATCCTGGCATATAGGCCTAACCTAAATATTTTCCTCATATAATAGCCATACTGTATATGCCAGTTTTGACAGCTGATAGCCTTATATTTATCATTATATGTTATTTAACTTTTTTTAATTGTAAATGATTTTAAATTATTATTATTAGTAGCAGCTGTGGTAGTAGTGTCAGAGGCTTTATTAGTAGTATTTTTATTTTCTCCAGACATCAAGAGCATCTAGCAACAGAGTTAGGTACAGAAAAGTATAACATGCACGCAGTGGGGAGTGGATCTCAGCGATCAGTGTGTGGCAATGTACAGATGTAGCCACGCCCATTGTGGCTCCATCAGACATGTACGTGCACTCCCAGTGCGGCTAGGCTAGTTTCTGTGCTTTGAGGTTTGTGTAATTAGTAGCTATGGTAGCAAAGAGTTGCCACAATTCAATATTACATAACTGAAATTATAGTCTGGACTGTGGGGTGCCTTGAGGAGCTCATTTGGGAACCTCTGATATACTGTATATAGCTTGAAGCTATACAGCTTACTATAGAACTATTTTATTCAGTAGCTTCACTAAGGTTGGGTACACATATGCCGCTATATTGGATGGACCATCGGCTTGTGTGTAGAGCCGATATACTGTCTCTGTGGATGATGATGTTCACAGACATACCAAGTCAGTGTGTAAGGGTGACACACATGCTGGCCACAGTTGCCGCTGACAATGATGTCACTACCAGTTCGTGTAGCCAGGAACATCAGGCTGAAGGATTGTTGTATATGCACAATTTTGATTGTGCAGAACACTTAATGAAATTGTTGTATCAGTCAGCCCACCAATCTATTGTCCCGGTATGTATCCAGCTTCACATGTAGAGCACCACTATTTCTGTGGCAGTTAGAAATGGAACCATGGGTCATAATGAACATTGTTGCTCAGTAGTTCTGCTCCTACTCAGGCGGCAGGGCTGGAGGGAGGAAGAATGATGGTTTACATAGAAATCTGTAGGGTTGCAGCAGCAGGAAAATGTGGACTTTTTAATATTGGTGCTCAGTCTAACGTAAAAATAAAGAATCTGGAAGCTGCATTGAAATTTTAATTGTAAAAGTTATTATGCTGCTATTATATTACAGATTGCTGTATATGCTACGGTGGGGTGACAAGAACCGCAGAAGACATGGCTACAGTGGATAATAGACATGTAACCATACACCCATCCTGCTGTAGGAGGCCAACTGCCGCCTGGTACTTTCAGATTCTCAAAAATTGGAAACTGCCAAAATGATCTGAGCGATACAGTTCTACTAGAATTCTCCTGAAGGTATTGCCTGCATTGGTGATCACAATGGATTCCCCTCTGGCACTCGCTGTGGAGCAGTTTTATGTTGGACCTGTTGAAAGGTTGATGTCAGGGGGCTTGGTGGCCTAAATCTGAAGCTTGGTGGACGGGAAAGACACGCTTGTAGACTCCGCCATAGAGATGAGTAGAAAACTATTTAAATGTCAGTTACAGACATTGTAGAGAAAATATTTTTGGGACTGTGTTTTACAGTGACGTTAACTCCAATGAAAATCATTTTGTTGGTAATAATGATGCATTCTAGAGATGTGCTTCAGGTGACCCTTTTTCTTTTTTGTAGTGTCAGTAGGAAAATCAGAAGGAATAAAATACTGTAAGACATTGTGAGTCCTGCAATTATCATACCCATATGTAGATGTAGTTCTTTGGGGTGAATTCTCTTGTGGACTATGGTTTGCTGGCAATGATATTTCACAACTATTGACACTCTGAAAATTTATTTCTCTGCCATCTGTTTGTCCGTGGTTCTCGTGTTATACAGTGATGGACTTTTTCATTGAAAAAATATACGTTTTCTAATTATGTACAGTCTGTTTCTTATGCGGTAACAGGCTGCCAGTACAATACATTGTATTGGTAAAAGCACAACACATGGCAGATATTTATAAAACACCTCATGTGTCCCGGGTGAGAATAAGCCCCACACTACCATTTATTTCCTTTTGCAAACTGTGCGGTTTAGTGTATTTCTTTGCTCTGGTATGTAACATGTATTTATCAGTGATAAGATGTCTGTTATCGTACTATTTATGTAGCACCTTATGAACGAAGTACTTGCCAGTGTCCAACACTATGTATTTTTTTATTTATCATGCACCATGTATACTTTGATCTTTGTATTGATACATAGTTATACTTATTTAACCCCTAACTACACTACATTAAGTTCCAGAAGCTTAAAAAAAGAAGACACTACAGACTGTATACTGCTGTGCACATTATTACTCTAAAGGGTTGAACAGATGTGCAGGTAACTAACCATAGCCTTTACATTGTATGTCCCTGGATGTGTATGTGTTAGGAGAGAGACTACTACAGTACTCAGAGATAAGTAACTTACTTATACATCAAATATCCAGCATCCATTGGGCTGTAAAGAATGACATTTTGTAGAAACTTGGAGGATTTCACCAAGTTGATGATTATACGGGCTAAATAACTATTTTCCCACAACACATTTGTTATCTCACCCGATGCACTGACTTAAATCACTGCTTTTATGTTGATTTAATCGCTTCAGAATTTTGTATAACTTTTATTTAAGCCATATTCTTGGAGGCGCTCCAAAGTTGTGTATATTTTGTTGTATGGCTGTTAAAGGGAAATGATGTCTACGCATGCTAAGTTATTTTATCTGCTTATTTACCTAGTAATGTCCGTCTGTAAGTGCAAGGTAAGGTAGCTGTGATAGTAACTCTCTACAAAGGTACAATTTCATGGACCAGCACTGTCTCTTCTAGACATTGTGCAGGGATGACATTACTTGAACAGGTTGACTTGGGTTAGAATACACACACCTTTATACAGTACACTAGGGAACAGGTATACACAATTCAGTTTATGCTGATCTCTGCTGCAACCATTAGCATTGTAATAAGAGTGGCTGAGGACAACATCTGCACTCAATATAACGGAGCTACAGCTCTATAGAAGTAAAGGGTGTAGTGTAATTTGTAGAGGTGGCTGTTACTTTAATTTACGAATACTATGCTACGATAAACATTAGCTGTCAGCAAATTTTATAACTTTTTTTTTTTATAGATCGTAAAATACGGCATGTCTGCCTACAATGTAACCTAAACACTTCAAGTAAGGGTTATACAGTATTCCATGTGATAAACTATGCTTAGAGCTGGATGTTATTAGAGTGATTGCCCCCAACACCTCATTTCTTACTATGGAGAACATGGAACAACATAGCCAGGGAATGACAGTGATTGGGCAGAGAAGGCACATTCATTATGGGCTACACAATGACTTGTTGTCACAGCTTTACATCTAATGTTTTGTCTAATGATTGTATAATCAATCAAAAGTGTAATAATTCAATTATGCAGGTTCAGAGCTGTAGGATGAGACCATTTTGTGGCTTGCTGAAGTAATTGCATTTGCGTTAATGGTGTGAGAAGCCCGGTGCTGTGTGCTAATGGCATCTATTAGGCTAGCATTTCCTGAGACCTTGTGCTCCTGTCTCAGATTTAAGCAGCATGAACTTAACGGACGATACTGAAGGTGCCAAGTTCTGTCTATAAACACCCAAGAAGCGTTATTCATTTTAGTAGAGGGAATTTTTTTGGTTACATTTATTGATTTATAATTGATGTTACAGGACTAAATTCACTCAGATGTGATCTACCGAAGTGCAGACAAGTGGAACGGCCTCACAATAAGGCTTATTCATTAAAGTGTTGTTTGATTTTCACTTTGTTTACATGAATTATGTCCAACACTATAGAACTGAATGTTGTGGGAATTATTAGGATCACATTTTTGAGATGGATCATAAACACAGGAAAACCTGTGTACCGGAAAAGGTCTCTCATAATGGTAGAACCAATATTATAAATAGCGTCTGTGACACTTAAATGCACACAGAAAGCTGCCTATATCAAACACACAAAAGCACAACCAGTCCTTTATATAACATACACAACAGAAATAGTTTTAGCAACAGCATTCAGAATAGTACCATATACTTAGGCATATGGGGGTATTGCAGTGGTTCCCAAAATATTTTTGAATCATGTTGCCCTAAGATATCAGTATTTTTTTCACAGCACCCCTAGGATATAGAAGAATCCAACCTGTGCCCCTGCACTGTTGGTCTAGTGGGGTCCCTGTACCAACACAGTGTCCACGCCAGCGCGCGTGGCCTGTCTCCTAATGGCCACGCTGGATCGCGGTTTGCAGCAGGTCCCGCCTGGGGGACCCTCTTACCTCCTCCCTAGATGCGGCCACGCAATCCCGGAGAGCTGCGGCAAGTGTGTGCGCCTGATGAAAAAGACCGGAGCCCTCCGCTGTAAGTACCCGGCAACCAGGGCGCGGGAGTATACAGCACCGCCGGGGGAGGTGATGGAGCTGCAGCATGAGATGTCAAAATGACATCTAGCACTAAGAGTGCCTATGCTGCAGCCCTTGAAGTCTTCTATCTTCTTTAAAAAGCTCTTTTCAGGGCTGCTGGAGCAGCCCTGCCTTTTAGTGTCCTGCACTGCAGGGTTATAGAGGAGGCGACACTGATCCTACTCTACACCCCAATGTTATACCGGTGGAATCCAGTGTACCCCACTGCAGAAAAATGGTTTTTAGAAAACTATCCACTCTGTGACATCATTTAATGATGTTGAAGGCAAAGGTTAAGGGCCCTACACATCAATCTGCCCGACGGCGGATATGGCCGACGGGGGGAGTGAAGTTTCTTCACTCCCCCCCGTCACCCGGCTCCATAGAAGTGCAGGCAAATATGGACGATATCGTCCATATTGGCCTGCATGCACAAGCCCCGCATCGTTCATCGCTGGTGCCTCCACACACACTCAAAGATATCTTTGAATATTATCGCCCAGTGTGTAGGGCCTATAATGTAGATTTTCGCACTAATCGAATTACATGAGTATCTACTTTAGGAGCCACCTCCCTTTTTAAACAATCCCCAGCTGGAAGAGGATAATTGGAATTCCATTTCTTAGGAATTGAAACTTGCGCCAATGCTGCTTCTTCCAAGAACTTTGCAGCCTGTTTTATATGTGCTATATGGGATTTTTGCTCTCTACAATCCCCCCCCCCCCCCCCTTCCAATGCACCAGCCCAGGCAGCCACTGCCTCACATGCGTATCTACTTTAGGAGCCACCTCCCTTTTTAAACAATCCCCAGCTGGAATTCCATTTCTTAGGAATTCTAAACTTCTAATTAGGCGTAGCCCAAGCCTCTTCCATGATTTTCGTCAGGTGATCTGACCCTGGAAACTCAGTCTAAACTGTTTTGGGACGTTTAAACACAGGTGCCTTGGTTTTTAACACAGGCTCCGCTGAATCCTCTATGGATAGAATGGCTTTCATTGCTTTAACTAACTCTGCTATATCCACTGAGCTGAGACCTTCCTCCTCCTCTTCGCATGCCAAAGTAGAATTAATTGAGCTATAGTTTCATTGATTTTTTTTCAACCAGATGAGGCAGGTGAAATAAAATCCCCGATAACTCCTGGCTTGGGGGCTTATTAGATTCCACCCTATATAAGGGGGGGGGGGGGGGGTGTTTATGAGTTGAGGGATAAAATACTGTGTGGAGGTCACCTGCAAAGTGAACATCAGTTCATCAGTGGGGTAGTATTTCTCTGCCATTTATTAAATGCCACTGTCTACTGTTTTTCCTATTATGTATAGAACCATTATAGCTACACAAGAGGCTTGATCCTAATTTGACTTTGTACAGTTCTCTAAATTAGTGGTGGTTACATTTTATTTATTGTCCTTACTAATCTAGTATCTTGTGATTATGGTGACCTTACATCTTCCTGCTTTTTAGCCCATCTGCTGCTTGCTGCCTTAGTTGAAGACTGCAAGTGAACGTAGTGTGATGGGATGGATGTCCATATAAACTTACTACAACCCAAGTTCTGCAGCAGCTTCAGTGACTTTGGGTTTACTGGCACCCAGTGCCCCCCAAGTCATATTATTAACCCAATGGGGAAATAGAATATCCTGAAGAGCACTACTGTGTAGACATAAGTAGTTTAATGTTCATAGTAATTGTGCTATTCTGGGTTTTTGTCTTGATTGTGTCTAAGTTATGCATGTCATGAAGTGTTTGACAATATCTTGACTTTTTGTGCCAGTTTTAAAATGTGTTGGTTTTGTAAAATGACTTTTCCATCTGGACTACTTACTATATAGGGACTTGAAACACTGCTGTATTTGTATATGTTGAAAATAAAGATGGTTTGCTTCATGACCGTGTCCGAATAGTTTTTATGGTCCTCAGGGTTGTATCTAATGTAAAACATGCTTTCCTGTAAAAGAGACAACCTTTCTGGATTCCTCCCACTCCTCCGGTAAAGTGGTCAGGGCTGCCGTTAATCCACCATCATGGCCCACCCCCCACCGCGGCATTACTCCACAGTAGTGTTTCCTAAACTCCGGTTGTCAAGGGTACCCAACAGTTCTTGTTTTCAGGTCACCACGCAGGTGCACAGGTTTGATTCATTCACTGACATATTTTAAAAGAGCCACTGCTGGAGTTCATTATTTCACTTGTCATTCTGAGAGACCTGGGAAATGTAAACTGTTGGGGGTCCTTGAGGCCCTAGTTTGGGAACCACTGCCCTACAGCGAGTGGGGGCCATGGTGATGCAAATAGCTGCACCACGCACCTGGCATGAAACAGTGTAGTATGGTGGAAAACTGCTCCAGTTATTCAGTTAAACAAAGCCCCACATGGTTGTTTGTGTATTATTTATTTATTTTTTTAAAACATCACTTTAATGTCTGTACATAGGTATAAGTATGAGGGGGGCAGAATAGCAAAACCAGTAACAATTCAGTAAGTCCTTAAGATGTTATCAGTGAATCCGCTTTCATGTGTGAAGCAAAGTCCAGCTCTGCTGACGATACCTTGCTCAGATGTATCACAGTTAGCTCCTGTAAGTCCTCACTGAGCTCATACAGTCTACCTTTACCCTGCAATACAAAACCACAGAAAATTGCTTATTTGCTTCTCCACAAAAAAAAAGTGATTTCTTGCCAATAAGAGAATAGCTAATTCACACTAGTTTCCATTGCCCATGGCACTCTGAACACATCTCGGCTATTTAGTTAACATTACCGTCATCTGCAGATCCATCCAATGATTACTAGAAGAAACTACCTCCTTCTATTGCATTAAACTAAATAAATATAAATGTGCCATTTATTTATAGGCAAGGAAAGGCAACTCTGATATTTAACAACTGTAAAGATTGCAAACAAGAGTAAGACCGCTACAACCTAATAGATAAAATCAGATGTAGTGATGAATTTTATCAGCAGTTTTAAACTTTATCAAGTTCCGCAACTGTCACTGAACTACAAACGCCAGTTAGATGGATAGCCAGCGCCATCCAAGCCGATTTTAAAAATACTAAAACAAGTTTGCACAGCTGAGTCGGTGTTAGATGATACCTTATTCTTAGGAACAGATTCAGAAACTGGTGGATTAAAGGTCATGCCATTGATAGAGTAATCACTGAATAATTCCACAGCAGACCTGCAAAATATGAAATGTATATTAACCAACCATTGCATGAAACCTGTTGCCATCCATATTTAATATCACCCCAACATCGCTACTGTGGAGTAGTACCTGTATACATTTGTCGTCTTTGGCAAATAATCGTCATATTTATTAACAACAGTGGACTGTTTATACATGGAGAAAATATTAGGACGGCCACTGCCATACCTTACATTTCCACCACTTTTAAAAATATCCAACAATCCATTTAAGGTGGATCTCTCTCTCTCTGTGAAAGAGTACCCACAGAGGGCCAAATTACAATTACCCATAAGTTCTATAGGGTGAAGTCCTGTGTTACACTGATGTGCACTTTGTACGACCCCCTAAAAATCATAGTGACAAATAAGATATCAAGATTGTGTAAAAGGCGACATACTATCGGTATCGTTATAGATGAATGTGACCAGTTACTACATATGCACCCAGTGTGTAGGACAAGCAATGGCAGGTAAAAAGAAACCAATCTGCAGACTCAAGCCATGTGCCATACAAATAGGGAATAATGTGCGGAAAAAGGGAAGGATCCTGTTTGGGCCCTGGGAAAGGATGGACAGTTGTATATTGGGTTGTTGTTTTTTTGGGTTGTTTTTTTTTTACAACACGTCAAACAACTCACGCAAGTAGGTTCAACCAACTCTGTTGAACCCTGTTGATAAGTCTACTAGATCTTTACAAATGTGTCATTCCTGATTGCCCACTGAAGTGGCACCTTAAACCGAGAATATTTTTTACTGGTGGACAAACACACCTAATTGGATCTAAAAGGAACAATGCGGGGAGTAAGATGCCGTGCAAAAATAGGTCAGCTATGGACACACTGCCCATTAATCCGCACCAAATGTCTTTGTACTGCAAGTCAGTACCCATATCCAGAGCAACTTGCAGTGCATAAGCCTTAACCACTTAACTGACTATTTTTTCCCCTCAAAAGCTGCTCCAAAATTGTTGTGTTTTTTTAATGAGTGAATTAGGTGAAGAACATTAATTTAACCCTATCCAAATGATTTTAGTTAAAAAAAAAAAAAAAAAGTATTTTTTTTTACATCCCCCCCCAACCCGAAAAAACACCACAAAAAACATTGAAACATCACGGCTTTCATTTTGAAAGTCGGGAAGGACTCCAGGTAGGGGGTCTGGGAGTGATTTGGGGGTGGGTGGGTTAATTTACACTCCCCAGCGGCTGCGATTGTCTGCAGCCGCTGGAGGGGATGGGGGGGGGATTCTGCCATGCTGACCGATAAGCAGTGATCTGCAGCACGGCAATCAGTAGGGGAGAGTGCAGGGAGGAAGAGGGACCTTCCAGTCCCTCTGACAGCAGCAGCGGCAACGAAGGGAAACTTCCTTCCGCTGCTAACACTGTCTGACTGGTCGCATCCTGTGCAACCAGGTCACATAAAGCATTTGCAGGCATGGTCGCATCTGATACACATGGTGAGGTTTTGGCCATCTTTGATTTTGACTATGCAATTTCCCTTGAACTCCCCCAGAGCCCAGAAGCACCGATTTTGACTATCTGTACCTTTTGATTTTTACTAAGTGCCAATATTGACTATACTTTGTAATAGATGGTACACTGGATAGTCAAGATTGAAAGTATATATCTCGCCGTGTACACACACCTTTAGGGACACCCCCTCAGCACCATCCTTGTGTTGGGCTGCACTGCACTCTATACTCTATCGTAGTTCTAGGGTCTCCCATTGGAATAAAAACTTCATCATATACTGTAATTATATATAAGGGACAGGCTAACTAAAAGCTATCACAGGTGCTCCTCTTGAGAATTTGAAGAGATATGTCTTTGTTAACACTCTGCAATAGGAAACCACTAAGTTCTCTATGTAACAATCATACCTGCGGCTCAGTGATGCTCTGAGAGCTGATGAGCCTTCGGACGGTGCCCCGGCACAAAGGTGGGCAGCAAAGATCCGCACTACAGGATGGTAATGTCTCTGAAAAAGGAAACATATTGCTTATAAAGGCGGACCTGTCTTGTACACAAGGAGCAGATAACATTTTCCTTTTACTGCATTTTCTATAGTATGCATTATTTTCTAGTGATGTGACAAGTTTCTGCTATAGTGTATCCACTGCCTGTAATATACACAGGAACGCAGCATAGCATGGAGACTGAACACCAAATGAAGCAGTCATTAGAAACCAGACACTAATTAGAATGAAGTATGCCAGCAAGTACCTGTAAATCGTGCAGCTCCCACAGTGCAGTGTTCTGTGCATTGCAGTATTCCGGCTCATCCAGTTCTGGCAAATAGAGCCCACTACCTTGAGATTCATTGTCCAGGAGAATGTCCGCCTTTGGGAATGTCTGTAATCACAGGGAGATGATGTACAAGACAGGAAATCAGCAGTATTCAGGTGGGTAACATCTAGGATTGTGCACATACTTAGACACTACATCTCTGTAGAGTTATAGAGACAAGTACCTACCAAGTTTAGTTCAGACAACAGACTGTAAGCTCTCACAAGCAGGGCCCTCTCCCCTATGTGCCTTTCCTCACTACAGCGGCACCTAAAGGGCCCTACACACTGGACAACATTTTAGAAAGATATCGTTCAAAGTGGAGGCACTGATGATGAACGATGCGTGTCCCCACAGTCGTTCATCGTTGGTCTATCATTGCAAGCCAATTTGGACAATATAGATGTTTGCAATGTCAAATCGTTCAGTGTGCATGCAAAAAATCGTAACTGAATAATCTTTCATTTTTCATATCGTTCATCGTCCAAATTGCACAGTGTGTAGGGCCCTTATGCCATGGGTTCTGGGACCATGCTGCTAATTTGAGTGTTAGGATGACTGATGCAGAAACGTTTATATACCATGTCTATGTTCTGTACTGTAAGTCGCTTTTCTTGTTTTGTACATTCTGTTTGTGAACTTTGCAAGGCACTGCAGAAGCCCTTGTAGCACCACATAAATAAAGGATAATAGGAATAATAATAGGATACAAAAACCTGACATTTTACATTGCTGTGACTAGGCGGGAATACATGACACAAGTATTCTGAAGTCTACAAGCTTGTCACTCACTGTTCTGCCTTATTTCTGACATTGCAATCTGCTGCAAATTGTAAGAGCATAGCTGGTATATCTAGTAAAGAAGTTTAAGTGGCTTCTGTGACTAACATTATACAGAACACATTTCTCTGTCACAGCCAACAAGCTAACTTTATTATTATAGTTACCTTTGTTTAATAGTTTACCCTATAGGTTCTCCTATTGTTGGAAGTTGACCTACACACACACACACACACACACACACACACACACACACACTATACATATATTACACACAAAAACTTGAGATCCGTCTCTGCTGGCTGCTGTGGCCACATGTATATTGCTCTGGTGCCTTTCCCAGCGGATAGCACACCCCAAAGAATGTGACGGCACTCAGAGACTCTAAATGTGGTTAAGCAATCAATGTTTAATGAGTTTTAAGTTCTGGCACCCCTTCTGTCCTAAGGAAGGGGTACCAGACCCCGAAATGTGCACTCATTAAACACTGATTGTTCAACCACATTTGAAGTGTGACTGCCTCTTTCTTAAATATCTATCTCTGGCCGGCAAGCATTTGGCAGGAGTCCAAATAAGATGCATCTCTGAAAACGTTAACTCTTTAGTGGCTTAACAATGGAAACGCAGTTTGCCCACACAACAGACTAGGTTCCTATAAGCTACTTTCCCCTCTGTAAACAATATGTCACCTTACACAACCTGTATTACGCAGATGACATTAGGCATGCAGCACTACTCATCTCACCCAGCCCTGGTGCTCACAGGGCTCACATGAAATATTAGTGATAACTGCAAGCTACAGGTCACACCAGGCAACCTGTCTGCTGCTTACCATGTCCCCAGGTAATTCTGCCTTCAGCTTGCAAATAATGTGGGCAATCTGTCATGATGGCAGTTTACAACTGGTTATTCATGAAGGAAACCATGTTCTGTGCTATGTTAGCTGTAGCTAAGCAAACACGGAAGATTTAAAAGGTTGTCAAGATCGGCTGTAAAACTAGGGCAGCAAATTTCCCGACTTCCGTGCAGGAAGCCAGCAGCACTGTGGGACTGATGACCTTGGGATAGCGTCCACCCGTTCTTACATTTACTTACCTGCATGAGTCCTCTGTTGGTGGACAGGATACCAATACAAGAATTGGGGAGGACATGCAGCGCCAGAGTAGACAGTCGCTTTATAAACGCCAAGGCTCTCTGGGGGGACACTTGTTTCCTACGCTTGGTGAGCATCAGTTCCAGACACTGAAGTGCAATCAGTGTATCGTCATTTGTAGAACCTGTGGAACATACAACATCAATTCACACAGCAATAAATACTTCTTAGCTCTGCCAGGGAGATTCTGCTGTTACTGGAATGCATGCAGAATAGAAGGCAAACCCAAGGCCTGCTATCCTTATGGGTCCCCAGCATCTGTACAGCACCCCAGCACTGCAGCACGCTCCAACTGGCAGCATGTCATCAGTGATCAGCATGCTGACTAAATGAAAAAAGAAGGACCGATATCATTGGTGGGGGAGGGGTGAAGCACACATTCTGCTCTGTTGCTGGACTGGTCATTTTTTTTTATACATGCAGCACGTTGATCAACATATTACCAAAGAGGGCAAGTAGAGAGGGAACAGGCGACGGGGTACCCTCTAGAACACATGAATGCAGAAAACATGAACACCAACCCCAGGTAAGTGGTCTCCTGCAATTGAGTTTTACATATATTCCAAAACTCGGCTTTTGGTATAAATTATGTATGTAAAACAACAGTCTATTTTTAAAGATCAAGTATCTTTATTAAGCTTTCAACAATAACAAAAAAAAAGTTACAGATTAAAAAACACTATCTACAAATACCCCCAAAATAAAAAATAAATAGGAATTTAATACCTACCGGTAAGTCCTTTTCTCGTAGTTCGTAGGGGATACTGGGATGGTCTTAGTACCATGGGGTATACATGGGGTCCATTGGAGCATTGGCACTTTAAAAATTCTTCAGTGTGCTGGCTCCTCCCCTCTATGCCCCTCCTGCAGATTCAGTCTAGGAAAACTGTGCCCAAGGAGACGGACATACTTTGAGAGGAGGAAAATAGATAAGAAAATGGTGAGTAAACGAACCAACAGTATGTAACGAGAGGATAGCAACGCTAACCACAACAGGTAAACAGGGACAGCTGCAGCAGACCCAAACAAGAAACACAAGAAACAATGCTTGCAGGAAACAAACGAAGCACAGTATCCCCTATGGACTACGAGAAAAGGAATTACCAGTATGTATTAAATTCCTATTTTTTCTATCGTCCTAGGGGATGCTGGGATGGTGTGAGTACCATGGGGAAGTCCTAAAGCTTCCAGACCAGGTGGGAGAGTGCCGAGACCCCTGCAAAACTGATTGAGCAAACTGAAGGTCATCCATAGCCAAGGTATCGAACTTGTAGAACTTAACAAACAAGTAGTTGCTCGGCCTAACTGCAAAGCAGAGATACCACGGGCAGTCGCCCAGGAAGAACCCACCGACCTTGTGGAGTGGGCCCGAATAGAACTCGGCAGCAGCAAGGCTGCCGAAGAGTAAGCTTGCTGGATTGTAAGGTGATCCAACGAGCAATAGGCTGCTTTGAAGCAGGACAACCAATCTTGGCAGCGTCATAGAGAACAAAAAGCGAGTCAGATTTCCTGTGACGAGCCATCCTTTTGACAAATTTTCAAATCCCGAACAACGTCCAGGGACTTACACGTAACAGACGGGTCAGACACCACAGGAACCACTATCAGCTGATTGATGTGAAACGCAGACACCACCTTAAGCAAAAACTGCGGACGAGTCCTGAGCTCCGCTCTATCCTCATGAAACACGAGATACAGGATAAGGCCCCTAAGAGCCCTTAATTCCAAGACGCGCCTCGCTCAGGCCAACAACATGACAGTCTTGCAAGTCAAATACTTCAAGTCCGCCCTGTGCAAAGGTTCAAACCAATCAGATTGGAGAAAAGTCAGAATCAAATTGAGATCCCACGGTGCCGTGGGAAGCACGAAGGGTGGTTGAAGACGATTGACTCCCTTCAAGAACGTCTGGACTTCCGGAATAACAGCCACCGTCTCTGGAAGAAAATAGACAAGGCCGAAATCTGGACTTTAATGAAGCCAAAACGTAGGCCCAAATCCACTCATCTGTAAGAAGTGCAAGAATCGTCCCAGATGAAAATCTACAGTAGACTACTGCAGATCCTCACACCAAGAGACATACTTCTTTCATATGCAATGGTAATGCTTCGACGTGACCATCTTCCTGGCATGGACCATAGTCGAGATAACCTTGCAGCGAATCCCCTTTCGGGCTAAAATCTCCCTTTCATTTTCCATGTCGTCAAACGTAGCCGTCGTAAGTCTTGATAGACAAACGGCCCTCGCAGAAGAAGATCCTCCTGAAGTGGCGGAGGCCAGGGCTCTTCGAGGGACATGGTTAGGAGATCTGCATACCAGGCTCTGCGTGGCTAATCCAGGACAATCAGAATTGCCTGAACTCTTTCCCTTTTTAGTCTTTCTAGAATTCTGAGAATGAGAGGAATAGGAAATAGATCAACTGGTAAACCCACGGCGGTGTCAGAGCGTCCACCGCTGCAGTCTGTGAATCTCTTCTTGTTGAGCCGAGAAGCCATCATGTCGATCAGCGGGCAGCCGCACCGTTGAACCAACAGCTGAAACACTTGCGGGTGAAGGCCCCACTCCCTCGGGTGTAGATCATGTCTGCTGAGGAAGTCTGCTTCCCAGTTGCCTACACCCGAAATGAATATGGCCGACATGGCCCTGGCATTGCGTTCCACCCAGAAGAGTATCCGGGACACCTCTCGCATTGAGGCCCTGCTTTTTGCTCCTCCCTGTCGGTTTATGTATGCCACTGCCGTGGCGTTGTCCGACTGGACCTTTATGGCCTGATGTTGAAGGAGAGAATAGGCCTGTAGCAGGGCATTGTAAATCGAGTTCCAGAATGTTTATAGGAAGGGAAGCTTCCCGAGGCGACCACCTTCCCTGAAACTGAGCCCCCTGGGTCACCGCACCCCAAATGCGGAGGCTTGCATCAGCCATCAGCAGAATCCAAGCCTGAATTCCAAAGTGTCGACCCTCCACTATGTGGAAGATCCGTAACCACCATAACAGGGAAAGCCTTGCTTTTGGTGAAAAAGAGATACTCTGGTGCATGTGCAGATGTGACCCTGACCATTTGTCCAGCAGATCCAGCTGAAAAGGATGGGCATGCCTCGTAGGGCGCCACCATCTTGCCCAGTATCCAAATGCAAAGATGCACAGAGATCGTTTGTGGTTTCAGAACGGAGCGAACAATAGACTGAATTGTTAAAGGTCTTGTCCAGATGAATGAATACTTTTTGAGACACCGTGTGCAGTAACATCCCCAGGAACTGAAGTCTCTGCGAAGGTTACAGGTGTGACTTTTGCAGATTGAGAATCCACCCGTAAATTGTGAGGAGCTGCGTAGCAGGGACGTGCAGTCAGGGGAGGCAGTGCCTCCCCTGTCATTAATGATTAAAATAATACAAAGAAGATACTTATGACACATATTCTGTGTCATAAGTATCTCCGTTATTATTCTAATAATTTTTACTCCCAGAATGGTTTGGGAGGCACCGACAGTGGTGCCTCCCGTTGTTAATGGGCACGGGGGGGACGGGCCAAGCCTTGGCCAGTAAAAGCCCATTGAAAATATAATTGAAAGCGGCAGCTACTAAAGTGCCACTTTCATACAGGGACGTGCTTTCAAACAATGAAAGCACGTCTGTCAGTGATGCCAGATGTGATTGGCCAGCGGATCAGTCACTGGATCTGCTGCCATCACTCACTGGGTGCGGGTGAATGCGGCGGAGATGTGGTCGGCGTGACGCGGTGGCAGTAGTCATGGATCAGAGATCCCTGCCTGCCATTCTGCAGAGTTTGGCAGCGGAGCGGTACCAATTTCAAAAATGGCGCCACAGCGTAATTTTTTTAATTAAAGATGACCACTGCGAGCCAATCACGCCTCGCCGCATCTGCGCCCCGCCGCCTCAGGCTAACTTATATAAGTCAGCACGAGGCAGCGGCTGTCAGTCCAACGGCGGAGGAGCAGCAGTGAAGAGCTCCGGAAGACAGAAGACGCCGTGGAAGTCCTGGATGGGCAGCGGCTATGCAAAAGAGCTTAAAGGCCGCCGCCCACCAGGTGAAGACGCCGGAAGCCCTGGGCAGGTGGCGGCTATGCAAAAGAGCTTATAGGCCGCCGCCCACCAGGTGAAGACGCCAGAAGCCCTGGGCAGGTGGCGGCTATGCAAAAGAGCTTAAAGGCCGCCGCCCACCAGGTGAAGACGCCGGAAGCCCTGGGCAGGTGGCGGCTATGCAAAAGAGCTTATAGGCCGCCGCCCACCAGGTGAAGACGCCGGAGGAAGACGTCGGAAGCCCTGGGCCGGCAGCGACTATGCAAAAGAGCTTAAAAGCCGCCGCCTCCCAGGTGAAGACCCTGAATAAATTTAATTTTAAAACTGTGTCTTGTATTTATTTTAATATTTTCTTTACAGGTGCCAGCGGGCCCCTTAATGTCCGGGCATGCTGGCACTTATGGTTATCCAAGTGCAGGCATGCTGGGGCGGGCTTGCTGGGACCTGTAGGCTGAGTTGATCGCCGCAGGAACTTTGTTAACAGTTGGGCAAAACCATGTGCACTGCAGGGGGGCAGATATAACATGTGCAGAGAGAGTTAGATTTGGGTGTGGTGTGTTCAATCTGCAATCTAAATTGCAGTGTAGAAATAAAGCAGCCAGTATTTACCCTGCACAGAAACAAAATTACCCACCCAAATCTAACTCTCTCTGTACATGTTATATCTGCCTCCCCTGCAGTGCACATGGTTTTGCCCAACTGCTAACAAAGTTCTTGCTGCGATCAACTCAGAATTACCCCCAATATTTTAGCATGAACCCCGCACCCACCGCCACCAGGGGTGCAGGACATAGCACTGGGCTATCAGCCCAGTGCTGGTTGTTGCTCAGGAGGGGGGGGGGATCCCTCTTAAATTTTTTGGGTCCCCACTTTTTGAGGAATGCCAACCCTGGGCTGACTGGTTTGGGGGGTGTTAATGTTATGGCAGGGGGACCCCATACTGAGTGTCTTCCCTGCTATGGCATTATCCCCCCCTGGCTGGTTCAGCCTGGTGCTGGTTTTAGTGATGCAAGGGGGGCTTTTATGAGAAGATCGTGCAGGATGATGTTCACACCCATCACTCGGAATTGTAACATCATCTCCACCATCACCTTCATGAACACCCTCGGTGCCGTGGAGAGACCAAATGACAAAGCCCAAAACTGGTAGTGACTGTCCCGCAGCGCAAACCTGAGGCGGCCATAGCGTGATGTGAAGGTACGCATCCTTGATATCCAGGGATACCAGGAATTCCCCTTCTTCTGCTCTCAGATATTCCATTTTGAATTTGAACACCCGTAGATACAGGTTCAGAGATTTGAGGTTCAAGATCGGCCGAATCTTCCCGTTTCGGTACCATGGACAGGCTGGAATAAAATCCCTTGTTTCGGAGTAGAGGTGGAACTGGAACTATAACCTGCGTTTGTAGCAGTCTGGATGGCTTCCTGCAAGGTAACTCGTGAAACTGGTAAGCTCAACTTGAAGAATCTGGGAGGAGGCAGTTCTTGAAACTCTAACTGGTATCCTTGGGAGATTAGGTCTCTCACCCAATGGTCTCGGCAGGACTCCACCCAAACATGTTCGGTAATATTGGAGACGAGCACCCACCTGAAAGTCCCCCTGAAGCTGGGGCCCAACCGTCTTGTAGAGGGCTTGGCTGAGGAAGAGCCGCAACTCTGTTCCAGGGATCCAGCGGCTGCAGGTCTGCGTGCTTTACCTCAATTTCCTCTAGCTGCATTAGAAGCACCTCTAGCCCTGCCCCAAATCTGGCCACATGAAAGGACTGCAGAGAGGGGCCGGGGTAAGCACATCTAGCCGGAGGAGCCGCAGACGGCAGATAGGTGGACTTACCGGCCGTTGCTTGTGAAATCCACTTGTTTAGTTCTTCACCAAACAAAGCCACCCCCGTAAAGGGAAGATCCTCAACGCCCCTTTTGGAATCAGCATCCACTGTCCATTGTCACAGCGCCCTGCAAACCGACACAGCCATAGAGCGTGAACTGATCAGGCCAATCTCCTTTATAGCCTCACTCATAAAGTTAGCGGAATCCTGAATATGTCGTAGGAGGCATAGTGTCAAAACCCTCAATTATATTACCAGCCCATTTAACAATAGTTCTTGTGATCCAACCACAAGCAATGGTGGGTCTCTGTGCGACTACCACTGCAGTGCAAATGGATTTGAGCATAGTTTCAATCTTGCATTCAGCAGGGTCCTTTCAGGAGATGGCTCCAGGTACAGGCAGTACAATCTCACGTGATAGCCTGGACACTGAAGTATCGACAGCAGGTGGGTTCTCCCACACCTTCCTATCCTCAGGGGGAAATGGGAAGGAAGTTAGCAACCGTTTAGGAGTTTCAAATTTTTTGTCAGGATTAACCTACGTTTCTTTAAAAAGTGTGTTTAATTCCTTTGAGACAGGAAAGGTAACAGTAGACTTAGGTTTTACATAATAAAATGACTCCTCATCAGGTTCTGTCTCCTTATCAGGGATATTCATGACCTCCCTAAAATAATATATAAGGGCTTCCACTCCATGAGAGAGAGAGTGCTGTCTCCCTTATCAACCTCCACTTCTCCCTCCTCCAAATCTGGCATCTCCTAATCAGATTCAGACTGGAGCACATGGGGCAGCATGCATTTCTGTGAAACCAGCAGGGGATGGGGGGGGGGTTTGAGATACAGGTCTGAGATCTGAAGTGTGAACCAGAAAATCATCCATAGATTTTTTTTAAACACCTGTCTCTCCTGCCTGGCAGTAGCCAGCTCAGATGATATATTAGACATCATCCCTTTAACCGAATCCAGCCACTCTGGTTCCTGATTGCTGCTTCCCTGAAAAGGGATGCTGCTACATAACACAGTCCCCTGGCGTAGGGGAAAACTTTGTGCTACAGGACCGACATACAATTTTTTTTTGCCAGACCTACTGTACAGCAGAACATACACACAGGAATAGTGAAATAACACAGTAACCCAGAGAGCCATAATGGCACGCAGTCCCTCTGTAAATTTTATACTGGCAATGCTCTCAAATACACAGAAAACGGGTTTAAAACCCCTTTCCAGTGTCAGCGCCAGTGTGGCTATATGCAGCGGGCACCGCAGTCTGCGCAGTGCCGAGTGCCTGCCGCGCCCTTATGCCGCCATCTGAATCGGGGACCCGCTAACCCAGCATCTTCAACTCTGTTAGGGGTGACGACATGCTGTCTGAGCGAGCGCTCACCCTGTGGGTGAGCAAAACAACACTTCAGGTGCTAGTGTTCTGTCAGCGGGGATCCGGACAATTAACCCTTCAAGAGGTTGGTACCAGTTTCTCTCTCTCTCTCCCCCCCCCCCCCCCCCCCCCCCCAAGTTCCACAATGCAGGCAGACTGGTGCCAACCAGTGATGCCTGAAAATAAACTAAAATAAAGATTTGAAAAAAAACTCTCTGGAGCTCCGGAGAATGTACCCAGCTCCTTGGGCACATTTTTCTAAACTGAGTATGGAGGAGGGGCATAGAGGGGAGGAGCCAGCAAACTATTAATAATTTTTAAAGTGCCAAGGCTCCAATGGACCCCATCTATACCCCATTGTACTAAGACCATCCCAGTATCCCCTATGATGTTAGAGAAACTGATTCTGAGATGTACACATATGACATAGCCGCTGTGTGATAATCTGCCGCAGAAGGTGGCATGTGTACATAAATGCCTCCTGCTGGCTTCTGTATTCCGCTGCTGAGTCCCAGGACGCAGCATCAGATCATCAGGTTACCCAGGATGGCCGGTAAAAACTACCACTGGCTTTAGCACGCCCAGATATAGGCCAACGCTGCCTGTCTCTCCCCCAAGCAACAGCAGCATGGAGTCATACTGCGAGCGACATCACAGCCCCGGATTCACATATGCACAGTGAGACTCCAATGTTTTTTAGATCTCTGCATGCACAGGAGTTACGCGAAAACTTTGAGTAAACATACATCTCTGAATGAGGCCCATAATACAATACAGAGCCAAGCTCTTAATATACAGTAAAAAGGTAGTTGTCACCGAACGCCCATCAGGAAATACAGTGACCAACACAAAACATTAAATATCAGTGCGTTGCCTCATCAACTGCCATTCCATCAACAAGTTGAACCTCATGCCTCCTGACAATACCATAGATGGAAGTGTTCCAAGATCCCTGTTCCGTTTAGCATACAGGAGTCATTCATGCCCCACCACTTCAGTCATTAGTAAATATAGGGCTCTAGAGGCCAGTCAGGTGCGCGAAGTATACAACTTAGTGAGATGAGAATTGGCATTAAGAAAATTGAAGCGAGAATTAATTTTGTCTTAAAAAATGAACTACCATATTTTTTTCGAAATACTGTAGATTATTCCTAAAATGACAGTAAATCTATGAAATAATGGGACATCAAGACATCCACTACCTGTGAATGGGAATGTATTGCACTCTATCATCTCAACTGCTGACCAGATGCAACAAAGACGATCTCGCTCAGATAGCCACGTCTGCTGCGTGTGTGCATTGCGCATTATACTGTGTTACAACCAGACACGTTTGTCTATTGATGACAGAAACATACCGGAATGCAGCAGCTCTCCTCCCTCCGTAACATACGTCTTTGTTGAGTCTCCCATCACTTCTAGTTCTCAGAAATTCCTATATACATTCTTTTAATATACAGAATGTCATTTATTAGATTAGCTGCAGAGGTTAAACAGCCAATACCTGATTTATAACTCCTCAGCTGTATAATCATCACTTATATATAGTGCTGGTCAAGTTAATTACTTAAAACAAAAACAATTCATTCTACACTTTTCCAACTAAGAGATCAATCTTCCCAAACTAGAACACATCAGCCAGGTCCTCTGGCTAATAAGCACTGTACCGGACAATCTATGCCCATTAGAATAATATTTTATATTTTTCTATCAATTATCGGAATAAATGCACAAACAAATAACTATGTTTAATCAAAATGTTCAGAACAATCCTCAGAGCTGAACCTGCAGACAAGTGCAATATGATAAATGAACTTGAATGCCACTTCAAATGCTGATATAAGACACTTAAGAAATCTATACTTAAAAATGGATTGGAAGTTATATCTATATAGCACAGCATAGAAAAGATACATGATACACACAATGAGGAAAAATTCCTGTAAATAGCCAAGGGGCAAAAAAAACAAAAAAAAAAAACACATAACTGTTTGCTTTTAATTATCTCTCTAAAAAAAAAATATATATATATATATATATATATATATATAGAGAGAGAGAGAGAGAGAGAGAGAGAGAGAGAGAGAGAGAGAGAGAGAGAGAGAGAGAAAAACCGGGTGCAGATAGTGTGCTAGTTTTGAAAATCACATTTATTTATACATTGAACGTACTGTACATTGCATAAAATATGAACTGGCACACAAGGGTAGACAAGGCTTCATACTAATTTCCATCTATACGCCAGTTCCTGGCGTCTCCCTAACGCATTCCTGGTTCTGTCCCTAAATGATGATGTCACTACGTCTACATTGGCGTTTCTGTGCCACCTCCCAAACTAGTTTTATCACTGGACTTTGCGTTTGGGAGGTGCCATAGAGACAGAGCCTGTGACTAACCATTATTTGTACTATGAACTTTCCTTATATATACAGATATGTTCGCATACATCTTTGCTGCAGTTGCGCAAAACAGCCCAACTTGGCACACCAGGTTGCGCAAGAATCTTCTATTGTCTGGTTTAAGTTTTTATACTTTTTTTGCAAAAAAAAACCAAAATATGCATTTACTTCGCAATTAAATATGACTAGGAAGCATGAGGAGACTGCACTGATTAAGTTGATACAGGACACTTGTACTGTATATCTGTGTGCGACTGTCTCTGAATCAGCATAGGAAGTGCTACAAAGTAGCGGCTGCAGCTTTTTTTCTAATACGAGTTCTGTTCTGCTCCGTATAGACTCAGGGGCATATCCAATTAACAGTGGTAAATTACTGCAGTTAACAAATTCCCCCAGGGCTATGCAATTAGCCCCTGACCGACGGCGTTAGCAGAGCTGCACAGGACCTGGCACCTTACTTGTACCAGGCATCTCGCGCTGCACGGCGTATTGAGGCTAGATGTATGAGGACACATCTGTATAAAATACATTGAGTCACTGCACCTGCCACATACCAATCACTGACGCTCTGCACTCACCCTAATAAAACACAGAATTTAGGGGGACATGTACTAAGTCAGTGATGGCCAACCTTGACACTCCAGCTGTTGCTGAACTACACATCCCAGCATGCCCTGCTACAGTTTTGCTATTTGGCCATGCTAAAACTGATGCAGGGCATGCTGGGATGTGTAGTTCAACAACAGCTGGAGTGTCAAGGTTAGCCATCCCTGTACTAAGCAGTGATAAAAGTGGAGAAGTGAGCCAGTGGAGTTGCCACTTTTATCACTGCTTAGTACATCTCCCTCGGGATTTAATTCAGATTTTGAGCACATTTACGTTTGCACACACAAACACACTGTACATAAGTTTAGTAAATTGTGATTTAGGAAAAGTTCTGAGGCCTTTAGAAAGTTTGCTAAAAATCGTGCAACCTATGCTGTGTTTAGTATAACAGCAGAACATTAATCAGAACGTTCTGCTACGCAGAGCTTACAGAACGATATATATTTTATGTTGAGTGTAAACACTGAGGACATTCTGTCCTGGAGGAACAAGACCAGCAGCGATTTCTTTTGCACTCTATTATACAACTTGTACAATTTGCAAAGTGAGGGATGGAGACGTTCAGCAGAAGCACGCGGCCCCCTCCCCTCCTCCTTTACATTCTCTGATCAGCGTGCAGTAAGGGAACGTACACAATACTCTAGGGCACGGAGCTACTTTCACAGCAATATTTGTGTGGCCTGCAGGCGAGAAGCGCGTATGGAGAAGGATATGCCATGACTTGTGGGATCTTGCTGAAGAGAAAGGTCATGAGAAATGACTCTGCTATATTCCGCTGGCGTCCAAGGGATCTTGAGCTGAAGTAACAGACTGAGCAAATGGGAAATCCCAGATAAATATGCCAAGAAATTGTGCGCAGTGGAGGGAATCAGTCCAGGATTCTGGGACAGTGCTCTAGAAGACAGCCCACAGTATGTTCAAGTGTCTCTATCCATAAGGGAAGGGTGTTCCAGGAACTACATTAACAAGCATTATTACTGTATATATTACAGCCCAGAGCAGCAGAGCTCCTATCACTCAGTGCAAATCAGAACGCAAAGAGGTGACTGTAGAGGACCAGGCATTCCCAACCTTGGTCCCCAGAGCACACTAATGGGTCAATCCAATTAGCTGCAAAGGACAACAGCACCCAATCTCGCACCCTCGCAGCCTGGATTCTGCCTGAATTCTCACAAAATTACTCAGTAACCTATGGTGCAGCGAGCACTTTTAAGTGAGTTCAGTCCGCCAAAAAGTGCGGCCACTCCTGCAGTATCATTGCGGCTAATTGGACTGATCCCATACAGTCCAGGATCTAGTAATATGCATGATTGTGCACAGGTGTCTTAATTAGATCAGCTATTTCACAGGTTCTCAAACTCAGTCCTCAGGACCCCACACAGTGCATGTTTTGCAGGTCTCCTCACAGAATCACAAGTGACATAATTAACTCCACCTGTGGACCTTTTAAAATGTGTCAGTGATTAATTAATACACCTGTGCACCTGCTGGGCTACCTGCAAAACATGCACTGTGTGGGGTCCTGAGGACAGAGTGTGAGAACCACTGAGCTATTCTGATTTAGAAATCTGTGCTCAACCATGCATATCACGAAAACCTGGACTGTTGGTGTGCCTTGAGGTTGGGAAAGCCTGGTATAGACTAATAAGGGAGCTTGCATCTTACTACTGGTCCACGTGGCCACACCACCTTATGCTGTGCACATACTTAGTCATGGGAAAGAGAGCACAAGAGGCAGCTGCACCGGGGCCAAGACTCCCTCTGTACGGTAGTAAATGACCATATGATTATATGAAAAGGCCACTGATAACTGTAACAGGGCTGCCTGGAGCGCCATCATTGTCTATGTGTGCCTGTTCAAGGTCCTTTTCTCTCCTGGCGTATGCGCATGTCACACCTAATGTGCACAGTGTACGCAGTGGGAGCTTGGGCGTGTCATCCATGTTGGATGTAATGTGCACATGCAGGATGACCTAATAGTAATGAACTGATTAACATCAACAAACAGCACCAGTAACAAAGCTAAAAAGACTCCGGAGAAGTCCAGACATCACAATAAAGCTCCTAGTTGCCATGCAGCATTGTACTATGGGGGTCATTCTGACCAGTTTGCACGCAGCGGTTCTTCGGCGTGCGCATGCGTGTCGTTGCCCAGCGACGGCAATGGCGTGCACAGCAAAAGAAGAAGATGTAGCGCTGATCGCAAGAAGATTGACAGCGGAGAGGCGTTCCGGGGCGGATACTCACCGTTGGATGCAGTTTTCGAGAAATGGTCGTCCGAACACAGGCGTGTCCAGGCAAATGGAGGGCGTAGGTCTGACGTCAAAGCCGGGAGGAACGTCGCTGAACCCGTCGCACAGGGTAAGTAGCTCCAGGCTTACTCTTCAACAGCACAAAACTTTTTTAGCTAAACAGGGCTGCACAAGCGAACGCAGCCCTGCTAAGCTAAAATACACTCCCCCATAGGCAGGGTTTAGTTGATCGCACCAGCAGCAAAGAGTTGCTGGCTGCGATCAACTCAGAATCACCCCCTATATGTATGTACAGGGTGCTTAAAAAACTAAAAAAAAAACTAAATGAAATTTGTATGTGCGTCTTATGTGTTACAGTAGACGTTGAGTAACAGCCGGTATGCCACAGTACGCCACCCAGGAACGTGCATGGCGTGTGGGACATTATTTCAGAAGTTACGGGCCAGGACGGAATGGCATCCATAACTGGGTTCCAGGACAATTTCCAGAGACATGGACCACCAAACAAAACTATCTGGTCTTGGGTGGAAATGTTCCGGCAATCGGGGTACGTGGCTAATCATAACAAAGGCCGTTCTGGCAGACCCAGCAGCACCACAAGAAGTGTGTGAGGACGGATAAAAAAAGTTTCAGTCAGCCTGTATGATGGCTAAAGCTTGTTAGAAAGGGAAAGTCTTTTTAAGAGACTAAGGGGGTGATTCATACCTGATCGCACGCAGGCGGTTTTTAGCAGTGCTGCGATCAGGTAGTCACCGCCTACAGGGGAAGGGGGTAATCGCTGTGCAGGGGTGCGATTGCTTGTGCAGAGTGCTGCACAAAATAGGATTTTAATACCTACCGGTAAATCCTTTTCTCTTAGTCCCCAGAATGCTGGGGACACTTCAAGAACCATGGGGTATAGACGGGATCCGCAGGAGACATGGGCACTTTAAGACTTTTAAGGGGCGTGAACTGGCTTCTCCCTCTATGCCCCTCCTCCAGACTCCAGTTATAGGAATTGTGCCCAGGGAGACGGACATTTTGAGGAAAAGGATTTATTGTTAAACTAAGGTGCGATACATACCAGCTCACACCTCAAACACGCCGTACAACATGGCATTCAACAACGCAAGTCAACGGCATGAACCATGTCAGCAACAGGCTGACTATAACAGAATACAACCTGTGTGTAAACATAAACATAAATAACTGCACACAGAGTCCGCATTGGGACGGGCGCCCAGCATCTTCTACAGCAGGGGTGGGAAACCTTTGGTCCTCCAGCTGTTGTTGAACTACACATACCAGCATGTCTTGCTACAGTTTTGCTATTTGGCAATGCTAAAACTGTTGCAGGGCATACTGGGAAGGATAGTTCAACAACAGCTGGAGGGCCGAAGGTTCCCCATCCCTGTTCTACAGACTAAGAGAAAAGGATTTACCGATAGGTATTAAAATCCTATTTTCTCATACGTCCTAGAGAATGCTGGGGACACTTCAAGAACCATGGGGTTTATACCAAAGCTCTAGACCGGGCGGGAGAGTGCGGGAGAGTGCGGATGACTCTGCAGCACGGATTGACCAAACATGAGGTCCTCATCAGCCAGGGTATCAAAGTTGTAAAATTTCGCGAAAGTGTTTGAACCCGACCAAGTAGCGGCTCGGCAGAGTTGTAATGCCGAGACCCCCCGGGCAGCCGCCCAGGATGCGCCCACCTTTCTGGAAGAGTGGGCCTTCACTGATTCCGGTAACGGCAAATCCAGCCGTAGAATGAGCATGCTGAATCGTATTACAGATCCAGCGCGCAATAGTCTGCTTGGAAGCAGGTGTCCCAATCTTGTTGGGAGCATACAGGACAAACAGAGCTTCCGTTTTCCTAAGTTGAGCAGTTCTGGTGACAAATCTTTAAGGCCCTGACAACATCGAGTACCGGTACCACAATAGGCTGGTTCATGTGGAACGATGAAACCACCTTCGGCAGAAATTGTTGACGAGTCCTCAACTCTGCTCTATCTTCATGGAAGATTAAATGAGGACTTTTGTGAGACAAAGCCGCTAACTCAGACACCCACCTTGCGTATGCTAAGGCCAATAGCATGACCACTTTCCAAGTGAGAAATTTCAACTCTACCTTCTGTAAAGGTTCAAACCAATGTGACTGAAGGAAATGCAACACCACGTTAAGATCCCATGGTGCCACTGGGGGCACAAATGGAGGTTGGATGTGCAAAACTCCTTTCACGAAAGTCTGAATTTCTGGAAGGGAGGCCAATTGTTTTTGAAAGAAAACCGGTAAGGCCAAAATTTGTACTTTAAAATCGAGCCTAACTTTAGGCCCGCATCCACACCTGCTTGCAGGAAATGGAGAAAACGCCATAGCTGAAATTCTTCCGTAGGAGCCTTCTTGGATTCACACCAAGACGCATATTTTCTCCAAATACGGTGATAATGTTTAGACGTTATTCCTTTTCTAGCCTGAAGAAGTGTGGGAATGACTTCAATGTGAATACCTTTTCGGGCTAGGATCCGGCGTTCAACTGCCAAGCTGGCAAACGTAGCCGTGGTAAGTCATGATATATATGCACGGCCCTTGCTGTAACCGATCCTCTCGTAGAGGAAGAGGCCAGGGATCTCTTATGAGTAATTCCTGAAGATCTAGATACCAAGCCCTCCTTGGCCAGTCTGGAACAATGAGGATCGCCTGAACCTTTGTTCTTCTGATCTTTAGCACCTTTGGTATGAGTGGAAGCGGAGGGAACACGTGCACCGACTGAAACACCCATTGTGTCACCAATGCGTCCACTGCTATTGCTCGAGGGTCCCTCGACCTGGAACAATAACTCTGAAGTTTCTTGTTGAGGCGAGACGCCATCATGTCTATTTGAGGAATTCCCCAAAGACTTGTCACTTCTGTGAAGACCTCTTGAGGAAGACCCCACTCTCCTGGATGGAGATCGTGTCTGCTGAGGAAGTCTGCTTCCCAGTTGTCCACTCCTGGAATGAAGATTGCTGACAGAGCGCTTGTATGTCTTTCCGCTCAGCGGAGAACTTTTGTGGCCTCTGCCATTTCCGCCCTGCTCTTTGTTCCGCCCTGGCGGTTTATGTGCGCTACTGCTGTTCTGTTGTCCGACTGTATTAGGATGGGCAGGTTGCGAAGAAGACGTTCCGCTTGAAGAAGGCCGTTGAAAATGGCTCTTAACTCTAGAACGTTTATGTGTAAACAAACTTCCTGGCTTGACCATTTTCCCTGGAAGGTTTCCCCCTGTGTGACTGCTCCCCAGCCTCGGAGACTCGCATCCGTGGTTACTAAGATCCAGTCCTGGATCCTGAACCTGCGTCCCTCTAGGACAGGGGTGGGCAATTATTTCAGCTGGGGGGCCGCTTAACACTTCCAGCGCCACACACAAAATACTCAAAAAGAGATCCCTTTTTACACATTACGGCAGACAGCGTGCCCTTTTTACACATTATGGCAGACAGTGTCCCCCTTTTTACACATTACGACAGACAGCGTCCCCTTTTTACAGATTACGACAGACAGCACCCCCATTTTTATAATTACGGCAGACAGCGCCCCCGCTTTTATACATTACGGCAGACAGCGCCCCCGCTTTTATACATTACGGCAGACAGTGCCCCCGCTTTTATACATTACGGCAGACAGCGCCCCCGCTTTTATACATTACGGCAGACAGCGTCCCCGTTTTTATACATTACGGCAGACAGTGCCCCCGTTTTTACACATTACGGCAGACAGCACCCCCGTTTTTATACATTACGGCAGACAGTGCCCCCGTTTTTACACATTACGGCAGACAGCACCCCCGTTTTTACACATTACGAGCAGCAAGCGCCCCCGTTTTTACACATTACGGCAGACAGCACCCCTTTTTACACATTACGGCAGACATCGCCCCCGTTTTTATACATTACGGCAGACAGTGCCCCCGTTTTTACACATTACGGCAGACAGCGCCCCCCCGTTTTTACACATTACGGCAGACAGCGCCCCCGTTTTTATAATTACGGCAGACAGCGCCCCCGTTTTTATACATTACGGCAGACAGCGCCCCCGTTTTTACACATTACGGCAGACAGCGCCCCCGTTTTTACACATTACGGCAGACAGGGCCCCCGTTTTTACACATTACGGCAGACAGTCCCTACCCCCCTTTCCCCACCCTCCCCTAAACCTATATAGCAGTCATTACCCTCCCCCCCCCCACACACTCCCCTAAACCCATACAACCGTTTTTAACTCCCTCCCCATAACTTATAGGGCAGCTTTAGCTTTATCCAGGGGGTTTACCTATTTGTCAGTGACGATCCCCACTGTCAGTGATGATCGGCGCTGCTGCTTCTCCCCGCTGGCCGCCGTTTCTTCTCCCCACTGGCCTCCGCTTGTGCTCCCCACTGGCCGCTTCGTTCTGCTCCGAGTCCCACTCTGCAGTGCCCGCCCAGCGCCGCCCCCCGTGACGCCCAGCGCATGAGATAGAGGAAATCCCAGTCAGCTGACCATGTGACGTGACCGGGATTTCCTCAGCGGCGCCGCGTCTGCGAGCAGTGCAATGACAAGCGGCCTGTCGGGCCTCTTGTCATTGCACTCTGGTGGGGCACAGCGGGCCAGGCAGGATCGGTCCGCGGGCCGCATGTTGCCCACCCCTACTCTAGGAGCTGAGAGCCGTGCATCCACCACAGGAGTGAGATTCTGGTCTTGGAGGATAGGATTATTTTCCGGTGCATGTGCAGATGGGATCCGGACCACTTGTCCAATAGGTCCCACTGAAACACTCTGGCATGGAATCTGCCAAATTGAATGGCCTCGTAGGCTGCCACCATCTTCCCCAGCAATCGAGTGCATTGATGGATTGATACTCTCGCTGGTTTCAGAATTTGTTTGACCAAACTCTGAATTTCCAGAGCTTTCTCATCTGGAAGAAAAACTCTCTGTAATTCCGTGTCCAGAATCATTCCCAAAAACAACAGCCGTTTCGTCGGATTCAACTGTGACTTCGGCAAGTTTAGGAGCCAACCATGTTGCTGTAGAACTGTCAAGGAGAGCGCAATGTCCTGCTTCAGCTTGTCTTTGGATCTCGCCTTTATCAGGAGATTGTCCAAGTAAGGGATAATTGTGACTCCTTGTTTGCGAAGGAGAACCATCATTTCTGCCATTACCTTGGTGAAAATCCTCGGAGCCGTGGACAGACCAAACGGCAACGTCTGAAATTGGTAATGACAATCCTGAATAGCAAACCTCAGGTAAGCCTGATGCGGAGGATATATGGGGACGTGTAAGTAGGCATCTTTTATGTTGACCGACACCATGAAATCCCCTTCCTCCAGACTGGAAATCACTGCTCGGAAAGATTCCATCGTGAATTTGAATTTTCTTAGGTAAAGATTGAGGGACTTTAGGTTCAGAATTGCTCTGACCGAACCGTCCGGTTTTGGAACCACAAACAGGCTTGAATAAAAGCCTTCTCCCTGTTGCGACAGGTGAACCCTGATAATGACCTGATTTAGACACAACTTTTGTATCGCATCGCTTACAACCTTCCTGTCCGGAAGAGAAGCTAGTAAGGACGATTTGAAAAATCGGTGAGGGGGCACGTCTTGAAACTCTAGTTTGTACCCCTGGGACACTATTTCTAAAACCCATGGGTCCAGGGCCAAACGAGCCCAGAATTGACTGAAGAGCTTGAGACGTGCCCCCACCAGTGCGGACTCCCGCAGAGGAGCCCCAGCGTCATGCGGTGGATTTGGCAGAAGCCGGGGAGGACTTCTGCTCCTGGGAACCTGCCACGGGCGGAGATATTTTACCTCTTCCTCTATTGGCAAGGAAGGAATAACCTCTGCCTTTTTTGTATTTATTTGGCCTAAAGGACTGCATCTGAAAGTGGTGAGCTTTCTTTTGTTGTGGAGGAACATAAGGCAAAAATGACGACTTACCCGCGGTAGCCGTAGATACCAAATCAGTGAGACCCTCACCAAACAAGACACTATCTTTATATGGGAGAGACTCCATAGCTTTGAGTCAGCATCAGCATTCCATTGATGAATCCACAATGCTCGTCTAGCTGAAATTGCCAAGGCATTGGCTCTTGATTTCAAAATGCCAATATCTCTCGCCGCCTCCTTTCGGTAGGCCGCAGTGTCCCTGATATAACCCAGAATTAACAGGATGCTATCCCTATCTAGGGTATCTATATCAGATGACAAGTTATCTGCCCATTTTTCAATAGCAGTACTCACCCACGCCGATGCAATGGTTGGTCTGAGCAGCGTACCTGTGGCGACGTACATGGATTTTAACGGATCCTTAAGGGCTGCCTCAGACATGCCGACACACGTGTACCAACACCCACAGACACACTGGGCAATAGGGGACAGACCCACAGTAAAGCCTGTCAGAGAAACACAGAGGGAGTTTGCCAGCTCACAACCCAGCGCTCAATCCCTGAGCTGAAACTCTAATATAAAGCCCCAGACCAGTAGCGCTTTTATATTTGCACCAAATTATGTGCCCCCCACCGTTCTGCACCCTGTTACTTGTACAGCAGTGTTTGGAGGAGAGGATCAGCGTCTCTGCAACTTCTGTGAAGAGAAAATGGCGCTGGTGAGAGCTGTGAGGGCTAAGCCCCGCACCCTTAATGGCGCGCTTTAACCCCCGCTATTTTCTTAATATATAATACTGGCGGGGGTTCGGATCTTGTGCCCAGGCACTCCAATTCACTCTTGCCAGCCTTAAAATGAGGATTTTATGCTGCCCAGGTCGCCCCCCCGCGCCCTGCACCCTGTAGTGCTGCTGTGTGTGGGAGCATGGCGCGCAGCGCGAACGCTGCGAGGTACCTCAGAAAGCCGTCACTGAAGTCTTCTATCTTCTTCTACTCACCTGTCTTCTGACTTCTGGCACTGCAAGGGGGGTGACGACGGGCTCTGGGAGTGAACCCCTAGGCGTACCTAGTGTTCCAAACCCTCAGGAGCTAATGGTGTCCTGTAGCCAAGAAGCAGATCCTTTAAACTCATAAGTCCCACGATGCAGGGAGACCGTTGCCAGCAGCCTCCCTGAAAATAAAAAACCTAACAAAGTCTTTTCAGAGAAACTCAGTAGAGCTCCCCTGTGTGTGACCAGTCTCCCTGGGCACAATTCTAAAAACTGGAGTTTGGAGGAGGGGCATAAAGGGAGGAGCCAGTTCACGCCCCTTAAAAGTATTAAAGTGCCCATGTCTCCTGCGGATCCAGTCTATACCCCATGGTTCTTGAAGTGTCCCCAGCATCCTCTAGGACGTATGAGAAACAAAAGTTTGTGCAAACTCTGCACAGCTCAGGACTTACTCAGCCGCTGCGATGATCCGGCCAAGAGGTAACGTCAGAAACCCTCCCGTTCAAACGGCTGGGCATGCCTGCGTTTTTCTGGACACTCCCTAGAAACGGTCAGTAGACAACCACAAACGGCCTCTTCCTGTCCATCTTCTTGTGATCACCGTTGCGATCGCTTTCTTTGTTAAATCCGGTGTCCGGCGGCCGATGCGCCTGTGCATTGCGGAGCATACGCATGCGCAGTTCAGACCCGATCGCACTACTGAAAAAAAAGCTAACGTGCGATTGGGTCTGAATGCCCCCCTAAATACCTGTGGACAACCATGGAATGTAAGTGTCTGCCGCATAAATAGAATAATTATGGGCTATTCCCAATGCTGCCATTTCATGGGGTTGGTATAGAAAATCGCTTTGGTTGCCGCACTTCATGCCGCTTGCCACAGGTTACTATTCACGATTGTAGTCCACGTGGATTGTAAATCAAGCAAATGCTGGAAAAACTTAAAAAAACACGAAGAAAAAAAGAACATGTAACCATTGACCTTTTGATCCAGTCGACCTATCATCCGGATACCAGTTACATGTCCATAGAATAAAGCATAACAGCATTCTGTCCGTGCCTGGCTGGCTGCTGACACACTCATTACGCTACTACTTTTTATTTTATATAATATATTAGACTGTGACTAAGATATAAAGCTGCAGCAAATGAAACCCTGCAGTTCCGCCCATGTAATCTGCTGTGTAAGGGAATAGGAAGAATTAGTACTTTAACCACTTTGCCATATTTTACATTTTACTTTCTTTTATAATGGAAACCATAGAGGATAGTTTGGGAATTCTTTCCACCGTTCTTTGAACGTAAAAATATAACCCAAATTTACAATATATGCACTCACACACCTTATTTCCATGCTTGGTAGAACTATCAGATTTACTGAACTTTCTAAAAATGAAAAGTGGAGATGTTTGCTTATAGCAGGGCTCGACAAATCCTAGGTGCCAGGTAGCCATGGCCCCTAGATTTTACTGCCTGGCTAACAGATTTTGGAGGGAGGAAGCAGATCCTCTTCAACTCCAACGCCCCAGCTGAGATTTTTAGAGGTGTGTCTGTATTGCGGCAGCCATTTCAACACAGGAGTACATGTGATGAGTGTCTGTCCTGGCCTGCACTGACTGCGGTTTCCAAACTCGGGCTGCACAGAGATCTCCAATAAGAGGGTCTATGCATGGCCAGGTATTGTGGCTTCAGGTGGGTAGTGATGTGGCCACAGGGTAGGAGGGATTGTTTGCCCGTGGAAGGCTGCGGAGTGGTTGTTTCCCCTGGAGGAACCCCCTTTTCTCTATCGTCCTAGTGGATGCTGGGGTTCCTGAAAGGACCATGGGGAATAGCGGCTCCGCAGGAGACAGGGCACAAAAAGTAAAGCTTTAGGATCAGGTGGTGTGCACTGGCTCCTCCCCCTATGACCCTCCTCCAAGCCTCAGTTAGATTTTTGTGCCCGGCCGAGAAGGGTGCAATCTAGGTGGCTCTCCTAAAGAGCTGCTTAGAAAAGTTTAGCTTAGGTTTTTTATTTTACAGTGAGTCCTGCTGGCAACAGGATCACTGCAACGAGGGACTTAGGGGAGAAGAAGTGAACTCACCTGCGTGCAGGATGGATTGGCTTCTTTGGCTACTGGACATTAGCTCCAGAGGGACGATCACAGGTACAGCCTGGATGGTCACCGGAGCCTCGCCGCCGGCCCCCTTGCAGATGCTGAAACAAGAAGAAGGTCCAGAATCGGCGGCATGAAGACTCCTCAGTCTTCTTAAGGTAGCGCACAGCACTGCAGCTGTGCGCCATTTCCTCTCAGCACACTTCACACGGCAGTCACTGAGGGTGCAGGGCGCTGGAAGGGGGGCGCCCTGGGAGGCAATGAAAACCTATTTTTGGCTAAAAATACCTCACATATAGCCTCCGGGGGCTATATGGAGATATTTAACCCCTGCCAGAATCCGTTAAGAGCGGGAGACGAGCCCGCCGAAAAAGGGGCGGGGCCTATCTCCTCAGCACACAGCGCCATTTTCCCTCACAGAAAGGCTGGAGGGAAGGCTCCCAGGCTCTCCCCTGCACTGCACTACAGAAACAGGGTTAAAACAGAGAGGGGGGGCACTAATTTGGCGTTAGAAATATATAAAAAAGATGCTATAAGGGAAAACACTTATATAAGGTTGTCCCTATATAATTATAGCGTTTTTGGTGTGTGCTGGCAAACTCTCCCTCTGTCTCTCCAAAGGGCTAGTAGGTCCTGTCCTCTATCAGAGCATTCCCTGTGTGTGTGCTGTGTGTCGGTACGTGTGTGTCGACATGTATGAGGACGATGTTGGTGAGGAGGCGGAGCAATTGCCTGTAATGGTGATGTCACTCTCTAGGGAGTCGACACCGGAATGGATGGCTTATTTAGGGAATTACGTGATAATGTCAACACGCGGCAAGGTCGGTTGACGACATGAGACGGCCGACAAACAATTAGTACCGGTCCAGACGTCTCAAAAACACCGTCAGGGGTTTTAAAACGCCCGTTTACTTTAGTCGGTCGACACAGACACAGACAGGGACACTGAATCCAGTGTCGACGGTAAATAAACAAACGTATTCCTTATTAGGGCCACACGTTAAGGGCAATGAAGGAGGTGTTACATATTTCTGATACTACAAGTACCACAAAAGAGGGTATTATGTGGGATGTGAAAAAACTACCGTAGTTTTTCCTGAATCAGATAAATTAAATGAAGTGTGTGATGATGCGTGGGTTCCCCCCGATAGAAAATATGGGCGGTATACCCTTTCCCGCCAGAAGTTAGGGCGCGTTGGGAAACACCCCTTAGGGTGGATAAGGCGCTCACACGCTTATCAGAACAAGTGGCGGTACCGTCTATAGATAGGGCCGTCCTCAAGGAGCCAGCTGACAGGAGGCTGGAAAATATCATAAAAAGTATATACACACATACTGGTGTTATACTGCGACCAGCGATCGCCTCAGCCTGGATGTGCAGAGCTGGGGTGGCTTGGTCGGATTCCCTGACTAAAAATATTGATACCCTTGACAGGGACAGTATTTTATTGACTATAGAGCATTTAAAGGATGCATTTCTATATATGCGAGATGCACAGAGGGATATTTGCACTCTGGCATCAAGAGTAAGTGCGATGTCCATATCTGCCAGAAGATGTTTATGGACACGACAGTGGTCAGGTGATGCAGATTCCAAACGGCACAAAGGTGTATTGCCGTATAAAGGAAGAGGAGTTATTTGGGGTCGGTCCATCGGACCTGGTGGCCACGGCAACTGCTGGAAAATCCACCGTTTTTTACCCTAAGTCACATCTCTGCAGAAAAAGACACCGTCTTTTCAGCTTCAGTCCTTTCGTCCCTATAAGAGTCATATCTGCCCAGGGATAGAGGAAAGGGAAGAAGACTGCAGCAGGCAGCCCATTCCCAGGAACAGAAGCGTTCCACCGCTTCTGACAAGCTCTCAGCATGACGCTGAGACCGTACAGAACCCCTGGATCCTACAAGTAGTATCCCAGGGGTACAGATTGGAATGTCGAGACGTTTCCCCTGCGCAGGCTCCTGAAGTCTGCTTTACCAAGGTCTCCTTCCGACAAGGAGGCAGTATGGGAAACAATTCACGAGCTGTATTCCCAGCAGGTGATAATTAAATTACCCCTCCTACAACAAGAAAAGGGGTATTATTCCACACTATATTGTGGTACTGAAGCCAGAAGGCTAGGTGAGACCTATTCTAAATCTAAAAAAATTTGAACACTTACAAAGGTTCAAATCAAGATGGAGTCACTCAGAGCAGTGATAACGAACCGGGAAGAAGGGGACTATATGGTGTCCCGAGACATCAGGGATGCTTACCTCCATGTCCCAAATTTGCCCTTATCACTAAGGGTACCTCAGGTTCGTGGTACAGAACTGTCACTATCAGTTTCAGACGCTGCCGTTTGGATTGTCCACGGCACCCCGGGTCTTTACCAAGGTAATGGCCGAAATGATGGTTCTTCTTCGAAGAAAAGGCGTCTTAATTATCCCTTACTTGGACGATCTCCTGATAAGGGCAAAGTCCAGGGAACAGTTGGAGGTCGGAGTAGCACTATCTCGGATACTGTTACAACAGCAGGGGTGGATTCTAAATATTCCAAAATCGCAGCTGATCCCGACAACAAGTCTCCTGTGCTTAGGGATGATTCTGGACACAGTCCAGAAAAAGGTGTTTCTCCCGGAAGAGAAAGCCAGGGAGTTATCCGAGCTAGTCAGGAACCTCCTAAAATCAGTGCATCATTGCACAAGGGCCATGGTAAAAAAATGGTGATTTCCTTCGAAGCAATTCCAGTCGGCAGATTTCATGCAAGAACTTTTCAGTGGGATCTGCTGGACAAATGGTCCGGATCGCATCTTCAGATGCATCAGCGGATAACCCTATATCCAAGGACAAGGGTGTCTCTCCTGTGGTGGTTACAGAGTGCTCATCTTCTAGAGGGCCGCAGATTCGGCATTCAGTTTTGGATGTTGGTGACCACGGAGGCCAGCCCGAGAGGCTGGGGAGCAGTCACACAAGGAAAAAATTTCCAGGGAGTGTGATCAAGTCTGGAGACTTTTCTCCACATAAATATAGCTAAGGGTAAATTTATAATGCTCTAAGCTTAGCAAGACCCCTGCTTCAAGGTCAGCCGGTATTGATCCAGTGGGATAAAACATCACGGCAGTCGCCCACGTAAATAGACAGGGCGGCACAAGAAGCAGGAGGGCAGTGGCAAAAACTGCAAGGACTTTTCGCTGGGCGGAAAATCATGTGATAGCACTGTCAGCAGTGTTTCATTCCGGGAATGGAAACTGGGAAGCAGACTTCCTCAGTAGGCACGACCTCCACCCGGCAGAGTGGGAACTTCATGGGGAAGTTTTCCACATGATTGTAAACCGTTGGGAATTACCAAAGGTGGACATGATGGCGTCCCGTCTGAACAAAAAACGGGACAGGTATTGCGCCAGGTTAAGAGACCCTCAGGCAATAGCTGTGGACGTTCTGGTAACACCGTGGGTGTACCAGTCGGTGTATGTGTTCCATCCTCTGCTTTTCATACCTAAGGTACTGAGAATTATAAGACGTAGAGGAGTAAGAACTATACTCATGGCTCCGGATTGGCCAAGAAGGACTTGGTACCCGGAACTTCAAGAGATGCTCACAGAGGACTTATGGCCTCTGCCGCTAAGAAGGGACTTGTTTCAGCAAGTACCATGTCTGTTCCAAGACTTACCGCAGCTGCGTTTGACGGCATGGCGGTGGAACGCCGGATCCTAAGGGAAAAGGCATTCAGGAAGAGGTCATTCCTACCCTGGTCAAAGCCAGAAAGGAGGTGACCGCACAACATTATCACCACATGTGGCGAAAATATGTTGCGTGGTGTGAGGCCTGGAAGGCCCCACGAAGAAATTTCAACTCGGTCGATTCCTGCATTTCCTGCAAACAGGAGTGTCTATGGGCCTCAAATTGGGGTCCATTAAGGTTCAAATTTCGGCCCTGTCGATTTTTCTTCCAGAAAGAATTGGCTTCAGTTCCTGAAGTCCAGAAGTTTGTCAAGGGAGTATTGCATATACAACCCCCTTTTGTGCCTCCAGTGGCACTGTGGGATCTCAACGTAGTTCTGGGATTCCTCAAAACACATTGGTTTAAAACCAGTCAAATCTGTGGATTTGAAGCATCTCACATGAAAAGTGAACATGCTCTTGGACCTGGCCTGGACCAGGCGAGTGTCAAATTGGTGGTTTTTTTCTCAAAAAAGCCCATATCTGTTTGTCCATTCGGACAGGGCAGAGCTGCGGACTCGTCCCCAGTTCTCTCCCTAAGGTGGTGTCAGTGTTTCACCTGAACCAGCTTATTGTGGTGTCTTGCGCCTACTAGGGACTTGGAGGACTCCAAGTTGCTAGATGTGGTCAGGGCCCTGAAAATATAGGTTCCAGGACGGCTGGAGTCAGGAAAACTGACTTGCTGTTATCCTGTATGCACCCAACAAACTGGGTGCTCTTGCTTCTAAGCAGACTTTTGCTAGTTGGATGTGTAATACAATTCAGCTTGCACATTCTGTGGCAGGCCTGCCACAGCCAAAATATGTAAATGCCCATTCCACAAGGAAGGTGGGCTCATCTTGGGCGGCTGCCCGAGGGGTCTCGGCTTTACAACTTTGCCGAGCGGCTATTTAGTCAGGGGCAAACACGTTTGTAAAATCCTACAAATTTGATAACCTGGCTAAGGAGGACCTGGAGTTCTCTCATTCGGTGCTGCAGAGTCATCCGCACTCTCCCGCCCGTTTGGGAGCTTTGGTATAATCCCCATGGTCCTTTCAGGAACCCCAGCATCCACTAGGACGATAGAGAAAATAAGAATTTACTTACCGATAATTCTATTTCTTGGAGTCCGTAGTGGATGCTGGGCGCCCATCCCAAGTGCGGATTATCTGCAATACTTGTACATAGTTACAAAAATCGGGTTATTATTGTTGTGAGCCATCTTTCAGAGGCTCCGCTGTTATCATACTGTTAACTGGGTTCAGATCACAGGTTGTACAGCGTGATTGGTGTGGCTGGTATGAGTCTTACCCGGGATTCATAAATCCTTCCTTATTGTGTACGCTCGTCCGGGCACAGTATCCTAACTGAGGCTTGGAGGAGGGTCATAGGGGGAGGAGCCAGTGCACACCACCTGATCCTAAAGCTTTACTTTTTGTGCCCTGTCTCCTGCGGAGCCGCTATTCCCCATGGTCCTTTCAGGAACCCCAGCATCCACTACGGACTCCGAGAAATAGAATTATCGGTAAGTAAATTCTTATTATTTACATGGGTGTTAGTTGCCCATTAATGGGGCCGCTGGGAAGGGGGGTTGTTTGCCTGGGGGGGGGGGGGGTAGCTGCACTGTGTGGATGCTAATGGCTGGGTTGCCAAGGGGTATCCCTCAGGCTGTGTAGCCGTCGCTCAGTAATGGAGGGGGGGGGGGGGGATTCGGTTGGGGTGTTTTTTGTGGGTTTTTTTTTGGGGGGGGTGGTCTGGCTCCTACACTTTCATCCTTGCTTTTAGATTTTAGAAAAATGTGTCAATCCCTGGCCTTTAGCATCTAATAAGGTTATAGAATCTGGTTGTTAAGGACAACATTTCCACTTGTTGTAGCAGCGTTACTAAATCTACCTCTATACGTAGTCGAAAAAACAAATAAAAAAACCTGTTGGGGTGCCTTGAGGACCGCGTTTGGGAACCTGTGGTTTATACAATTGATACTTTCCCCTTACATTAGGCCGTAAGAGAGCAGAAAAAGTGAGCTTGGGAAGAAAAGCATGGTTCTTTAAAAGTGCAGACAATACTTCAATCAAAGAATCTGAGTTACCTGCATGGAGTCCAAATAGTGTTTTATAAAGGTGAGTATAGAATTTCAAAGGGTCGATATTGAGGACGTCACCTGTTAGAAAAAAAAAATAAGAATTTACTTACCGATAATTCTATTTCTCATAGTCCGTAGTGGATGCTGGGGACTCCGAAAGGACCATGGGGAATAGCGGCTCCGCAGGAGACTGGGCACAAAGTAAAAGCTTTAGGACTAGCTGGTGTGCACTGGCTCCTCCCCCTATGACCCTCCTCCAAGCCTCAGTTAGGATACTGTGCCCGGACGAGCGTACACAATAAGGAAGGATTTTGAATCCCGGGTAAGACTCATTACCAGCCACACCAATCACACCGTACAACTTGTGATCTGAACCCAGTTAACAGCATGATAACAGAAGGAGCCTCTGAAAAGATGGCTCAACAACAACAATAACCCGATTTTTGTAACAATAACTATGTACAAGTAATGCAGACAATCCGCACTTGGGATGGGCGCCCAGCATCCACTACGGACTATGAGAAATAGAATTATCGGTAAGTAAATTCTTATTTTCTCTAACGTCCTAGTGGATGCTGGGGACTCCGAAAGGACCATGGGGATTATACCAAAGCTCCCAAACGGGCGGGAGAGTGCGGATGACTCTGCAGCACCGAATGAGAGAACTCCAGGTCCTCCTCAGCCAGGGTATCAAATTTGTAGAATTTAGCAAACGTGTTTGCCCCTGACCAAGTAGCTGCTCGGCAAAGTTGTAAAGCCGAGACCCCTCAGGCAGCCGCCCAAGATGAGCCCACTTTCCGTGTGGAATGGGCTTTTATAGATTTTGGCTGTGGCAGGCCTGCCACAGAATGTGCAAGCTGAATTGTACTACAAATCCAACGAGCAATCGTCTGCTTAGAAGCAGGAGCACCCAGCTTGTTGGGTGCATACAGGATAAACAGCGAGTCAGATTTTCTGACTCCAGCCGTCCTGGAAACATATATTTTCAGGGCCCTGACTACGTCCAGCAACTTGGAATCCTCCAAGTCCCTAGTAGCCGCAGGCACCACGATAGGTTGGTTTAAGTGAAATGCTGAAACCACCTTAGGGAGAAATTGAGGACGAGTCCTCAATTCTGCCCTGTCCGTATGAAAAATTAGGTAAGGGCTTTTATAGGATAAAGCCGCCAATTCTGATACACGCCTGGCTGAAGCCAGGGCTAACAGCATTACCACTTTCCAAGTGAGATACTTCAAGTCCACAGTGGTGAGTGGTTCAAACCAATGTGATTTTAGGAATCCCAACACTACATTGAGATCCCAAGGTGCCACTGGAGGCACAAAAGGAGGCTGTATATGCAGTACTCCCTTGACAAACGTCTGAACTTCAGGTACAGAAGCTAGTTCTTTTTGGAAGAATATCGACAGGGCCGAAATTTGAACCTTAATGGACCCTAATTTGAGGCCCATAGACAGTCCTGTTTGCAGGTTCCGTAGGGGCCTTCCTGGCCTCGCACCACGCAACATATTTACGCCAAATACGGTGATAATGTTGTACGGTTACATCCTTCCTGGCTTTGATCAGGGTAGGGATGACTTCATCCGGAATGCCTTTTTCCTTCAGGATCCGGCGTTCAACCGCCATGCCGTCAAACGCAGCCGCGGTAAGTCTTGGAACAGACATGGTCCCTGCTGGAGCAGGTCCTGTCTTAGAGGTAGAGGCCACGGGTCTTCCGTGAGCATCTCTTGAATTTCCAGGTACCAAGTCCTTCTTGGCCAATCCGGAGCCACGAGTATAGTCTTTACTCCTCTCCTTCTTATGATTCTCAGTACTTTTGGTATGAGAGGAAGAGGAGGGAACACATACACTGACCGGTACACCCACGGTGTTACCAGAGCGTCCACAGCTATTGCCTGAGGGTCCCTTGACCTGGAACAATATCTGTCCAGTTTTTTGTTGAGGCGAGACGCCATCATGTCCACCTTTGGTTTTTCCCAACGGTTTACAATCATGTGGAAGACTTCCGGGTGAAGTCCCCACTCCCCCGGGTGAAGATCGTGTCTGCTGAGGAAGTCTGCTTCCCAGTTGTCCACTCCCGGAATGAACACTGCTGACAGTGCTATCACATGATTTTCCGCCCAGCTTAGAATCCTTGCCACTTCCGTCATTGCCCTCCTGCTTCTTGTGCCGCCCTGTCTGTTTACGTGGGCGACTGCCGTGATGTTGTCCGACTGGATCAATACTGGCTGACCCTGAAGCAGAGGCCTTGCCTGACTTAGGGCATTGTAAATGGCCCTTAGTTCCAGGATATTTATGTGAAGTGACGTTTCCATGCTTGACCACAAGCCCTGGAAATTTTTTCCCTGTGTGACTGCTCCCCAGCCTCTCAGGCTGGCATCCGTGGTCACCAGGACCCAATCCTGAATGCCGAATCTGCGGCCCTCTAGGAGATGAGCACTCTGTAACCACCACAGGAGAGACACCCTTGTCCTTGGAGATAGGGTTATCCGCTGATGCATTTGAAGATGCGATCCGGACCATTTGTCTAGCAGATCCAACTGAAAAGTTCTTGCGTGGAATCTGCCGAATGGAATCGCTTCGTAAGAAGCCACCATCTTTCCCAGGACCCTTGTGCACTGATGCACTGACACCTGGCCTGGTCTTAGGAGTTTCCTGACTAGGTCGGATAACTCCCTGGCTTTCTCTTCCGGGAGAAACACCTTTTTCTGTACTGTGTCCAGAATCATCCCTAGGAACAGCAGACGTGTCGTCGGAATCAGCTGCGATTTTGGAATATTTAGAATCCATCCGTGCTGTCGTAGTACTATTTGCGATAGTGCTACTCCGACCTCTAACTGTTCTCTGGACCGTGCCCTTATCAGGAGATCGTCCAAGTAAGGGATAATTAAGACGCCTTTTCTTCGAAGAAGAATCATCATTTCGGCCATTACCTTGGTAAAGACCCGGGGTGCCGTGGACAATCCAAACGGCAGCGTCTGAAACTGATAGTGACAGTTCTGTACCACAAACCTGAGGTACCCTTGGTGAGAAGGGCAAATTGGGACATGGAGGTAAGCATCCTTGATGTCCAGAGACACCATGTAGTCCCCTTCTTCCAGGTTCGCTATCACAGCTCTGAGTGACTCCATCTTGAACTTGAATCTTTTTATGTAAGTGTTCAAGGTTTTCAGATTTAAAATGGGTCTCACCGAGCCGTCCGGCTTCGGTACCACAAACAGCGTGGAGTAATACCCCTTTCCCTGTTGTAGGAGGGGTACCTTGATTATCACTTGCTGGGAATACAGCTTGTGAATGGCTTCCAATACCGCCTCCCTGTCGGGGGTAGACGTTGGTAAAGCAGACTTCAAGAACCGGCGAGGGGGAGACGTCTCGAATTCCAATTTGTACCCCTGAGATACTACCTGCAGGATCCAGGGGTCCACTTGCGAGTGAGCCCACTGCGCGCTGAAATTCTTGAGACGGGCCCCCACCGTGCCTGAGTCCGCTTGTAAGGCCCCAGCGTCATGCTGAGGACTTGGCAGAAGCCGGGGAGGGCTTCTGGTCGTGGGAAGAAGCTGTCTGTTGTAGTCTTTTTCCCCTTCCTCTGCCCCGGGGCAGATATGAGTGGCCTTTTGCCCGCTTGCCCTTATGGGGACGAAAGGACTGAGCCTGAAAAGGCGGTATCTTTTTCTGCTGCGAGGTGACTTGGGGTAAAAAGGTGGATTTCACAGCCGTTGCCGTGGCCACCAGGTCCGATAGACCGCCCCCAAATAACTCCTCCCCTTTATACGGCAATACTTCCATATGCCGTTTGGAATCCGCATCCCCTGACCACTGTCGCGTCCATAATCCTCTTCTGGCAGAAATGGACATCGCACTTACTCTTGATGCCAGAGTGCAAATGTGCATCTCGCATATATAGGAATGCATCCTTTAAATGCTCTATAGTCAATAATATATTGTCCCTGTCCAGGGTATCAATATTTTCAGTCAGGGAATCCGACCAAGCCACCCCAGCACTGCACATCCAGGCTGAGGCGATTGCTGGTCGCAGTATAACACCAGTATGTGTGTATATACTTTTAAGGATATTTTCCAGCCTCCTATCTGCTGGCTCCTTAAGGGCGGCCGTTTCTGGAGACGGTAACGCCACTTGTTTTGATAAGCGTGTGAGCGCCTTATCCACCCTAGGGGGTGTTTCCCAACGAGCCCTAACCTCTGGTGGGAAGGGATATAGTGCCAATAATTTTTTAGAAATTAGCAGTTTTCTGTCGGGGGTAACCCACGCTTCATCACACACTTCATTCAATTCATCTGATTCAGGAAAAACTACAGGTAGTTTTTTCACACCCCACATAATACCCCTTTTTGTGGTACTTGCAGTATCAGAGATGTGCAAAACCTCCTTCATTGCCGTGATCATGTAACATGTGGCCCTACTGGAAAATACGTTTGTTTCTTCACCGTCGACACTGGAGTCAGTGTTTGTGTCTGGGTCCGTGTCGACCCACTGAGGTAATGGGCGTTTAATAGCCCCTGACGGTGTTTGAGACGCCTGGACAGGCACTAACTGAGCTGCCGGCTGTCTCATGTCGTCAACAGTTTTCTGTAACGTGCCGACACTGTCACGTAATTCCTTAATTACGGCCATCCATTCAGGTGTCGACTCCCTAGGGGGTGACATCACCATTATAGGCAATTGCTCCGCCTCCACATCATTTTCCTCCTCATACATGTCGACACACACGTACCGACACCCAGCACACACACAGGGAATGCTCTGATAGAGGACAGGACCCACTTAGCCCTTTGGGGAGACAGAGGGAGAGTTTGCCAGCACACACCAGAGCGCTATATATGTATAGGGACAACCTTACAATAAGTGTCTATCCCTTATAGCTGCTTATATCTGTTATTTTGCCAAATAAGTGCCCCCCTCTCTTTTTTACCCTGTTTCTGTAGTTGCAGGATGCAGGGGAGATTCTGGGAGCCTTCCTACCAGCGGAGCTGTGTGGGAAAAATGGCGCTGTGTGCTGAGGAGATAGGCCCCGCCCCCTTCACGGCGGGCTCTTCTCCCGCTTTTTTCTGGAAAACTGGCAGGGGTTAAATACATCCATATAGCCCAGGAGCTATATGTGATGTATTTTTCGCCAACTAAGGTAAATTCATTGCTTCCCAGGACGCCCCCCCCCAGCGTCCTGCACCCTCAGTGACCGGAGTGTGAAGTGTGCTGAGAGCAATGGCGCACAGCTGCAGTGCTGTGCGCTACCTTATGAAGACAGGAAAGTCTTCTGCCGCCGATTTATGGACCTCTTCTTGCTTCAGCATCTGTAAGGGGGCCGGCGGCGCGGCTCCGGGACCCATCCATGGCTGGGCCTGTGATCGTCCCTCTGGAGCTAATGTCCAGTAGCCTAAGAAACCCAATCCACTCTGCACGCAGGTGAGTTCGTTTCTCTCCCCTAAGTCCCTCGATGCAGTGAGCCTGTTGCCAGCAGGTCTCACTGAAAATAAAAAACCTATTTAAACTTTTACTCCAAGCAGCTCAGGAGAGCCACCTAGATTGCACCCTTCTCGTTCGGGCACAAAATCTAACTGAGGCTTGGAGGAGGGTCATAGGGGGAGGAGCCAGTGCACACCAGCTAGTCCTAAAGCTTTTACTTTGTGCCCAGTCTCCTGCGGAGCCGCTATTCCCCATGGTCCTTTCGGAGTCCCCAGCATCCACTAGGACGTTAGAGAAATGAAAATTACTTACTTGAGTTCTTGGGTTTAGCCAAATAAATTTGGAGAGACCGCAAGACAGGTAAATATAATTTCACAGCAATATGATATAACTCACAAGTGACCAGCACAGACTACCAATGCCAGACACCACTGACAGCTCTATTACTTTATGGGGAACAGTACAGAGCTTGAAAGGGTTACTACAACCTCCCAATGCTGCTTTTGGCAGGTGTAGATGGCAGATTTAAAGAGAAGGTGACGCTCACAAGGGCAGAGGATGGAACATGGTTGTGTTCCCTGTCATCACACTTGCCACTTGCAGTTACCAAGGGAAGGTATACTAATGTACCATGTGCCAATGTTTGCAGACAGGAAGCAGCCACCTCAGACCTCCACTGAATAAAACTGTCTGCAGTTTGTAAAATGGGCCAAGTCCCCTCTGTGCAGGGGCTAGGAGCCTTTAATGGGTAACCACCAGGTATCTGAAGTAAAGCTGCAATCCCATTACTTTGTACATAATAAGTGACATTATATTCAAAAAATAAGAGTTATGGTAAGAACTTACCTTTGTTTTTCTTCAAAGTCCATAGGGTCCACAGGGATACCATGGTGTTGTTGGTTGGAGTAGTCCGGGCACCAAACAGTTAAGAGCTTTAGCTCCCAGGATGCACTGGTCCTACTCCCCTATATCCCCACCTCCAGCCAAGGCCCAGTCAGTATAGTGAACAAGCATTAAGGCAGGAGCTGGGAGAGCAGAAGAAAGAATGGTACACACAAGAAACACTCACAGTAGAGGAGAACTTAGTGACTGAAAAGAAATACCCATAAAAGCCAGGCGCGTCAGGATGGGTGCCTTGTGGACCCTATGAACTTTGAAGAAAAAAAAAGAGTTAACTAAGGTAGGTTCTTACCATAATCCTCATTTTCTTCTTCAGGGTCCATAGGGACTCCTCAGGATACCATGGGGATGTTCCAAAGCAGTACCCCTAAGGGTGGGGACGTGCCTGAGCTTGGAGAACCCATCTCCCAAAGGCAGCATCCTGAGAGGCAAATGTATCAAAGGAATAGAACTTAATAAAGATGTGGACTGAAGACCAAGTGGCCTCTCTGTACAACTGTTCTGCAGATGCCCCACAATGCCACCACGGATCTAGTAGAATGAGCTTTAAATCACACTTGGAACAGGAACATCTGCTTCCATGTATTCCTCAGAAATAATCATACGGATCCATCTGGCCAAGTTCTGCTTATTAGCCAGCCTTTTTGTGAAAAACTTACAAAACAAAAAGAGCATCAGAATTACGGATAGATTCAGTTCTCTTAACATAAATCCGAAGTGCTCGTACCACATCCAACAATACATCACTTATGGAATGGTTTGGAGATTGAAAGGCTGGAACCACAATTTCCTCATTAATATGAAATTTAGAGACAACCTTGGGAATGTATCCAGACCTAGGGCCTAATTCAGAGTTCATCGCAGCAGCAAACTTGTTAGCAGTTAGGCAAAACCATGTGCTCTGCAGGTGGGGCATAACATGTGCAGAGAGAGTTAGATTTGGGTGGAGTGTATTCAAACTGAGATCTAAATTGCAGTGTAAAAATAAAGCAGCCAATAATTACCCCGTACAGAAACAAAATAACCCATCCAAATCTAACTCTCTCTGCAAATGTTATATCTGCCACACCTGCAGTGCACATGGTTTTGCCCAACTGCTAACAAGTCTGAATTACCCCCTTAATCCTTAGGACAGCCCTGTCTGGATGAAAAATAAAAAATGGAACACTACACGATAGTGCCGCTAAATCAGATCCTTTGCAAGCAGAGGCAATGTCCGAGAGGAAGAGTTTTCGCTGTCAGCCATGTTAAATCCACGGATTCCAAAAGTTTAAACGGAGCTACCTGTAAAGCCTGTAGAACCAAAGATAAATCCCATGCAGCCAACAAAGGGATAAATGGAGGCTGAATACGGAGGACTCCTTGAAAAAAAGTTTTGATATCTGGTAGGGAGGCAATCTTTTTCTGGAGCCAGACAGAGCAGATACATGTACTCTTGAGAGATGCTAGGCAAAGACCTAAGTCCAATCCTGCTTGAAGAAAAGCAAGAACTCTAAAATCAGATCACAACCGCTAGGTGAGCACCACTGGAAATAAGTATGCCAAACTCTGTAAAAAATTTAGGCTGAAGCTGGTTTACGGACATTAAGCATTGTCTTGATACCAGCACCTGAGAAACCCTTAGATTTTAACAAGGATATCTCAAGAGCCATGCCATCAAAGACAGCCAGGCCAGGCCCTTGTGTAGACATGGACCCCGCGTTAACAGATCTTGCCGTAAAGGAAATCTGAGTGTGTGTCGATTGACATCCCCTGTGGGTGTGTGAACCAAGGACTCCTCGGCCAGTCTGGAGCTATGAGAATTATGATGTCTCCTTCCTGCTTTAACTGTTGAATCACTCTTTGGAGCATCTACGAAGGTAGCTGTGGGATCCCTTGTCCTGGACCCGTATATTTGAAGTTTGTGGTTGTGACTACATGCCATGGGATCCACATCTGGTAGGCCCCACTTGTACACTAGATCCTGTAAGACTTCTGGATGTAGAGCCCACTCTCCTGAGTGGATGTCCTATCAGCTCAGGAAGTCCGCTTCCCAGTTGAGAACTCCTGGGATGAACACTGCTGATATTGCCGGAAGATGATGTTCTGCCCATGCGAGGATGCGTGTCACTTCTCTCATGGCGGCTAGACTTTGCGCACCTCCGTGATGGAACATGTAGGCTACTTTTGTCGGATTGGATCAGCACTGGTCAGCCCTGAAGAGCACTTTGTATGCTGCCCTTAGCTCTAGAATGTTGATGGCAGGTGACTATCGGAGAAACTGTCCAACGCCACTGAAAGGACTGTTGACAGGTCACTGCTACCCATCCACGGAAACTGACATCCGTGGTGAGTAGTACCCAATCCAAGATCCAAAAAGGGATGGCCCTTGTTCAAGTGGGACGTCTGAAGCCACCACAAGAGGGAGACCGAACCTTTGGTGACAACACCATTGTCTGTGTTCCAAGAAGATGATGAGGTCTGTTCCATCGTAACAAAATCAAATGTTGAAGAGGTCAGCAGTGAAACGGAGTATTCCACCATGTCAGAGGTGGAGACCATAGACCCCAGAACTTGCATGGCTAAGTGGATGGACACCCTCCGGTGTTGTTGAAGACTGTGCACAGATAAGAATCTAGGATGCCTCCCAGATGTAATATCCTTTGAGATGACAAGGTAGATTTCTTTCAGTTGATGATCCAGCCGTGTGACTGTAGGAAGGCAATCATCAGACGAAGATGCTGTTGCAAAACCGCCGGAGACTGAGCCAAGATTAGCAGGTCATCTAGGTATGGGAAAATTCTCACCCCCCGACACCCGAGATGTGCCGCCATAGCTGCAATAATCTTGGTAAATTCCTGAGGGGTCATAGACCGTCCGAATGGTAGCACCAGGAACTGGTAATGCTGGTGAAGAATAGCACACCTGAGGTATTGCTGATTGTTGGCATTCATAGGTACATGCAGGTATGTGTCTTGAATGTCTTGAATGTCCAGAGATACCATAACATCCACCGGCTCCAATGCCAGGATAATGGAACGGAGGGATTCCCTGCACAATTTGTGCACTCATATAAACTTTTTGAGAGCCTTGAGGTTGAAAATGGGTCAAAATGATCCATTTGGTTTGCTGACCAGGAACAGCGTGAAGTAGAAGCCTGTTTGTTGCTGCAGTGGTTGCACTGGTATTATGACCCCTAATTGTAAAAGGGCATGTATGGCCTGTTGCAGAACCATAGGACTTGATGGGATCTACTGAAAGACTCGTACAAAAAAAACCTGGGGGAGGACGTCTCTGAAAAGAAAAGGCGTAACCCTAGGAGACCAATTCTTCTAACCAGGCATCTGTGGTGGTCTGATAACAGATAGCTTTCAAATAAAGAAGCCAGCCTCCCACCCTGGAATTCTCCAGGGGGAGGCCCTGCCCGTCAAACAGAGTGGCCGGACGTATTGCATACCAAGGTTGTTTAGAGAGATGCTTGGCCTTAAACGAGTTGGTGTGTCTAGGAAAGGACGGACCTCTAACCTTCCCCTGATGTCATAAGTACGACGTCCTGGGCCTTGGGGCAGCAGCTAAGGCAGGAACATCCACTTTAGAACTGGCAGAATTGGAGTCTAAGACATCTGTATCCTGGTCAGCTGATGTCTCAGAGTCCAACATGTGTGCTGAGAAAGGAGCTCTGAGAGCCTCATACTATAGTCCTAGTTCTGTCACACTGTAATATTTGTTGAAAAGCCACAAGGTTTGGGCTAATCTCTGAACAGAATGAGTGAAAGTATCCAACCATGAAGGCTGAGGGGGCGTAGTAAATGCAGGTTGTATCTGCTGAGCAAAAGCCATCATAGCAGGCCGATCAGGAGTAGACAAAGGATCTACTTACTACCTGTGGCGTTACCGGAGATAAGGACAACACCCAAGGTGGTTCCTGAGTAGATGCTACGGAAGTCTGTTGTTTTAAAAAAACACAACATCTTCAACACAAATCATCCTGCACAAAATCTTGTTGGGATAACCAAGCAAGAAAAACAGTATTTACACGTAACCAGGGTAGGAGCCCCAGTCTCCTCTCTTTTGTCTGCAGCAAACATGGGGTCAGATGTAATGGCTTGTGAGACGGCCGGAGATCCGAGACTCTGGCCAAACTTGTGCGTTTTTTTTAAAGCAGCAAACGTTTACAAGGCAAAACCAACCAAACAAAAAGCACACATTGGCCCTCACAGCAAAAAAAAAAATCCACACATACATTGGCCTACACAGTAAAAACAATCACATTGCTCCCCACATCAATCATATTGCTCCCCACATTATTTATTCACATTGTTCCCACCATAAATCCATATAAATCATTATTCTCTCCACATAAATCCTATTGAAATCCTATTGTTCCCCACAGGAGAAATAACAAGTTTTATGGTAAGAACTTACCTTTGTTAAAACTCTTTCTGCGAGGAACACTGGGCTCCACAAGGAAAGACATAGGGGTGTAGAGTAGGATCTTGATCCGAGGCACCAACAGGCTCAAAAGCTTTGACTGTTCCCAAGATGCATAGCGCCGCCTCCTCTATAACCCCGCCTCCCTGCACAGGAGCTCAGTTTTTAGTTAACCAGCCCAATGCAGTAGCAGGAAAAGAGACGACAATGGTTAGTAGCCACATACACCACGTTCTCACGACAGGAGAAGTGTCAGCGGCTAATGCCATACCAACCCAAAGAAGCTAAGTGCGTCAGGGTGGGCGCCTTGTGGAGCCCAGTGTACCTCGCAGAAAGAGTTTTAACAAAGTAAGTTCTTACCATAAAACTCATTTTCTGCTGCGGGGTACACTGGGCTCCACAAGGAAAGACATAGGGGATGTCCTAAAGCAGTTCCTTATGGGAGGAGACGCACTGTAGCGGGCACAAGAACCCGGCGTCCAAAGGAAGCAGCAGTATCGAAGGCATAGAACCTTATGAACGTGTTCACAGAGGACCACGTAGCCACCTTGCACAATTGTTCAAAGGTCGCACCACGGCGGGCCGCCCAAGATGGTCCAACAGACCAAGTAGAATGGGCTGTAATGTGAGCAGGAGCTGACAGACCAGCCCTGACATAAGCATGTGCAATCACAATTCTAATCCATCTGGCCAAAGTCTGCTTGTGAGCAGGCCAGCCCCCGTTTGTGAGACCGCTCTTTGGAAGACAGATCAGGAGAGACAAAGGCCGGTACCACAATATCCTGATTAAGGTGGAACGAAGAAACCACCTTAGGCAAATAACCGGGACGAGTCCTAAGAACCGCCTGGTTACGGTGAAATATCAGATATGGGGAACTACAAGACAAGGCACCCAAATCCGACACTCGTCTAGCTGAACCAATAGCCAGCAGAAACACCACCTTAAGGGAAAGCCAGTTAAGATCAGCTAAACTAAGAGGTTCAAACGGAGACTGTTGTAACGCCTCCAAAACCACCGACAAGTCCCAAGGAGCCACAGGCGGGACATAGGGAGGTTAAATACGCAACACACCCTGAGTGAAGGTATGCACATCAGGTAAGGTCGCAATCTTTCTCTGAAACCACATCGACAAGGCAGATATTTGAACCTTGAGGGAGGCCAGACGCAGGCCTAAATCCAGGCCCTGCTGAAGAAAGGCCAAAAACTTGGCTGTACTAAATTGTAGATGCGCACCAAACAAAGTAAGAATGCCAGACCCTATGGTAAATCCGAGCAGAAGCCAGTTTCCGGGCCCGCAACATAGTTTGAATGACCTCCTCAGAAAACCCTTTAGCCCTCAAGACAGAAGTTTCAAGAGCCACGCTGTCAAAGACAGCCGGGCTAGGTCCTGGTAGACACAGGGGCCCTGAACGAGGAGGTCTGGGCGTTGTGGAAGTAGAATTGGACGCTCTGACGATAGGCCCTGCAGGTCTGAGAACCAGTGCCGTCTGGAGCTATGAGAAGCAGAATTCCTCTTTCTTGCTTGAACTTCCGAATTACCCTGGGCAGGAGTGACACCGGAGGGAATACGTACGGCAGCCGAAACCTCCGCGGCACCACCAGCGCATCCACGAATGCTGCTTGAGGATCCCTTGTCCTTGCTCCAAAGACCGGGACCTTGTGATTGTGTCGAGACGCCATCAGATCTACATCTGGAAGGCCCCACTTTTCCACTAGGAGTTGAAACACTTCTGGATGTAGGCCCCACTCGCCGGCATGTACGTCCCGACGATTGAGAAAGTCCGCTTCCCAATTCAGGACTCCCGGAATGAATATTGCCGATATGGCCGGTAGATGGCGTTCCGCCCATTGTAGAATCCGTGAGACTTCCTTCATTGCCAAACGGCTTCGAGTGCCGCCTTGATGATTTATGTAAGCCACTGTGGTGGCGTTGTCCGACTGTACTTGAACAGGACGGTTCTGAATAAATGCTGGGCCAGGTTCAAGGAATTGAAGACCGCCCGCAATTCCAGAATGTTGATCGAGAGAAGAGATTCCTCCTTGGTCCACCGACCCTGAAGGGAGTGTTGCTCCAGCACCGCGCCCCAACCTCTTAGACTGGCATCTGTCGAAAACAGGACCCAGTTGGATATCCAGAAGGGACGGCCCCTGCACAATCGATGGTCCTGGAGCCACCAGTGCAGCGACAGACGGACCTCCGGAGTCAATGAGATCATGTGAGACCTGATCTGGTGAGGTAGGCCGTCCCACTTGGCTAGAATCAGCCTCTGGAGAGGGCGAGAATGGAATTGAGCATACTCCACCATGTCGAATGCTGACACCATGAGGCCCAGCACCTGCATTGCCGAATGCACCGACACTTGCGGACGAGAAAGGAAGCAACGAATCCTGTCCTGAAGCTTCAGGACTTTCTCCTGGGACAAGAACAACCGCTGGTTGTGAGTGTCCAATAGCGCTCCCAGGTGCACCATGCTCTGAGCAGGGACCAGGGAGGATTTCTTCCAGTTGATGAGCCACCCATGGGCTTGTAGAAACCGGACAGTCATATCCAGATGACGTAGGAGAAGTTCTGGGGAATTTGCCAGGATCAACAAGTCGTCCAAATACGGCAGTATCCTGACCCCTTGACGGCAGAGTACCACCGTCATCACTGCCATAACTTTGGTGAAGACTCGCGGAGCCGTTGTTAAACCAAAAGGTAACGCCCGAAACTGGTAATGGAGGTTGCCAATAGCAAACCTCAGGTATTGCTGATGTGACACTGCTATAGGAATATGCAGGTACGCATCCTGTATGTGCAGGGAGACCATATAATCCCCAGGTTCCAAGGCCAGAACTATAGAGCGAAGAGTTTCCATACGGAACTTGGAAACTTTCACAAACCTGTTCAATGCCTTGAGATTGAGAATGGGCCGAGAGGACCCATTCGGTTTCGGGACTAGAAACAGTGGAGAATAATAACCCCGGCCCCTCTGAGCAAGAGGCACCTGTACTACAACTCCTGTATCCAGGAGGGTCTGTACCACAGAATATAGAGTGTTTGCCTTTGTCTGTTCCAACGGGACGTCTGTCAGGCAAAATCGATGAGGACGACGGTTTTTTAAGGCAATGGCGTAACTTCGAGTGACAACTTCCCGTACCCAGGCATCTGAAGTGGTCTTCAACCATTCCTGGGTATACCCTAGAAGCCGGCCCCCCACCCTGGTTTCCCCCAGGGGGGAGGCCCGCCCCGTCATGCAGCAGGCTTATCCGTCTTGGAAGCTGGCTAACGGGCAGCCCAGGCTCTTTTGGGCTTCGGCTTACCAGGGTTGGAAGTGCGGGTCTGCTTGTTGTACGCCTGACCTTTTGCTTTACCTGAAGGACGAAAGGGGCGAAAGGAAGTACCTTTAGCCTTCGACACAGAAGGAGCGGTACTTGGCAGACAGGCAGTTTTAGCAGTAGCCAAGTCAGCCACTATCTTATTTAAGTCCTCCCCAGACAGAATATCTCCCTTGAAAGGGAGTACCTCCAGGGTTTTTCTAGAGTCCAGATCCACAAACCAGGATCTTAGCCACAATATCCGGCGAGCCAGGACTGATGTAGTAGAGGCCTTGGCTGCTAGAATACCGGCATCAGAAGCTGCCTCTTTAATATAGTGAGAAGCTGTGACAATATATGACAAGCATTGTCTAGCATGGTCAGAAGAGATTTCAGTTTCCAACTCTAGGGCCCATGCTTCAATAGCCACTGCAGCCCATGTTGCTGCAATAGTGGGCCTTTGTGCAGCACCCGTGAGGGTGTAAATCGCTTTCAGACAACCCTCCACACGTTTATCCGTAGGCTCTTTTAGAGACGTGACGGTAGTGACAGGTAGAGCTGAGGAAACCACCATCCTAGCCACATGCGAGTCTACTGGAGGAGGCGTTTCCCAATTTTTAGACAGCTCTGGCGCGAGGGGATAGCGAGCCAGCATCTTCTTTTGAGGCACAAACTTCTTTCCCGGGTTTTCCCAGGGTTCCTGACGTATATCCACTAGGTGGTGAGAGTGAGGTAAAACTTGTTTAATCACCTTCTGACGCTTGAACCTATCTGGTTTCTTAGGAGGGACGGATGGCTCGGGATCATCCGTAATCTGTAGAATCAACTTAATAGCCTCCAAAAGATCAGGAACATCCACATGTGAACTACCCTCCCCATCAGCAGTATCTGTGTCAGAATCTGTGGGGTCAGTGTAACCGCCATCTTTATCAGACGAGGTGTCAGTGACAGCAGTGGATTGTGAGGAGGTAAGAGCCCGCTTAGAGGACCCCTTGGTCTTAGGCGAGCGAGGGTCAGACTTTTTAGTAGTCAAGGACTGGTTCAACTTCTTCAATTGAGCAGACAAGTTATCCGTCCACGGCGGGTTAGCTGCGGGGACCACATACGGTTGAACCGGCATAGGAGGTGTTAGTTTATTAACTAGCGTATTTAGAAGCGTGGAGAAAGTAGCCCACAGTGGGTCATTATGGGCCCCCGTTGCCACAGTCCCACTGGGGGGCAAGGAGCCCCCAGAACCAGAGCCCGCAGCTGCTATAGTCTCCTCATAGGGATCTGTGGCTTCAGCAACACCGGCAGTGTGTTCAGCCCCAGAACCGTTACCTTCAGAAGCAGACATGATATAACTTGCAATATCAGGTAACACAGTCCAATTGTCAGCAGCACAATACCTCTTGCCTAAACCCCTGCGCAGTGTTCCAAACACTGACAGGGAGTGAGGGAGAGACAGATATGCAGCTCCAGGGCGGGAACATTTGCTGGAAATGGCACCCTGGGGCTGGGGGAGGGGCTCCAGGTCTAAGCCTTATCCCCTATGCTGGCAAAACCACCTGGTACTGCGGGCTACACACAAAAAAGTTAAGAGAAAACCTGACCTGCACCCATGCCCTGGTGATCTAGTGGGATCGCCTGTACTGCCAGTGTCCACCGCCAGCGCGCGCGGCCCGCCGTCCACACCGGATCACGATACAGCACGGGTCCCGCGAGCAGGACCCACTCACCACCTTCCGAACCACGGCCACGCGATCCCGGAGAGCCCCAGTCGTGTGTGCCTGACCAGAAGAAAACCGGAGCCTCCTGCTCTAGTTACCCAGCAACCAGGGCGCGGGAGTGTACAGCGCCGCTGGGGAGAGATGGAGCTGCAGCAGTGAATGTGACTAGACATGTACACACTGCTGCAGCCCTTGAAGTCTTCACCTTTCTTCTCAAAAAAGCTCTTCTTAGGGCTGCCCAGAGCAGCTCCTCTGTTATGTGCCTGCTATCTGCGGCACCAACTACAAAACTGAGCTCCTGTGCAGGGAGGCGGGGTTATAGAGGAGGCGGCGCTATGAATCTTGAGAACAGTCAAAGCTTTTGAGCCTGTTGGTGCCTCGGATCAAGATCCTACTCTACACCCCTATGTCTTTCCTTGTGGAGCCCAGTGTACCCCGCAGCAGAAAAAATAACAAATATTAGCCCCTACCTGTCAGCTGTCCTCCTCCCTGTCCCTCAGTGGCGGGGGTTGTTCATAGTGGAGTGCTGCGAATACCGAGCAGCGGGCGGTCGGGCAGGTGTGGATGTGGGTGGGCAAGAAAAGCTGTGTATGCAGGCGGGAACTGGAAGATGTGTATGCAGGCGGGTGGGCTAGCTGGGTGGTGAGACGCAGCGGCCGTGACCTATGCTATCACATCGGCGCGTCTTCAAGGCATAGGTCACGGCCGGAGCTGCTCTGGCTCCGCGGCACACTTTGCAACTGGTCGCGGCACACTGGTTGAAAAAGCCTGCTCTATGGGGATATTCAATTGCCCAAGAGATTTTCAAAAACCTTGCGCCGCAGAGATTTTCCTGCAGACACAAGGTTTTCAATATTCAATTTGGTGAGGTTTTTTTCCCACCACGGCGCAAAGTTGTTGTTGTTTTTTGTGCAGCTTCTGAGCATGTCCAATTTTCCTATAATTGGTATTTTAAAGAAATATTTTCAGGACCTGCTCCAGAAGCCCTTGGACACCCCCCTAATCACTAATTAAGCAATTGGAATTTTCCAATAAGCTTAATTAGTCCATAGTTACTTATTTTCTGCAGCGCTGTCCTCCATCGCCGCCACCCCAGCATGCTATACTGTAGTCTTCCTCCATCTTCTTCCTGAGCACCCAGGACTCTAATAAGTGTGTGTGCTGCCTGTGTCAGTGCTTGCGGGGGGTGCTGCCGATGCCTGTGCCAGAGTGGGGAAGGGGCGTGTGAGGGGAATGCTACGGACTTTCGAATATAGCCAATTTTACCCAGGTCTCTGGGCTAAAGTGGGAGGAGCACATCAGTATAATCTCTTCCACAGGAGAGCATACAGCTTTAAGAAGCACTACATACAATTCTGTCATTGGGTATCTTACCTTGCCCAGAAAGTATATTGAACGCTGTCTGAACACAGTGCAGGCTCTCTCTGTAGCTGAGATCCTGAAGGAAAGCCACAGACAATTCATTATATTACGCCCTAACAAGACAAAGGGGCATGCTGAACTGTACGCTGCATGCATCTTAGGATGTGCTCAGCATTATATTATTGGCAGGGTTGTAAGACTCCTTCAGGTTGTACTGAAATTGTGAACACACTTTTGCTATTGCTGAGCACTTTGGCATTTGCCAAAGTCCACCCTGACCCCATCACAGCAATGATTTATTCATGTTCTGTCCTCAATTTATAAAATCAATTTAACAATCTTAAACACAGCTCGGCCTTTAGAGTCTAATCCGACACTTTCTCACTGCCATCCAGCAGGTTAATACAATGTCAATACATTGGTCTCCCCAGCTACACAACAGGCAGCAGAAATCTGTTCTATCAGAAACAGTTTATTTTCTACATGGCAAAGCCAATTTCTAAAGGATCTAGTGACACTTCTACATGAGTGGGGACACGTGAGGCATTTGGGGTTTAGTGGAAGCATTTTGTGGCAAGTTTGATGTCAGATATATTATTTATTTTGTGTGTGTGGGGTTACTAAGGCATAATTACATTTTAATTACTGTTGTGAAGTGTAATGTGTGGCCATATTGCAGGTTAGAGGGCTGCCATCTGCTGGCTGCCCGTCACTGATTAGAC